>NC_089044.1:22900625-23241250 GCF_034140825.1 Oryza sativa Japonica Group
AAGAACACATACTCCTACTACATATGCATGATGCTAGCCTGTATGACTTTGGACCGGCTAGCCTGACTAATTTGTATATTGCTGTTGAGCGTTAACTCGATACTGTACATGTCGTTAGCTGACCGGTAAAGAATCACCAAGTTAATTAATTAAATATAGCTAGCTAGTAGTGTTACTGATACAAATTTAAGTGACTCTTTTTAAAGTAATTGTTTGTTAATATTTGAAGACTAGTTGCGTATAACTCTAGCTGGCTGGTATATATGTACTTAGGGTGTGTTCGCTACTCCAGTTTCCTAAAGTGCACAGTAAACACGAAAAACGAAGCGGTCCATTAGCACGTGATTAATTAAGTATTTGCTATTTTTTTAAAAAAATGGATTAATTTGATTTTTGTAAGCAACTTTCGTATAGAAACTTTTTTAAAAAAACGCACCGTTTAGTAGTTTGAAAAGAGTGCGTGCGGAAAACGAGGGAGATGGGTTGGGAAAAAGGGTTTGCAAACACACCCTTAATTACTAGTGAAGAATGTTTGCAAGAACAAAATTTAAAGCAACTTTGAATTGTAATCCAAATAATATTTGAATTTTTAAAGTTTGACTTTTAAGAACAAGTTTAGGTAGATTCTTCTTCTTCTCTTGTTAGGAAAAACACACATGCATGTACACTAAAGGAGAGTTGGAAGTTATGAAGAAAAACATAATTTTATCCTAAAATCAAACTAAAAAAATTAAACTAAGCTTTGATTATGCGTGGAAGTTAGGGAGTCAAGTCTACACTCTATATAGACTCGGATTGAACGGCACCGTGGACTCCTATTGTCTATACTCACCGCCGTGCACCGTTGTACTCCCTCCATTTTTTAATAGATGACACCGTTGACTTTTTCTCACATGTTTGATCATTCGTCTTATTCAAAAAATTTATACAAATGTATAAGATATAAATCACACTTAAAATACTATAAGTGATAAAACAACTCGTAACAAAATAAACTATAATTACGTAAATTTTTTGAATAAGACGAATAGTCAAACATGTGAGAAAAAGTCAACGGTATTATCTATTAAAAAACAAAGGTTATATATATATATATATATATACACTCTATATGCAAGATGAAGATTCCTGGAAACGTTCTAATTAACCAAGGTAGTAGCTAATCACGGGTTAATTAGAGACATCGTCAGTTATAGCTAGGTTACAAACCCATGGATGACGCATATATAGTCGTCTTTTTGTTTTGACTGTCCATGTATCCAACTGTAAATGCAATGGGATGTTTACGTTGGACCATTGGAAGTTTGGAACAAAGCCCTGCATGCCTATGTGACTATTGCTGAGTTCGTTAGGCCCGTAGAACACGTGCGGGAAGCGTGCTGTCTCATCTGAACGGGTGCAAATTAAAATGGATTATTATTCACTGGATTGTCTATTTAATTATAGGGACGAATAAATATTTTGATGGATAAGCTTAAAAAGATACGTACTCGTGATCTAAATAATTCATCAGAAAAAAAAAATTCTATTTCAAGACAGTGTGAAATAAATATACTCCCTCCGTTTCAAAATGTTTGACACTGTTGACTTTTTAGTATGTGTTTGACCATTCGTCTTATTTAAAAAATTTAAGTAATTATTTATTCTTTTCATATCATTTGATTCATTGTTAAATATACTTTCATGTACACATATAGTTTTACATATTTCACAAAATTTTTTGAATAAGACGAATGGTCAAACACGTGCTAAAAAGTCAACGGTGTCAAACATTTTGAAACGGAGGGAGTATAATATTAGTTCAGCCAAATCTTGTTCGATTAATGCCCAAAAGGAAGAAGTCGGAGGGATTAATTTCACATATCCATAGAAGTGGAATAAATTGAACCTCTTTCAAGGGTCCAACAGGGATTTACCGAGGAATTGATCCGCAAAAGGTAGGCTATAGTTGGCCAAGTTTATATGAAAGGATTGTCGATAGTTATACTTTTAATGTTTTACAGATATACTAATAAAAAACAGTAGTCAAGTTTTTGATTGCAACATTTGACCACTCGTCTTATTCAATTTTTTTTACAAATATAAAAAACGAAAAGTTATGCTTAAAATACTGTAGATAATAAAGTAAGTCACAAATAAAATAAATAATAATTTCAAAAAAAAATTGAATAAGACGAGTGGTGAAACGTTGCAAGCAAAAACTCAAATCCCTTATATTATGGGACGGGGGAGTACTTAAATATGTGCATCAAGATTGTATCAATAAAGACCTAAACAAGAAGTAAAAAAGGGTGGGGATGAAAAACGTAGTACTAAAAAACAAGTCAATTTACCGGCAAATTAAGAGAAATTAGAAATTTGGTTGTAATTGGAACGATATGATGGAAAAGTTGAAAGTTTATGTGTATAGGAAAGTTTTGATGTGATGGAAAAAGTTGAAAGTTTATGTGTGTAGGAAAGTTTTGATGTAATGGAAAAGTTGGAAGTTTGAAGAAATATTCTGGAACTAAACACGGCGAAAAGTAGGCCATATCATTTTGCTGTTATAAAATTAAATTGCATTCTTCTACTGGTTACACATACCTGATACGCGTACTGCCTATAGACGTGTAGTAGCACGTGCACTGCATGCTTTCTGGACACGGCCAACTTAACTGTCGTGTCGTCAATAGGAACAGACGAACGATGCGGTTTCATTTTCATTAGCCGATCGATCGATATCTCCTGCCTCCGCTACTTGCCAAGTTGCACTAACATGCGTTCTCATTTTTATTTTGGGTACTGCTACCTTCGTTCCATATTTTTTTTAAGTCGAATTTATTTAGCTTTATCAATTTTTTTAAAAAAACATAACAAAATTTTCAACATAAATCAAAATAATTATAATAATATATTCAATGTTATATTTAATAAAACTAATTCGGTGCTACGAATATATATTACTATATTTTTTTCATAAATTTAGTCGAGCTTTTTTAAAAATTTAAGTTTAGAAAAGTCAATCCAGTGGGAGTAACTTCTAATACACGGAGGGAGTACAAATCATTCTAGGACCATGATACAGCCCGCACATATGCATCTTGGTCGGCAACGTGTGACAAGAGGTACTATGCCATGCATGTATCAACATTGATTCATATACAAGTGATTACCCAATTAAAATCTAAATTCATGTCTAAATATTTGTGTATAAGGGTTAGGCTCAGCTTGAAACGTATTATAGAGCTTTTTAGAAATTATTTACTTGATTATGAGGATATCAAATGCTTTAATAAACAAATTTAACAAATAGTTTTAAACAAATGATATAAGGAATGAAGCATAAGATTTTTTTTTTAGAAAATGCATTTTTCCAAGCGTGAAATAAACAATCCATTTCAACATTTTGATAAACAAAATCTGAATAGAAACACGCGGATGTTGAGTTGTACTTACTTTATAATTTTAATTTTAATAAAAATGGATTACAGCTTGGATCAAGTTTTGTTATCAGAGCTTTTTTTTGAATTATCTTTTTACCTTGGACCAATTAACTTTATATTTATTTTTCAATTTAAGATCATTATCTATCAGAATTTAAATCGTAGTGACAAGGTTTCAATATAATTTGAGTAAATTTCATAAAACTACAGGTATTTTGACCAAATTTTCACAAAACTACAGATTTAAGGAGTTGTATCACAAAACTACATATTTAGCACTAAATTTATCACAAAACTACAGATTTTAGATTAAGTATCATAAAAATGCATATTTAATATTGAGCTTATCACAAAAATACCACTTTTGGAGTTTAAATCCCTAGCACCATTGTTATGGTGGAGCTATAAACATCATTACTTTGTGATTAAATTGATTCTAAACATGTAGTTTTGTGATAATTTAGTTACTAATATGTAGTTTTGTGGCACTTCATCTTAAATGTGTAGTTTTGTGATAAATTTGGTGTTAAATGTGTAGTTTTGTGATACACCGAGTTAAATCTGTAGTTTTATGATAATTTGGTCATAGTATCTGTAGTTTTGTGAAATTTACTCATATAATTTTAATGGGACACGCTGATCCCGTTCGTCACCATAAGCTTGTCTCATAGACGTATCCACGCGTATACGGGTGTTCGCGGATCATCTCCATCTCATATACTCCATCTGTCAAAAAAAAAAAAAAAGCCAACCTAGTAGATTCAAACACCACTATAGACTAGGATGTGCCATATCTTAGTGCTAAGTTGGCTTTTTTTTTCAACCGAGGGAGTGCATGTCTTACAAGACAAATTTGTGCATATGTGAGCGTGGTGTGATGTGTCGTGGGTTTAAGGGACAAATAAGAAAAGAAGATGCTTTTCATAATGTTCTAAAAAAAGAGATGGTTTTCAGAAGCATCGCACGCAAGGGGCAATGTGGCTATTAGAACAGTCACTCTCCACCCTTAGCTACAGCTACTACAAGTTGAGACGACGTTGATGTTGATCTCGTCGTCACAAGTGAGACCGGGACTAGTACTCGGACCAGAGAAGACAAACACTACGACATGATAGATGCGGCCTCCTCCTCCCTTCGTGCGCCTCGAACCCTCCGCGAAGCCGCCAACCCCCACCCCTCTCCCCCTTTAAATCGCTCGCTCGCGCGCCACACTCCTCGAACCACCACCACCACCACCACGTGTTCGATCGCGTCCTCCAAGCCCCAGCACCTACGCGTCGTCGCGCCATGGCCGGCTTCGGCTTGGACCAGCACCTCGACCTCATCCGCGCCCACCTCCTCGAAGACGCCCACCACCACGTCCTCGCGCCATCGCCGTCGCCCTCGCCACCGGGTACTGGGCGTGTCAGGCCGGCGCCCGTGTCGCTGCCCCCGAGGCCGCCGCTCCTGTGGGCGGCGGCGTCGGCGGCGCCGCGGCAGCAGGAGGAGTGCTTCGAGCTCGGCGGCGGCTACGCGGGGGAGGGGGAGGGGGAGGAGGAGGACGACTTCCGGCGGTACCGCGGGGTGCGGCAGCGGCCGTGGGGCAAGTACGCGGCGGAGATCCGGGACCCGGCGAGGAAGGGCGCGAGGGTGTGGCTCGGCACCTACGACACCGCCGTCGAGGCCGCGCGCGCCTACGACCGCGCCGCGTTCCAGCTCCGCGGGTCCAAGGCCATCCTCAACTTCCCCAACGAGGTCGCCGCCGACGCCGCCGTCAAGTGGGCCCCTCCCGTCGCCCCTATCCCCGCCGCCGCCATGTCCGCCGGAAGAGGCAAGAGGGTGAGGTCGGAGGAGCAGTACTACTTGAGGGAGGTGAAGAAGGAGAGGCTGATCATGGCGCCGCCGGAGAACTCCTCCTCGTCGTCGTCGTCGGCGGCGGCGGCAGCCGGAGACATCTGGGACGAGCTGAAGGGGATCTGCAGCCTGCCGCCGCTCTCGCCGCTGTCGCCGCACCCGCACATGGCCTTCCCGCAGCTGTTCGTAAGCTGATCGATCGCTAGCTCCGGCCATGGACGGCGCCGTGGCGAGCTTGGAGTGCAGCCATGGCGCGCGCCCGGCGCGGTACACGCATGGCTGCCGCGTGGTGGTGTCCGTGACGTCACGTGCGAAGGATATGGCCTTAATCCTGAATTAGATAGGGTGTTCTTTGATTAATTCGCTAAACTTCGTAATATTAGGTAATCGATTTGGCTTTCGGCCAAATATTGAATTCTTTCGTTCTATTGCTGCTCAGGTGATCGATGATCATAGTAGCTTCATTGCGATTTGTCAATGAAATGATATAAATATGTATTAATTACAAGTTGAAGAGTACTAATGAAGAACATCAGAGGCTCAGAGCAATTGAGCGCACATCTCGTTAACTCCAGTCTCCTTTTGGAATGATTGGCTAGTAGTACTTGTAAGACATCGACCGTTGAAGTCGTGATGTTTGCTTTCTTCTTTTCCTTTTTAGAACACGTGATTTTGCTTTTGACTATGCTATTTGATGATTAAACAGAGAAGAAATATTCGTCTTACAAGATCATATCACCGAAAAGACTAGCTAGGCGCATGGAGTAGTACTGGAAACAAGCTCTGCTAAGGCCCTCTTTGTTTAGGCTTAAGCTTATTGGACTAGACTTTTAAGCCAGCTGTGGTTAATCTAGGCCCATTTTGGAAAAAAAAACATTAGCTGTAATTTTTCTCGAAGTTATATATTTCTTGCACTAAAAAATTAAAAAATTAGAGAGATAATTTGAGTTTCTAAGATGGATTATTTCATTCATATTTTAAATAGTAAAAACGGAACACTAAATCTCTATGATTTTATTCCCTTCGTTCAAGTGTAAATGTCAGTTTTAACTTTAGATTGGCATATTTTGATCAACAATATTTTTCAAATAATCTAGCATCAAAATTGTATCATTATATTTGTACTAAGAGCTTTACTAATACTCTCTTGCATTCGAATATGTTTGGTTTGACACGCTTAGAAATAATGGTCAAATTTCATCTACCTCTAATAAAAAACGGATGACTAGTAGGAGTAGCATTCAGACTATTCAACGGGAATCCCATCCCGGGCCAACTGATGGAGTGTGCCACCTTCCGGCCCAGGGATGGTCACCCTGGGCCGGCTAACAAGGATACGGCCCAGATGGATGCGTGGACCTCTGGTAGACTAGCAGCAGTGCGGCCCATGTACATCGCAGGAATCCCGTGTGAGCCGAAAAGATTGACCAAATAAGCATTATGCTTTTTTTTAGATGGGAGTAGCTATACAACTATTGATAGTTTTTGGGATGAAAAAATTTCAAATATAACTACTATATAATTACATTGTAACTACTATATAACTACTATATAACTAATATGTAACTCGAGTGTAACTCAAAATAGCCTGATGGGAGAACTGGTTAGGGGAACAAACCTCCAAGTTGGAGGTGTTGGGTTTGATCCCTACAGCACGCGTTTGAATTTTTTAAGCCGTTTTCCCTCACTAGCACAAATCTCAAAGCATATTAGACAGCTTAAAATTTGAAAGTTTTCACCCCCTGTTAACTGTCGCCAGTTGGTTCCCTCACTAGCACAAATCTCAAAGCATATTAGACAGCTTAAAATTTGAAAGTTTTCACCTCCTGTTAACTGTCGCCAGTTGTATAGCAAATCCGTTTTAGAAACATAGGCATTCACAACGCCGCGCGCAGACACACCATATCTATATGATATCTATATGAGTTCCTCCTACCACTAAAAGAATAATTAGCTGTAAATGCGAGCACTCGTGTTAAATCTAGGATTTGAACTCGGATGAGCTAGTTCCACCACAAGAAATCTAAACAGTTAAGCTACGTTCAACTACGGCTGAATTGTTGTCCACTTGAGAGAGTTCTGGTCACAACAAGTCAGCAATCAGGATATTGGCGAGAAGCCTACTCTTCTTCTTCTTGATGAATGTTGCCAATGTGGTATGTGGGCACAATTTGCACAAAATGATGCTTGTGGGCAACAACTTTAGCTGCATTAGCGTCATCTAATTCAGAACAAAACTTGAAACTTTTCATTTTCCTTTTTTTGAAAGGATCTGAAGGCTGAATGAAGCTTGTAAGCAAAGTGGAACACAAAGCTTAGAAGCGACTTCACTGATATGTGGGCCCCTTCCCTACTGTAGGTCCCGCGCCACGTCAGCTCTCGACGGCGCTCCTCCTCCAACTTCCAAGTCGCCGGAGCGGCAGTTGGGCCAGTTGGCCTGGGCCCACTTCACCCCAACCGAAAGCCCCCCATCAAACTGACATGTGGGGCCCACCCAAAGCCTACTATCTCCGCGACTACCGGACTGGCAGTTGGGCCAGTTGGCCCGGGCCCACTTCACCACCACCCGAAAGCCACCCATCACACTGACATGTGGGCCCCCACGAAGTCACGCCGCCTCCGTCTTCTACCTCCGCCTCGTCGTCACAAGTCACAAGCACAAGAGGCGAAAGCGCGGCGCCGTCGCGGAGAGGAGAGGAGGGCGACGAGGGGGAGGCGATTCCCAAACCCTAGCTACCCTCACCGCCGCCGCCGCCAGCAGCGATGATGGCCTACGCGCTGCGCGGTGCCGCCCTCGTCGGCGTCCTCCTCCTCGTCGTGGCCTCCCCGGCGCTCGTCCCGGTGGCCTCCGCCGTGCCCTTCATCGTCCTGCACGGTTAGGGTTTTTTTTTTTCTCTCGCTTGTTTGCCCCCCTAGGTTTTGTGCTCTGCTGGTGCTTGGATTTCGTCTGAGGTTTTGCTGGTCGTGTGTACTTGTCTGTGTCCGGGCGCACGCAGGGATCGGCGACCAGTGCGAGAACGGTGGGATGGCGTCCTTCACCGAAATGCTTGGGGAATGGTCCGGCTCCAAGGGATACTGCATGTAATGGCGCCTTATCTCCCCCCATCTCTCTCTCCCTTGTGTTCTGGAAGTGGAGACTGTTCGAGCTGTGATATTTGTGAATTGTGATGTTGCCTTTTGTTATGACGAGAAATTAGTTGCTGTTTCAAGTGCAATACTAGTGCTCTGGTTTCCATTAATATATATGTACAGGCTATTAATTAATTATTTCTTTGTTTTTCCATGTGAAATTGTTAATGCGAATAAATATAGATGCCCAAATTAGATATGGTAGCCTTAATTATATATCCTTGGGGTTGGGGAGGTTTAAAAAGGAATAGATTGAAATACTCCACACATATTTAGCAAATCACGAGGATAATGAAGTATGATGAGACGATTACTGTCAAGTTCCATTTGTTAACTTGTCCCTGCAATTTTGTGAGGAGGATCTGGGAGTAACATATACAGTTTTATACATTTGCAAAGTCAACCACAGTTTCTGTTATGGTATGTACACCCAATGTGTGATCTCACAACCAAACCAATTGATGTCCCAACTTCTTTTTTGAGAGTTTAGCCCATGCTGCATTTGTTTCAGTCAACCACAATAACTGTTTCTGTTGTTGGATGCCTGGAGATTTTATCGCGACATTCACCTCTTTCTTACACGTTTGGGTATTCACGTAATCTGTTGTTTCAGTATCTTATTTTTCGTACCTTACCATCCTGCTCTCTATTTTTAGTTAAATGTCAACTGTTGTATGAAGCCAAGTTTGGGCAATTCAATACATCTTAGAAGTCTCCTGACTTTATGCCATGTTGAGGAACTAATATGTTGTCTGTTCCAATTGCTTTTACATTACTTAGTATGGCCTTCCTGGCTGTTGGAAGTGAATTTAACCTGTCGCAGTCCATAGTGGGGATAATGAAGATTCTGATATGCTTCATAATTTTGTATTTGTTCCTGTGGAATGGGCCTTAACAAAATATGCAGAAACAACTATTGTTGAAAAATTCATCTAGTATTATGGTATGTACACCCTAGTGGGTGACCTTACAACCAATTGATGCCACAACTTTGTTTCTTGAGATGTGTTACATCATATATCAGTACAAATTTTAAAAAGTTTGGCACATGCTGCATTTGTTTGCTAGTTTACTTATGGAGATTAAATGTATTCCTCCTCAGTGAAATTGGAAGAGGAGCATGGGACTCTTGGCTGATGCCACTTCAAGAGCAGGTTGATTTCTTGCCCTTGATAATTTCCTTTTTTTAAAAAAAAAATCAAATAGACTGTTCTTGTACAAGTTTCTGAGATTATGTATTCATCTACAGGCAGACACTGTTTGCAAGAAGGTGATTCAGAACCTCCATCACTTCTATTTATGTACTGTATGCTGAATTCTCAAGGTACTATATCATTGCTGGAATTGATTTTCCAGGTGAAGAAAATGAAAGAACTCCGTAAAGGTTACAGCATAGTTGGCCTTTCTCAGGTGTGTTCATGCTATTATGCTATTTTATGTTCATGACAATAGCTTTATTGTAACATGCAGATCTGTTCTTTGCTTCTTGTACCTCTATGCATTGCTGTTCTTTTGTTATGTCTTCTTTTAGTCCTAAGCCTATTTGATCAGTCTTGGTTAACCCAAAACCAAAAAATAATAATAAAATAAAAATAAAAATAAATCAAACGAGGCCTGTGTGGAAAAAAAAAAAGTGATTTTCCTCTCTTTGTGCTGCTGCCGAACGCAACCTTAGGCCTGTGCGGACATGTCTCGCTTTTGTTCTATGTGGACCTCTTGAGTATAAAACGTAGGAGTGTGCTATGTGACCCTTCGATAGATTTTTATTTGGGTTATTGACTTAGTGGGAGTTTTGTTTTCAATGCCATGTATTTCACTAGAGAATCACCTTATTGTTTCTTGTTGCATGTCAAAATTTCCCTCATATGTACCCTTTTTGTTACCTTTTACAGGGGAACTTAATTGGTCGGGCAGTAATTGAGTACTGCGATGGTGGACCACCGGTAGGTGAATCTAGTTCGCTTCCTGATGTTACAATAATAATATATTTTATATGGTTTGTTATTAACATAACAACACCAAGGTGAGAAATTTGATGTACTTGTGGTTTACCATATGCGTCCCAACCTTTCTTGATCCAAATGATGCCTTGGACCTCTCTTATGTACAGTTATAGTTTATTTGCTGACTGTAACAGGTAAAGAATTTCATCTCGATTGGTGGTCCTCATGCTGGTACGGCATCAGTACCACTTTGCGGTGTAAGCTCACTCTATCCTCCCCTGGTCTCCTTCTTTTGCATATGCGTATAGACCAGTATTTAAGAGTAGACTGCTTGGTATGAATGACTGAAGGTTTTTCATGCATATAAATTTACACACTCTTAATGTTTAGTAGCCAATGGTTACTAATAAGCAACAGGTAGCTATTTGTAGAATGACCTATAGTTAAAACATTACTCCCTCTGGTTTAAGATATATGTTATTTTAGCTCTATCCAACACTGAAAAAAAACTAGGAAAAGCTAATGTCATAGATCTTGACATAGAGCAAGGAACGCTAATGTGAGGGGGAAAAAGTTATATAAAAAAGAAGTTTTTTCCCAAAGAAATCTTTGCTAGAATGGCATAAAAAAATGGACCGGAGACACTTATTGATAGAACATGAATATGTCATATAACATAAAATTTTCGGGGATGATCTGTAGCATTGGCCAAAACATGTTGGATGCAGTTTATGCTTGCTAACCATCCATTTGCACAGCTATCTTGACTCACTGGAGAAAAACAGCAATGCATTACAAGTGAATAGTGATAACTTCTTTCAATTTGCCAGATTTCAAGGGAGGGAGAAAGCATGCTTTGAGTCCTGTATGAATATGTTTTTGTTCGTTTCTTTGTTAACCTAGATCACTAATTGACTGTAATTTCAAACAGATTGAGGTTGTATGTTAATTTGTAAATTAGCATGAGGCCTTGAGACTGCTCCCTTACTTTTGTGCATTCATATGAATGAGCATGCCTCCAAGTTTTCCGTGGGGTTTACTTCATGCAATGTTTTCTCTAGTATCTGAATAATGTAGTTTCTGGTAAACTCATCTTCTGTCATTTATAGCTGCACTAGGAACTTCAATTCTCAGGCTAGTGACGTTGCTATCTAACAGTTAAACAAGTACTGTTGCGCTACTAACCCTTTCTTCTTTTTTTTGCAGTCTGGCATCGTTTGTGTTCTTATTGATGCTCTGATTAAATTGGAGATATATTCAAACTATGTACAGGTGTTTATGACTTGTCTTTTTTTGCCATGTCTTAATTGTTAGTATCACTGTTAGGCATTACACACATCATTTCTCTTTAAGTAACTTGAAATTGGTGGTATTGCAGGCACACCTTGCTCCTAGTGGTTACCTAAAGATACCCACTGTGAGTTTTCTATTCTATATTTTCCTTTTAATTCCATAGTACCAGAACCTCTGTTCTTCATTTCCCACTCCTGTTTCTATTACCCAGCCATCTCTTAGGCTGTGTTCGGGAGGAGGGGTTGGGAACCCCTCCTCCCCGGCACGCAAAACGAAGCTCGTATTATTGCATGATTAATTAAGTATTAACTTTTTTTTTTGAAAAATAGATTAATATGTTTTTTTAAAACAACTTTCATATAGAAAGTTTTTGCATGAATCACACCATTTAGCAGTTTGAAAAACGTGCGCGCGGAAAACGAGAGAGGTGGGTTGGGAAAATGGGGGAAGGACACAGCCTAGTGTTTTAACTAACTCAGAATTCTTATTGGCTTGTATGGCTGTACATTGGTATCTAATGTGCAATAGAAGGTTGAGTCCCAATATATTCATTAACGTGCATGGTTATCCTGCATGGGCTATTCATTAGTACAGGTTCTTGTGGACTGCAAATCTGTCTGTAACAAGATACAACTTACAGCTGTAAAAATACCACTGTACCAGTTAATTAACTACTCAATATATGTAACCATTAACTGTGAAGCCCATTTTGACCTTTCCACCTTGTTTCAGGATAAAACTGAGCTATTTTGATTTACATGCATGAACAAACCTTTTAGTTAGTTTAACCCATCTTCTTAATTCTCCAGGATATGACAGATTATTTGAAGGGTTGCAAGTTTCTTCCAAAGCTTAACAATGAGATACCAAGTGAAAGAAATGCTACGTATAAACAAAGATTCAGCAGCCTGGAAAATCTAGTATTGATTATGGTAAGATGAACACGTAATTGTTGCTATTTGACATACTCTGGGTTGGGTACTTGTATGTGGTGTAGATGGAATATGCTGTGTGCAGTCCTTGTTAACTTTATATATATAGCATTATGCATTCAAACGATCATATCGAACAAGATAATGAATTAAAAGTTGTTCTACACAAAAACAAAAGAAAACAAATAGAACATCTATTTATTTTTTGAAGGCACAATACATCTATTTATGATCGCGATGTGTAAAACAATATGCTTTTAGTAAGCTACATAAACCTTTTAGTTCATTAAGTCACACATGCATTTTGTCTCGTGTTTTGTATAAATGTTGTTGATTTATATAATCTTACTGAACTCAAATGCCATTTATGCATGCCCAAAGCAAATGGATTTAAGTTGCAACACATTCAGCTTAGTTTTTGTATCTCAAATAGCTGATTTTTAAGATAAAGGATTACAAGAAACATGAAACCATACTGGACCAATCCATCTGCTGATACCCTTTTGAACTGCTAAACAGTTTGAGGACGACGCAGTGTTAATACCCCGGGAAACGGCATGGTTCGGGTACTATCCCGATGGCGCCTTCAGTCCAGTGCAGCCACCTCAAAAGGTATATGTATATCTTGAGTTGTTGTACAGAAGACATAGCATGCTTTTTGTTTTAAACTACTGTTATTTAGGGGTGTGTATTAAGTAAGGCCATTTTTGTGTGATAGACAAAGTTGTACACGGAGGACTGGATCGGCTTGAAGGCTTTGGAGGAGGCTGGGCGTGTTAAGTTCGTATCAGTGCCAGGAGGTCACCTGAGCATCTCCAGAAGTGACACGAAGAAGTACATAGTGCCATACTTGAAACCGGACGGATCATCCAGGTTCGGCATTCGTCGCATCTTGTCGGATTGATTCACGAGAAGAAGGCGTTCCGAGTGACCAGTTCTAACGTCACATGGACATGGATTGTATGTAAGCTCTGAATTGTGGACTTAATTGTTGATGCCATGTAAATACCTTGGTAAAGGTAATGGGGTAATGGAATACGTCGTGTACTGTAGGGCAGGTGGTTAGCGTACCTGAACTGCAGAACTGGCGATGCTAGAATTGTGCTGCCTATTAGCAAAACGCAATTGTGGGCTTTTATGTAGCAGACCTCACTAGGAAAAAGTCCAATTCGACAATCTCGTATATAGTTCGGATTTAATTCAACAACAGAAACAGCTATAATGATTCCTCCAGTTAGGCTTCCTCCAATGGTGCCTTGTAAGCTATCTCATAACATGTCCACATCATCATGTATCCTATGTGGAGGAAAGAGAAGGCAAAAAATCAATCCATCTATCTCCTATTCCCACGCCTATCTCGCTCAGTTACCGATGCCGTATGAGCCTGTGCAAGAGATAGCAGTCGACTCTTCCACACCAAAATCAGATCTCGTGCTCCCTTCCCCCAAATCGCCCCGCCGCACCTCCCGCCCACCCCCGCACGCTGCACCCCGTTCCCGCACGATCCCGCGCGCTGCAATTCGCTCCCCCACCCCCTGGCGCGCCAATTTGCTCTCCCCCGCGCAAATCCTCCAGCCACCCGCGCGCCAATCCTTCCCTTGCACCCTCCCTCCTCTTTTCTTCTCCAGTGTGTGAAATCTTCCTCGGCGGCGTCGACGTATCCGTTTCCACGAGCACAACGACGAATCCACTCCTCTTGCCAATGACGACGAGCTGTAGAGCAGGATGAGCTGCCGGTCCAAACGACAAGTAGCTCCGCGGCCGCCGCCACCGTCGTCGTCGCCGCCGCCGCCGCCGCCGTCGGGATCTACGACTGCCTCTGGGTGCTTCGATGCTGCCTCGTCTGCCTTCTTTCAGGCCAGTACTGCAATGGCTCCTCCTCTAGGAGGCCAACCAGGTACTGTACCGTACACTCAAACCTGATGGGGATTGCAGTGGCTCTGCCTTGCTTGCTTCCTGGATGTTAGAGTAGAACAATAAGCTGATGATGCTCTCAACGATGTGCAGGGTTGTGGAACGGATCTTTGCCACACACCAACTCCTTTGACCCTGCATCCTCAGATTGGTAAGAAACCAATTTGCTTGTGTGTTGTTTCTGCAAGAAACAAGCAAATTCCTTTTTGTTGAGACTATTTAGATTGTAGAATTAATAATGTTTTAGCACAGATAGGAAATGTGTTGTTTCTTCCTCGCTCATAGTCATGATTTTGGCTCCTGATATTTCAGTGGTATGGATATACATCCACCTGGTGGTTTCCTAAGCATGTTACAAAGTGGTCAACAGCCATTAGTCCCACCTCATGTTTTGTTCCCAGCAACATGGCCACCTATGCCACCTATGGCACCAACAACTAATTCAGGCACTATCATCAACTTAGATGATGGTGACGATGTTAGGACTGCTAAGCGTCTTACATGGGCATCAGATGAGGACTTGCGGTTGGTGAGTAAAATTTTAGACAACTTGCAGGGATTTGTACCATCATTCTGAAACTTTACTAACACATAATGCTAAATGTAGGTGAGTGCATGGCTGTACCACTCTAATGATCCGATCAATGGAAATGGCAAGAAGAATGAGAGCTACTAGGGAGATGTAGTTGAATTATACAACAGCACTACACCTATTAACCGGAAAAGGGAAGTAAAGCATCTCAAAGATCGATGGCAAAGGATTAAGAGATGGGTGGGATTTTTCTGCGCCTCCTGGAAGAAGGCTGCATTAGTTTATACTAGTGGATATTCAGATGATCAGTTGAGAGACTTTGCTAATCAGTTTTATGTGGATGACTATCCTAACGAAGGTCCATTCACAGTTTTGCACTGTTGGAAGGTTCTTCGTGATGAACCCAAGTGGCATGCTGTTTTGGAGGAGCTTGAAAAGCCACACAAGCGGAGCTTGGATGATGGAAGTGACACACTATCACAAAAAGATATCGGAGAAAAGGAGCGCCCAATGGGGAGGAATGAAGCTAAGAAACAACGCAATGGCAAAGGCAAAGGCAAAGGCAAGGATGATGATGACAGTTTACATGAAGATATGAAGAAGTACATGGATGTTCAAGCTGCAGCTAGCAAACGACATGAAGAGTTTTTAGGGACTCAGCACCGTATTTCAGATGCAAAAGTTGAAGTAGCAAGGCTTAGGAGAGAGGCTGTCTTGACGGAATCATATCAAAAATTGATGAGCATGGACACTAGTCAAATGACTGATGAGATAAGCTGAGCACGTGATGGGTCTCAAGATGTTGAGGGAGAAACTGCTTGGTGATATAATCTAAGGTATTTTCTGTCAATCACCATGCACTTTATTGTTAGTCAATGTTCAACAAATGACCATGTATTGTAATATGTATTCTTAGTCAATGTACCACAAATAACCATGCATTGTAATCTGTATTATTAGTCAATGTACCACAAATAACCATAAATTATAATCTGTATTCTTAGTCAATGTACCACAAATTAATCTGTACCATGTGACTATATATTGCTCTGTTATATTCAGTCTAGCAAAACAATCCAGCACTGTCCTCCTCTGTTCCTTCTATCCAGTACTATTCTTCCTATTCTATTCTGCCTCATTTGTTCCTTCCATCCAGTCCAACACTTCCTCATCTGTTCCTTCCATCCAGTAAAACATGTCGGATGAGTTTGACAATTCCATAGACCCAGCCGAGATTTACACTACAGATATGTTCATGGCAGAGCATAGTGTCCTTAACTCTTTTGCCGGGCGGATCGACAGAAGGATTAAGGCCAGACTAGAAGGAGGTACATCTAGGCGTACAAGTGGTCCAAGGAAGTACATCAATAGGAACCATGAAGGAGCCCATGATCAACTATTTGCTGATTATTTTGCTGAAGATCCTCTCTACTCTGCTGCAACATTCCGTAGAAGGTTCCGGATGAGAAGGCATGTGTTCCTACACATTGTGGATGAACTAGGCAAGTGGTCTTCCTATTTTACACATAGAGTAGATTGTACTGGATGCCTTGGGCACTCACCATTGCAGAAGTGCACTGCAGCGATCCGTATGCTTGCATATGGGACTGCTGCTGACACTCTTGATGAGTACTTGAAGGTTCCCCAGAGTACTGCTCTAGAGTGCTTAGAAAATTTTGTGGAAGGTGTCGTCGAGGTATTTAGTAGTAGGTACCTGCGTCGTCCCACGGCTGAGGATCTCGAGCGTTTGCTCCAAGTTGGAGAGTCTCGTGGATTCCCTGGGATGTTGGGAAGCATTGACTGCATGCACTGGCGATGGAAAAATTGCCCAACCGCATGGAAGGGACAATATACCCGAGGTGACCAAAAGTATCCAACTATTATCCTTGAGGCTGTAGCTTCATATGACCTTCATATTTGGCATGCATTCTTTGGTATTCCTGGGTCCAACAATGACATTAATGTGCTCAATCAGTCCCCTCTGTTTATTGAAGCAATAAAAGGTGAAGCTCCCCAAATCCAATTTATTGTCAATGGGACACAATACAACACGGGATATTATCTTGCTGATGGAATTTATCCGGAATGGGCAGCCTTTGTAAAGTCTATAAGATCTCCTCAACTAGAGAAGCACAAGCTGTTTGCAAGGGAACAAGAAGGGAAACGGAAAGATATTGAGCGTGCTTTTGGGGTGTTGCAAGCTCGCTTCAACATCGTGCATCGTCCAGCACGATCATGGAGCCAAAAAGTTCTTCGAAAAATCATGCAAGCTTGTGTAATTCTCCACAACATGATAGTGGAAGACGAGGGAGAAATGGCAGAAGATCCTATTGACTTGAATGCTGCCCCAGGAACATCAATTGTTCTTCCACCAGAAGTTCATGCAGGGAGTAATGATCACCCAAGCTTCAGCGATGTGCGGCGAAGAAATGCTTCTATCCGAGCCAAACCAATCCATAGCCAGCTTAAAAATGACTTAATTGAGCATATTTGGCAACGGTTTCAAACTAGGCAAAATAATTCAGTATAATGTAAGCTCTAGTGTACAATTTCATTGTAATTTTATCTTAGACTGACTGTATTTATCACTTTCACTTACTGTACATGTTTTTCTCTCTACCAGGGGCGAACAGATTCGATGTCTTTTACTTGTTTTTGTGGCTGCGGTCCAGCTTTTGGTGATCTTGTTCAAGGAATGGGATAAGCACTTCTGGTTGCTGTCCAGCTTTTGGTGGTTGTCGAACTCTTCTATCACTTCTGTGACGTGATGCAGTCTTTTTTTTCCCTTCAGTTTGCTCTTTTCCGCATTGTACTAAAGTGCCATGATATGGCTATGATGTTATCTAGTTACTGTTGTGGACCGTGAGTTGGAAGAATTGCACTTCATTGTTATATACTCTAAGTCGACGTTGTGCTATTTATCTATATTCACACTATGCTGAGATGTTCATTTTTAATCGACAGATCTTTTGAATAGCATCACATGAAGGACCATAGAGATATTGTGTAGTTTATCACCATGTCATTTACTACCCATGCTGCCATAAAAGCAAGAAGAGATAACCTTAGAGAGTTCATTAGAGAAACTATCTCTTGTTCTATCTCTTAGATGTGTACGATTTATGAGCTAGCAGTTGTCTCAACCTTTGAAGGAGGCCTTACTAAAATAAGTGCAGTGCAGAATGACTCAGTAGTCAGGATGGTATGTGACGCCGACGTAGCAACTAGTCATAATTTTTTTATAAAATAAAGTAAGGCTCCCATGTCATCCTCCCCCTCTCTTCCTCATCCCTTGCTGCTCGTACAGTGCCACCGTCCAGCCACGCCCTCCTCTCATGCCGGCACTGCTGTTTCTGCCTCCTCCGTTGTCCTTGTTGCCGTCACCGTCCATTGCGAAGAACGCCAGCTTTGGTGTGTGCCCCGTTGATGTGCATGCATGTGTGGTTCTCAGAGTACGACAAACCGAGTACGCGTGCTAGGCCGAGATGGCGACGATGGAGCCGAAGAGGATCCCGACGAACGATGCATGGAGAACCCCCCCCCCCACCCCTTCCGGAGGGGGGGGGTGGGGGTTCCTGTCAATCGTCGACGCATGTACGTACTCCATGCCGAGGCCGGGGAATGCAGAAGAGATCGTAGGTGTCGAGTGAAGAACCCCATGCCGAAGAAGAAGACGATGTTGGGTTTGATGGCACCACAGACTGTCGACGAAGGGACCGATCAAGGTGATGTCAATGGAAGGTTTGCACGGCGGGAAAAAAACACGCCGGCAGCGATGGTGCCTGCCATCTCCGGCGACGCCCACCACCGTTGCCCTCTCCTCGCACAGTATCTTGTGTGGCGCCGCTGACGTACGGTAGAGAGTAGTACAACTACCTTTGTTGGTAAAAAGAACTACGAGGCATGCATGTTCCCGTGCGTCCGCGCTTCTCAAACTGTTAAACGGTATATCTTTTACAGCAATTTTCTGTAGAAAAATTGCTTTAAAAATCATACTAACTCATTTTTCTTGCTTTAAAAATCACACTTAATTAATCGTGCAGCTCCATTTTTCTTGCTGGAGGTGAGGGTTCCCATCCCTCACCCAAGTACTCCACTAAGCACCAGTTTTCACTGTACACCTTGCAAATTCCAGAAACATAAACTTTATATAGTAATCAGTACATTTACAAAGTTACAGCGCAGGTGGAGCAGCCTAGTCTGGCACCACCACACCTCATTAATCAACAAATAAACTTACTGTATACCGCATGAAGGTCCTGAATTCCCATCGCCGGTGACATTTCAAAGTTACTTTTACACACCAAATGAATAAAAGAAAATTGCACACGCCCCCCACGTCGCAAACAAAAAAGGCAAGAAAAACTACTCTATGGGTTCCCCTCATGGAGAGGCATGAAGCGACTCCCCAACCCTCCCGATTGCCTCGTTCATGTTTACTCAGCTCACAGCTCTCTTTAGGTGATTCTACCTACATCCCGAAACAAACAGCCTGCACATGCCGAGTGGTAATGTGACACAAGCTTTGAAAGCCAAAACATTACCTTGGGCCGCAATTTTGCGATGTTTTGAACAGGCTGAGAAGGCTGCTGAAGAAATGCCTTGTTGGAAGATTAGCATAAGCTCCACTGCTGTGCTTTCATGTTGAAGTCCCTGTCTGATGGTGTTCCAAATTTCTGAGGACAATTCTTGCAAAGACTTTGGCTTCGATAGAAGCGGTCGTGGCTGCTGCTGCTGCGCGCAAGACTCGAGCTGCCCCTGCTTTCTGCAGGAGACCCGCATGGTGCACTGCGTGCCGACCTCCAGGGATTGTGAACTGCATTATGTTGGGAGTATTCTCATTAGATCTATAAGTATGTTTTGCTGGATGGTAAAATCATTTTGCATCAAATAGAAGAGCAGATGGAAGTCCTCTTGTGTGAATGTCTGAGTATTTTGTGTGCGCACGTGTGTTTGAGAGATAAAAACACAAATACATGCAAGCATGATATTAATCATGAGGTATGGTTCCTCTTCTTAGAACAGATCAATGGTGCTCAACTTTCATAATGTCTTGTGCATGCGGAATAGCCAAGGAATACGTTGGTTCTCAATAGATAGGGGTCTTCAGAATATTAAGATGGTACGGAAGGAAACAAACCTGAAGAAGGGCAAAGGCAGCACAAGCGCGAAGAATTGATGCAGGATTCCGGAGCATGGCAACAAATCTAGCGATCTCGGCACCACTGAAGGGAAGTAAAGGACTATATTAGTACTACATTCCTCTTAGCTACATTGCTACCAAGACAGGTCCAAAATAAGATGAACGGGACAAGCATGAATCCGGTTTAAAATGTTCCACATGCTCTGCCTAAAGAATAGCCAGCTAAACTTCAGGAATAGTAAAACTTTAGTGAAAGAATAAAGCCAAACCTGCATCTCAGGTGTCCAGCTTCTTGTATAAACACTGCATCAGCAATCTGAGATAGTGCTGCTGAGGCTGAGGAGGTGGAAGCCGTAGTGAAAACTTGTGGGTCCGAAAATGTCAGAACAAAAGTCTGTATATGCTTCAAAGCCATTCTCCTAGCTCCCTCAACATTAACACTCTTGGAACTGCCCTCTGATGACGTCCCAACCAATGCAACCTCATCCATTCTGTCATTTGAGAAAATTCAGTTTTAGACTTTGCAAATTTCTTATTAAGATAATATTGCACATCAGCAATGGCCTATGCACTACACGTTTTTTGTCAAGCAAAACACAGTCCGATTATACAAGTAATCTGCTAGCCATGCTAGTATGCTGCGAAAGATAAAGCCAAGTACATCACATTGTGATACTGTGTTAGCATCTACAGTTAACTGCTTTTCAAGTAAGTAGTACAAGGAAATGGGAACTATTTAATATAAAAATATAACTATTAAATACAGAAAGAATATAATTCTTAATAGCAACAACAATAAAAATAATGCTGTCAAGTTTCAATGCAAAAGAAACCAATTCAAATACTGCTGCAAAAAAATAAATCTTATTTGCCAAAAAAATGCCATGTGCTTGCACAATTTAATACGACAGTAGGAAAGTTAGCAGGGGATGCACACCAACAATAGGCTGATCTACAATGGTAAGTTAACTTTTTAATTCCTCAGAAGTGGTTTTTACCAATCATTGAATACAGACGCTCTCTCTCTCTCTCTCTCAGAGAGAATATGTGGAGCCCTTAAAGTATCAATGTATCACTCATGGATGTTATTCTTCAATAAGGAGAGTAAGGAGTTAAGGTAACTATAGTCAGACATTACTAAGAAAACAATTAACAGAAGCAATATATACAAACCAACTTAAACGGAGCTTGTAGGCTCATAGCTACAAACAGAATGTCAAATGAGCCCTAAACTTGCAATCTAAGTTGCTGCTGAAAAATAAGCAACTTGGTGATTAATTGAAGTCACCAAACTCTTTTATAAACCAATGCATATTTTTCTGTGTGTGTAGAATAACTAATCGTCATAATAAGGCTCGAAGCACTGTGTATATTGCATTCAAGACAAAGGTATATCACAAAGAACATGAATAGATAGAATTATGAAGATAACACTACTGGATCAATCGGCATTCTAGAATAACTGTGTGCTGTTAGCCTGCTGGTAGAGTTTAAAGTCCTTATACAAATCAAAATTGAATGAAATACACCATAATTCAAAAGCAAACAGATAAAATAATCGGTTTGAAAAACAACATACCTTCCATCGAACATATAAGCAAGGGCTAGCGCAGACATGAAACGTGCCATTTTTGACCCTGATGATGAGCAAAGCCGCACTAGAATAGGAACCCCACCTTCTTCAACAATACAGAGAGCATTACCAGAATAGAAAGCAAGATTCCATAGTGCCCCTGCAGCTGTCTCGTGAACATCCTGAATAAACAGAAAGTCGTCATATCTAGAGTAAGGAATAGCATTCATTCCCAATGACAGATAAAACATTTATTCCCAACGATAGATATAACAATCTACAGTAACTGTCAATGCCAACGTTCCTTGTTTTATCCATAATTTTATTTTTTTTTCAAAAAAAACTTACACCCGTTACCATATTAAAAAGAGAGAGAAAAACTACCCTCTTTATCAAACAATGGGCTGGGCTGTGCACTCTAACAAACAAACAGAATAAATTGACGTGAGATCAAAGTACTATCAAACCATTAGAGAACAAATAAATTGCATGCCTGCAGCAGGCAGCAGGACAATATTAATACTCAAATAAATGATGTTTTCCCCATCAGAATATGTTCTCTCAAGCAATTGGAATAATATTATATAAACTGGAATAACATTATATAAACAGTGGCACAGCCAGGATTTTCCTAGGCATGGTTAGAAAACAATGGCATGAAGCAACAAATTAAGTTGAAATGGATTAAGGATGTTTAAATCTGATAAGATAAATGAATGTTTTTAGTCACTTGGACATATAAGTTGCATACATGTGCGTATATGTTAGTAAAAGCATATACTTGATCTTGTGCCCAAAATAAATAAATAAATAAATAAAATCAGGGTACAAATATATCCCCATGAATCATCGCCACTGGATATAAAGTTGACTAAAAAAGTTTAATACATATACTACATTGAACTCCTGAAAGGCATGTACAAAAAGAATAACACGACGAGTGGTAGCTTCATAAAACCAGAACATTAGGTAAAAGCACAAGCTGAAGGTGGCGCACTAACCATGAAATTACTTATAATCAAGTAGCTACTTCAACAAACTCGTCTGTTTGTTCATGGACAATACTAGTCAAACGTATCTCAAGATATGACAGACTACGGCATGGAGCAACTAATATTTCCAGGTGCCAGGCAGAAGGTCTATCATAAAGAAAAAAAGTGATTTGGAGTCCCTAAGTAACAGAATGTATTCGCACATCAATATATGATGTATCAGACATAAAGAATATACAATTGTAAATGAAACTTACTTCAACATCTGATTGTGCCAGTGTGAGCAAAGGTGCGACACCACCCTCCTGTCCAATTGCCATACTGAAAAAGGCAAATAAAAGTTGTCAACAAGAATGTTGGAGAAAGGAATAACAAGCGATAGATGGAGGAAATTATCTGGTACGGAAAGACGAGAGATGCAGTTCTCTTTATTGCAGCAAGTCTGTAAAAAAGGCCAACTAGGGAGAGAGAGAGAGAGAGAGAGAGAATTGATTACAAGTTGCGACCTAAAAGGGGCGCTCCTCATTCATTTACAGGCAGTTATCAGACACTCGCCTCACACTGTGCCTACACTTACCCTCCAGACAAAAATTTCATCCATCGCTTGCACATATGATCTGGAATTCATCAGCACTAATTTTCCAGTAGCTATATTATTAACCCAAAACAGACCACACCCTGCTACTACCATCTAACACCAGGGTCACCAAAAAAGTCTATGGAAATAGGAGGCAATCTACAAAAAAAATGGTTAAAGTGGATCGTGTGCTAAGATAATGCAATTCAAAATAAGCATGCAGTGCAAACCATCCACCATCTATATCCATCAAGCCATCAAGAGCTTTGAAGTTGAGTGCGAGATTGAAGTGTTCAAGTGTGGTCCTGAATTTAGCGCAGGCACAGCTGTCATTAAGGCTGTGTTCTTTCCCCTTCTTTCCCAACTCACCTCCCCCTTTTTTCGCGCGCACGCTTTTCAAACTGCTAAAAGGTGTGTTTTTCACAAAAAGTTTTCTATAGGAAAGTTGCTTTAAAAAATCATATTAATCCATTTTTCAAGTTTTTTAGGCTAATACTTAATTAATCATGCATTAATGGGCAACACTGTTTTACATGTGGGGAGGTGGAGTTCCCAACTCCACCTCCTGAACTCAGCCTAAGTGTAAGTGTGTAACTAACTTTGATATCAGCATATTTTCATCATGTGTGAAGCTATCTGATATGAATGTTAGGAAATATAGAAACTCAGGACCAATCTAGGCATACCACAATGTGCAATTTTTAACAATTGCTGTGCATGACATCTAAAAGTGAACTGTGAACGGATTCAAATTTGACTTAGGAGAGTAAGTGTTTTTTTAAATTATTAATACACTTTTCTTGATTGACACTAAGCTAGCTTTCACTAATTCCAAAAAAAAAAGTGCATTACTAAGTTTAAGTGTTTATGGACAATCAACTTGTACACTTCATCAGCTAGGCATGTCACAAAGAATATCTTAAAAATAGGTCAATCTGGTAGTTGGTGCAAGTTCAGTTCATGAGCAAGCATATGAAGTTACCTGTTAGCTTCTGAAACAGATAGTCCCCATAATGCGCCAGCAGCTCTCTCCTGAAGGCCTTCCGAAGCATTCAAACATTCTTGTGCAAGTGAAACCTAAAATATGAAAGCCATCTATGTGAAAAATATAAACAGCTTATTTAAGTCTATTTATGAAAAGATGGGAGGAGCACACACAAATGATCTTTAAAACATTGTGTCCTAGAACCAGTTCCACGGGTAAACATAGAAGATTTATTATTATTTAGTTGATAGTCGGTATAACACAGTACTAATAAACATATTCAAGAGAATATGTTCAATCAGAATTAATCAAATAACTAGAGGTTTCTACAGACCAATATTTTTATTCAGAACTGCTATATGAAAAACTTTATAGAGGGATTGCATCTATTTACTGAACTAGATGTACTGCTTAATACAATGTTGATCAAAGGATGCAAAGCTGTGTTAAAGCACAAATGGGGCACGTACCAAAGCTTCAACGCCACCCGCAGCAGCAATGCCTTCACGGTTTCTATCATCAAATGACAGATTCCACAGAGCACCAGCAGCTTCTTGTCTAATTAAATGCACAGGAATCACAATATTAAATTAGGATAATATAAAGTATAATTTAATGGCAAAATCAGGCGTTGCAACTTAAAACAGCACATCAGCTAGAAGTATACCTTACACCCTCATTTTGAGAGCTTGTTAGCTGCACTAATGCCTCAAGAGCCCCTGCTTCCTGACCCACAGCGGCATTATTATTGTTGTTATCTCCATGTGCGGCTAAGTTAGCTAATGCCCTTGCAGCCTACATGAACAACAGTGATAGTATTAGAAAGTAAATGCAGTACATATACAGTGATTGTGAGCATGTAAAAGACAAAGCACTAGGTAGCAAGTTAGATGGAGCATTTATTTGTAGAGCTTAAAACGCAGCAAACTGCTACTATAAGAAAATAGCAATTTTAAGTGGCTCCACGACAAATCCAATTGTTTTAAAGCAGATATAGATTGTGCAAGTTGAGAATAAACTGTATCTTGGAATTACATGTACATGGTAAGAGTCCAGTCAGCATCCCGACAAATCATTTGAGATAAGTATGGCAGGTACAGACTTTCCTTTCTTATAGGAAATTGGGAATCCACGTGGCTCATGCCATGAGATTGAGCGATCTGATAAATATAAAAAATCATCCAAGTCCATGCATGAAAAGTTGCACCCAGTGCTTAATCAATGAAGTAGGCGTGAACCAAGAGATCCTCATTTGGCAGGATAAAGTTCAATATGCAAGCATAAAATAAAGATAGCATGTGCACAGGTCATCCCGTTTTGTCTTTATCGTGCTTCCTATTTTGTAGATCTTGTACCGTTAGTTGTATTATCAGAGCTAGCAAAAAAAGCTATGGTATAACTAGCTGACTAGAACGAATGCGTACAAGCATGACGACATGATGTACCCGCTCACCTGTTCTAGGACACCCTCAAGTTTACATGATCGAGCAAGCATGACCAAAGCATGGACACCACCAGCCTTTGCAACTTCCATGCTACACTTGTCATCAGCAGCTAGGTTTGCAAGTGCCCCAGCAGCACGTTCCTAAAGAAAAAGAGCAACCGTTATAAAAAATTTATTATCCAGAAAAGGATAGCAAGCAGCATTGAAATTACTGAAAATTGAGAAGTATCAAAGATACATACAAGAACTCCATCAGTCCCAGCAGGCCAGCGGAGTATGAGATCGACCAAAGCCTTTATACCACCAGCTGCTGCAATGGCTGCCTGAAAAAGAATAATCAATATATTGTTAGTACCAGCAACACATCAGACATTGCAATCAGAGTATTCAGCATCCAAGGAGTGACAACCTTGTGCTCCTCACCCACGGAGAGATTCCAAAGGCCACCAGCAGCTTCTTCAGCAACAAGCCGATTCATTGACCTGGCCAAATTGGTTAGTATTGTGATACCTCCCTCGTCTGCAACTGCCTTTGCAACCTTGGCATTCACCGATAAGTTGGCAATAGCCTGAAGTCACATTAACAACTGTAAGAAAATGGTAATACCAAACATAGTAGATATCGGCAATTAGATCCAGGGATTCAGCTAAAATGGACATCATTACCTTTGCTGCTTCTGACTGTGCACTCTCCCTTGAACACCTTGCAAGGTCCAGTAGCATTGGAATGCCCCCAACACGCATCACTGCCTCTGATCTTGCAGCATCCACATTCGCGCTCTCGTCATCAATAACCACAAACGTAGCAAGTGTGGTAGCTGCACGCTCCTGTACATCCTCCTGAGAGCTCTTCACCAAACTCAGCAGCATATCTGCGCCCTGCTGCAGCCAGAAGTCATCCATTCCTTGCGGGTTGGACTCCGCTATCCGTAGAAGTGTCTGCGACAGGATCCACTCGAGCCAGCTCATCATATCACCAAGTGCATTGTCTTTGCCCTTCCAGTTACATTCATTGAACACCTCATTCTCCTTCACAACCTTATCAGGAAAAAGTGAGACGACCGATTTGAAAATGTGGCTTGTAATGGTGAGTACAAGCTTGCCCTTGGAGTTGCTAAATGCTCCAGGATTGTGTGCCTGTTCCTCCTCAACAGATTTGCAGTTAAGCGTGCATATAAGCTTGAGGGTTTTGGAGTGGGAGATGAGCCTAGAGATGGCACTTGGTGAGACATCGGTGCGGGACACATCAACGGCAACAAGGGAGGGCAGCTGAGCCCAGGAGGTGGATGCTGTAGCCCATTTCAGGTTGTGACATCCAGCGACGGAGAGGAACCGGAGGGATAGGATGCCGGCGATGGCGGCCTCATCTACGGATCCGCAGTCGAGGAAGGCGACGTCTTCTAGGAGGGGGCAGTAGCGCGCGAGCGCTCCGATGGCGTCCGCGTCGGCATCGCGGAGACCCGAGAGGCGCAGGCGGCGGAGGCGCGAGCAGCAGAAGGCTACTTGGCGGAGGGCGTCGCTGGAGATGCGTTCGAGTGGGTCGGGCCCGATCTGGAGGCTCTCGAGGGCCTCGTGCCGCGCCGCGAGGACGGCGAGCGTGGCGTCCGTGAGGCCGCGGCAGCCGTCGGCCACCACCTCCCGGAGCCCCCGCGCGCGGAGGCCCGAGGCTGCCGCCGCCGCCTCGTGCCCCCGCAGCCGCAGCCGCCGCAGGCTCCCGCACCGCGACGAGAGCGACGACGCCACCTCGGCGTCGCACCGGTGCGCGCGGAGGTCGAGCGCGCTCCACAGGCACGGCGACGCCCCCAGGTCCCTCCACGTCCTGCACGCGGCCGCCATGCTCGCCCGGTCGCGGTAGTTCAGTCGCCCGAACAGCTGCAGCACCGTGTCATCCGGCAGCGTCCTCCAGTCCACCACGCAGCTCCCGCTCCCGCCACCGCCACCCCCCCTCGCCGCCACCGCCACCCCCAAACCCCCCCGCCGCCGACTCGACGACGAGCAGCTCACCAGCTCCCTCTCCTCATCCGCCGCCACATCCTTACCCTTCCCACCGTCCTTGCACAGCCGGCGGCGCACCCGGCGCGTCATCCCCACCCCTCACGCCGCCGGGATCGAGTAGGGTTCGGTGCCACTCGAGCCCCAATTCGGGGGAGGGGGATCCGATTCGCGGGCACGCGGATGCAGGAGGAGGAGGGCGGTGGTGGTAGCTCCGATTCGCGCGCGGCGGCGGATCGTGCGGGGGTGGGTGGATCGGCTCGCTCGCTCGCGCGAGGCGAGCTAGCTTCCCTGCCCTTTCCTCCTCCTCTGCGGTGCGGTGACGGCAAGGGGAGAACTGGAAGGGGTGGGCAATTTATATATAGCGTATGCGGGTACGCGTATGCGTATTCCGGGCTCCAAAATACGGCGACCTGGGCTACGGAGTATACGGTAATACGGTATATATATATAGCGGTAGTAGCAGTACGCACGTAACGTCAAGGCAAGGTAAAGCTGGTTTATGTACATCCTGCAGCTTTTGATCAGCTCGAGAGAGGAGTTTTTACTGTGTTTCAGAAGAATGTAAATAAATTTGATCAGAAGAGAATCGTACTTTTGGAATTGGAATCCGAGTAGGAAAGGCAACTTCACTGCATTGTAGCTAAAAAATGGGTTGGGAACTTGGGATGTTCAAAAGGATTTTGACGACTTCATGCACAGGCCATATTAGCATTCAACGCTGGAAAACGGATATTACACGTTAAATGGAGTAAAGATTCCACGTTTACTGACATCTACAAAAAAACAATCTAGCCAGTTTCAAGGAGCGTAGGGTGTGTAGCAAAGATGGTTTAAGAATATCAGATGCAGCCTACAACGACAGCGTCTCTATGTGTTTTAAAGCGGAAAGAAACATGTGTCTTCCCTCCCATTGTTAGAGCAAGGCATACAAAGCTCACATTCATCTTCTGAGCTATCATCAGATCGATCAGCAACTTCAGAACAAGCTGTTACCCAGGTACATCTATCGATATGATACAAATGTAGATCCACTGATTAAAAGCTGCACATCCCATTGTTAGAGCAAGGCCTGCAAGTTCATTCATCTTCTGAGGTAACATCAGATTGATCAGCCTCTTCTTCCTCTGGCAAAGGAGAGACAATTGCGGCACAGCAGAAAGAATCACGGTCCTTCAGGAGGAGGCAAGTTCCATCTGAGTTCCATTTCAAGTCCACAACCCGAAAGTTTGGCAACGGAACGTTGACGCAGCATGCACCAGATGGTGTCCACATGTACAGGTGCGGACTCTCCGTGCAGAAAACAAGGCGTGGGCAATTAGGGTCCCAAGCGGCAGCACGGATTGGATCTTTCTGAACAAGAACAGCAGCAAGATCAAGGCGGCAGATATCCCATATCCAAAGAGCAGTTGGCATATTGTCATTCCGAGTGAAGAAATAGTGACTGTCGCTGCTCCATGACAGCATACCTGCACATGAATTGCAAGGTGAGATTAGTTCAGCTACAGAGAAAAAAGAACCCTTAATAGTAGAATATGAAATGTTAACAATGCAGTTTATACTGAACCATATTCTACTAGAAATTCATGAATGGCCAACACAAATCACGCAAGGGGATTTTAGTACTTAGAAGGGTTATCGATAATGTTTATAGTAGGAACCATTATCACAGTTTACAAAATGAATTAGAGATCTACTGCACATCAGATACAGAATGTGTAATAGTAACTACAGTAGTTCACAAGTTCATGACACTGGTCACAAGTGTATTAGGCATTAGGAAAAAGACCAACATCCTGATCCATATGCATGAGAAATAGGAGCAACTAACCAATTCCCTGCTTGGGGTTGGGCTTGTCTGTAACGGGTTTCTGTGAAGGCAAAGTGATTGGAGCATCCATCACAGCATACTTAACTCGAGAACCTCCCTCTGTCCCATTTTCTGACCACAAAAAAAGATCAGTCTCCAAAACTAAACATAAGGTTAGCGCTGGCCCTAACACAAGGCATCATAAAACATGCCAAATAATTTATCAAAAAAGGAGGAACAAGATGCGATATAAAAGTATCGTTAGTAATCTCACCAGCACCATTGCCTTGCATGTTACGGGAGAATCCTTCACTTAGGCATAACTCTGACATGTCAAGCTGCCATGGATCATCCACTTCCTGTGACATTTTGTAGTTACAATCAGATACCATGAACAGAAAAACACTAGATCTGCTAAGATGTCAATTAGTGATAGATATCAGTAGGCTTACCTTAAATATAGCAGCATTAGTAGGATTTCGAATAGATGCTGCGTGTGAGAACTCAGCAAAAGTTTTCCATGTCAGGTGGTTCAAAGTCCGAACTGCTTGATCATAGCTGCCAACTGCTAAAAACTGTCCACATGGTGACCACGCAACAGTTTTCACACCTAATCCACTTTCATATGCTAAGTACTTGAACAGGCACCTCCCATCCGGTGAATATATCAGAACCTGTGACAATCATGTTCTTAGGATTATCAGTTTAAATCCAAAAACTGCTAACAACAACATAAGAGTAGAACAAGAGATTAGTATCCGTTGAGATGAACCCTATATTTTATCTAAAGCAGAAAAAAAAAACATAGCTCTATAAAAACAGACTGGGATGAACCCTTAAGAGTACAATAAGAAATTAGTTCAGCTACAGAGAAAGGAGAACTATTAATAGTAGAATATAAAATAAGTTCAGCTACACAGAAAAGAGAACCCTTAAGAGTAGATAAGAGATTAGTTTCGCTGCAGAGAGAAATGACTCAATGAGCTCTTGAACAGGATATTGGTTAAGAAATAACCCTGTATGTTTTGGGGGAGTCATGACCCAATATACCAACTGATTGATCATTAAAGTCCAACTAATAACCAGATCCGTCAATGTAATCAAATATCAACCGAGAAACTTGAGTAAACCAGAATAAGCAAAAAAAAATTGTTATAAGTGCCATTTGAAGAAAAGGTGGTGTGGTTTGCCATACATGCAAGATAAAGTAATTCACAACCAGTGCCCATCTAAATTCTGAAGTAAATAAGTGACCCTACCAACAAAAAGTATTAACAAGTTATATGCATATATAATGACATACAGTAAATGATGATGATTTTCAAAAGTAAGCAAATAAAACAACAATGGGAGTACAATGAAGAGATGCACCTTGTATTCCAGAAGTGAATCCCAGACCACAATAGCACTATCATCTGGTGACCACTCAACACCTGCCAAGTCTACCGTGTCAACAGCAAAGACACTCATTATCTCCCAGGAATGGCATGACAGCAAATTTACATAATCCTTGCAGTCACGCCTAGTACAGATTGCAGCGAACTTCCCGTCTTTAGTAAAAGAAACACCTCTGGAGGCATGCTTTGGCCACTGTACATGTATGCATGCTGTATTTACAAGAGACCAAACAGTCAGACGGAGCTGAAACTCTGATGTTGTTAGTATATGACGACTGTCAGGGCTCCAGCGAGCATATGCAATCCCAGCAGGGCCCTCATCAATCTTGCAGGTCCAGTCAGGCTGGCTCAGTGACCAAGCCTGCACCATGGGTCGCTTGTAAAGTCCACATAGAATATACTCTGAATCCGGTGCCCAGTCCAGAAAGCTTATCTTGTCCACACATGAAAACAACTGCACCACCTGCATAAATTAAAGCAAACCATACATTGTTGTCAATTGTATTCTCTAGATATGACTAGCAGTTCTTATATAAATCTCCCCAGAAACAGCATGCACTCATTAGCCACTATACGATACCATTTGGTATTAACATTTCTTTGGTCCAGCCATACTGCCAATTACTCATGAACCCTGGCTACAGATCAGGCAAAACAAGGAACATTTCATATTTTCTGTGAATTAGAAGGCTCAAATTTTAGCTATACCAGATGACAATACCCCCTATCACAAATTCAGCAACTACTCCAGAAGGCCCAAAACTTTTAAGCCTGCATTCCAATTCCCAAGCACTAAGTGTGTGCACCCAATATGATGCCCATTGGATGTCAGTACATACTAGGAGATGATTGTGAATTGGTAATCTCTCTCCTACACAGTTTCAACAGTTATTACATAGAATATATGGCCGACAGATTGTCTTATTAATACAATATATTCCTAGAGTTATACTGTTCACAAATATGCAAAAGATTTGTGGGGTTATATAATAGTACAATGTATTCAGGCATTTATTGCTGTGATATGATTAAAGGTATGTTAAAGGGTCAGTGTTCACCAAGGCACTATCAGATAGTGGATCAGTACAGTCCTTGCCCGCCCAGCCAGATACAAAGCTAGAAATGAGGGAGGGGCCAGCAAGAAGGCCAAACCAAGGGAGCAGAGAGTTGAGCATCCGCAGTACAAGTAGCGGCGCCAATTAGCCAATTACAGTGATGGGGCTGAAAAATTCAGGCTGAGTGGAGGCAAAATCTGGTGCCTGAAAGATGTACTTCTCACCTCAGATCTGGCCAACTTAAAGTAGAACAACAGACAACATAACCTGAGAGGTGGCATGCAGACATGGTGGTGGAGGATGACGATGCCATGGCTGCACCCCTACTTGCTCGCTCAGTCTCAGTCTCCTATGCCAGAATGTAATGTAATGCCGCTGCTCTGTGTGCATGTTGTGACGGGGGTGGGGGTGGGGGTGGGGGGGGATAGCCTATTTTGTCGCTTTTGAGAAAACATTAAATGCTAGGCCTAGGCCTTAAGCTTGCCTACTCCCTTGTACGTAGTCCGTATACGTACTAGGGCAATGCCAGCTACCCCAAATTGTCTATTGCCTCCACCTTTGCCCCATTATCTACTTTCTCATAGGTACTTCCTCTCCTCTAAATCATTCCCCTTCCCTTCCCACTCAGCATCTCCCTATCACAGGGCCCGTCGTGCCCACCATGCATGTCTCCATACCTTCTTAGATCATCGAGAAGGATAGCAAGTCTATGATGTCAAGCTCTACCTTAGACTTCCTACAGCCACCCTAGGCAAGCTGACCTCCTAGCGCACCTATTTTGGCAAAATCGTGGTAGGAGGGTGCTGCCTAAAACTAGAAATTTCCATGTCAATCACACCAAATAAAGAAATATTTTCACTGTTTAGTTGGTGAGCCTATATTATACATATCTGGCTTATCGAATATAGATATCATATCTACAGAAGTATTTGAACAATGAGTAGGCTGATGATTTTAATCGTAGGTATTAAAGGCACAGTACAACATATAGTCTCATTATCACTCTCCTCAAACATAAACATGCATATCATGGTATCTAGTCCGCACAATTGAGCAGGTAATCTAGCTAGCTTGGTACTGATTTCGTCCATCCAGTACAAACCTACCCTGAACCCTAGGCTACGGATCGGGCAAAACTAGGCGCAATTCCTGAACCAGAACACTCAAAATTGAGCCCAGCGGTAGATGGCATTTCCCCCAACCCCAGATTCAGCGACTACTCCAGAAGGCACAAACCCTAAACCCGCATTCCAGTTCCGGACCACTAAAACAGGATCAAGCGGGGGAGGAAGGAGGTGAGGGGGGGGAATGGCGCGGATACCTTGAGGGAGACGACGTCCCGGACGACGAGGCGGTAGTCGACGGCGACGGCGAGGTAGCGGCCGTCGGGGGAGAAGCAGCACGGCCCCGTCTGCTTGTACGCCTCCGTGAACTCCATCCCTTCGCCTTCCCCTTGTCACGCGGCGGCGGGCGGGCGGGCCCGGCGCCGGATCGGGCGGCGGAAGCGAGACCGGGGGGCTCTCGCCGGCGTCGAGGTGGGGGAGAAGAATGCAAATCTACTCGCCTGAAATTTTTTTTTCCCTTGCTATTTTGGACGCCCCGTGGTTGGAATTTGAAATTGTTTGGAGGGTAGAGATGATAAGTGGGAACGTATGTACGCGCGCCACCGCCTAACGAGTGGGAACGTTTGTCTGTGCCCGTAGAGCGGAGCAGCGGTAGGCTCCTCCAGGCTCCAGTGCACCCGATCGTTGTCGTTGATACGGTGAGAATCGTGTAATCCCACCTTAAAATTTTTCAGCATGTCATATCGAATGTTTGAACATCTATATAAAGTAGTATTAAATATAAACGCTAAAAAATAACTAATTACACATAGTGCGACTAATTTGCGAGATGAATTTTTAAGACTAATGGCTCCATGATTTGACAATATTGTGCTATAGTAAACGTTTGCTAATGACGGATTAATTAGGCTTAATAAATTTCTCTCGCAGTTTACTAAACGGCTTGTTTGGTAACTCGAGGGAAGGGGATTGGGAGTTTACACGAGGGAATTGATGATGAGATTAAGATAGGAATTTGATTTTTAATCCCAATATCTTGTTTGGTAAAGGTGATGGAAATTAATAGGGAGTTTAGGAGATTAGGTCATTAATAAAAAAAGGATGGCTGAGATTCGTTTAAACAACGTAAAGGAGGAATTCCCTCCCAATTACCTGTCCCTACTCAAGTATTGAAAAGGAGGGAGTTCCTTCCTCAATTCTCCATCCCCATCCCACTAAAATTCTCATGCCTCCCATCCAAACAAAAACACTTAATAGCATCATCTCTCTAAACTCCCAATCCCTGCTAAAAACTCCCTCCAACCAAACAGGCCGTAAGGGATTATGTAATTAGTTTTTTTATTAGTGCCCGAACACCCCATACGACACCCTATATAATACTCGATGTGACACGCCAAAACTTTACACCCATGAATCTAAACACCCCCATACTCCTACATGAGTTGTAAAAAAAAAGATTATTACTTACTATACAATTTTCTTTCATGTATTTATATATTTTGTAATTTGATCAATTATTCAAATGTTTCAAATGACTGTGTTGTATGGTGTGATTTTTGGAGAAAAAAATGCAATTTACATTCTTGATAAATCATTCAAAGGTTAAAAAATAATTGAGGTGATGTGGTTTCATGAAATAAAAAGATAATTAGTATTAACTATATTTAGTAGATATGAACTTTATAGGTATATACGATACTTTGTTTGTCGATGTTTTTTAGCCTTCTATCCACGATTTTAAATGTATACAGTTTATTACCCCTTTGTTTCATAAAAGTACATATAATTTTAGACCGGCAATGTTTTAGTTTCATCGGTCCTGTCTTATATCAAACTTATATGAATATTAAAGAAAAAGAAAGGACAACATATTACTTAAGCATATTACGTTCACCATGTAAATTCCATTCATAATAATCAAACAACTAAAAGATATCAATGATCTAATCAAAGCAATTATTAGTCAAAACAGCCAAATACTTAAAAAAAAGCTAATTATTCTTCCATTGGTAAGAAAACAGTCGGAATCAGCAGCATCTCTTCAGAACTAACCGGTAATTGACCATATTTATCATTTAAACTACTCAGTATCAACATTAATACGATAAAAAAATTAGAAAAAACAAAATTTAAAAATAGACAAAAACGGTACGATCGGAAATAGTACCCCTTAAACAGAAACGACGTCTGGTCGATCGAGAATTTCCGTGACCATTTTCATCCCTAGGTAAGTGACATAAGCATCGACAGCGAAGTGTCTATAATAACTCATTGATCTCAAGATACGTCGACCCATTATTTGAAGGAAATCAGATAAATATATGCGCGTATTTATAGGAGTTAGCGTGCGCGTGTTTATATAAAACCATGAGTCATACCATGTTATTTGAAAAATAAATTATGAAAAGGGAGGGGCTATAGAGGACCCATGTAGAACGTGACAATGTCAGCCAAGGATATAGAAAGGCTGCATCCATCTTCCAGCCCAGGAACACAGTCGCAACTCTTAATCTCAAAAGTCCAAAAAACACCCTTGTAGTCTTCTTAGCCAGTGGCAATAAGCCCAAGACCCAACGGCGGGCTGACGGCTCACAATTCCCATCCTGCCGCCGGCGGCTACCGCGGGCGGTGCTCGACTCGACCTCGATGGCGAGCTCGCGGGAGCGGAGGCTTCCGCCGCCGGCGTACCGGATGGAGAACCCCTTCAGCGTGAAGGTGCTCCAGGTCTTCACCGGCTTCGGCGTCGGCTGCGGCGTCGGCATCGGCGTCGGCCGCCCCATCTACCTAGGTATAGCAAAGCTTCCGAAGCTAAGTGATTCCGCCGTTTCCTGGATAGTTTGGGTCTGGGGATTGGGATGGACATCGATCCGGTCGGCCATGAGTCGGTGGGTTTCGCATTTCGTCGAGCGGCTGAGGGTTGTGATTATTGCCCGCCCCTGGCTTGTGGCCATTTCGTCGAACAGTTCGTGTCGTGTGTCACCGCACATAGTTCCATTGCTTGAACTGTGGATAAGATAGTAGATGATAAAAATGGGATGTTTGCTGGTGCATAGGAATACAGTTTACTTTTAGTTAAGTCTACTAGTCTGTCGAACTGACACTGGTATTGTGCACTTCCCCTCTTCACAGACTACAGACCACAGTTACTGCCCCATACTGCCATACTATAGGGCATTTAGGGCTCGATGATTAATTTCAATGACTTTAAGTAGTTGGCTTCTGTCTTGATGGATAGGTGTCATACCGGGGCTTAATCAAGTTATGACCGCAACAAGGGGCGCAACGGATGCCTTTTCAGGCGTAACAAGGCATGTTAATTCCGCTGTAAGTAAAGATAATCCTTGTGTAACCACGAATAATTAGGTGCCAATCACGTTAGTAGGATACTTTTGACTTATGTTAATCTAATTATGTATTTTGGACTTGTCTCGATCTAATTCTGCTGTTTTTCTTCCTTATTTTTGTGCTCTAGCTAAGGAAGTCAGGGTTAAAGAACATTGAAGCAGGCATTGGCTGTGGAGTTGGTATAGGCCACGGTTTTGGAATAGGTACATATTGCAGCTTTTCCATGTAGTTAGTCCTCTAAATTTTCTTTTGGTGCTGTCCTAGTAGGAACTATTGTCAGTCAAGGTCATCTTTTGTGCTTGATATCCTCATATCTTGAGCATATCTTTCCTGTTTATTACTTTTGCAGTGATCACGCCATTTTTTTTAACATTTGTATTATCAGAAACCAAAACATGTGTTCTTGCTAGGCGGTGGCAATGTCATGCTTTATTCATAGTTTCTTTTTTATACAGCAATCAGATTAAATTTAGGCACCTGGTGAATTGGTGATACTTTGATTCTTTTGTATGTTTTTTATTTTCATTGACTGCTGCAGCAGATCTATCAGTTCATCTAATCTAGTCCAAAAATGAAGTGATAATTGAGGGGACTCATTTAATAGAACCACATTTCATACTTTCGCACCTAGCATACTAGCACACTCCCTAAATAGGATCCATGGAAATATCTATAATATCTGCAACGCTTCCAGGTCATTGTTTTTGTTAGTAGAAATCATCAGCTGCCAAGCCTCTGCTATTTTACTCTTATTTATATTCTATATCAAATGCTACACATCTGTTAAATATTTTTCTTGCATAAGCATGCAAACTTGTTTGATCTGAAGCTGAACCATTAAGTATCTCAATACTCAGGAATTGCATTGAAGCCACAAGTAATTCATGGAATTCAGTCAACCGTTGGAGTACAAACCTAAACTTTGATCACCTGAATTTTTCTTTGTTTCCCTTTTTGGTGTATGAATTCTAAGGGAACTTTTTCTCTAGGAACTTATGTCTAAGTTCACTTCTAGGCTGAAGGATACCCCAACTTTGTCATCTGCACCAAATATGGCTGGTTCTGTGCCTAGCAATGGACAAGCTCCCAATGGTGTGTCCATTGATCTAAAGGCTAAGACCACGAAAAGTAATTTCCACCATACAAGTAATGAAACATCACAAGTAAAACCAGCTCCTGGGTTGCAAAGCCAGCATGGAATGCAACCAGATATGACTGAAAGTCGGACTGAAAAGGTTGTTGCCAACTTTCTACAGTCTCCCCTGTTCCAGGATGAAACCAAGATGGACATCAGAGATGTGGTATGCACTAAAACATTACCTCAAATATCTAACCTGCACTATATATATTGCACAATTATGGGTTGCCCCTATGCCTCTCGCTGCTAAAATTTGCTTAGTCAGACATGTTATTCATGGACTTTGAACACTCTTTTCTTTGTTCTTTTTGCAGGCTAGAAATTCACATGGGATGGATAATGTGCTGGAATTGGTGAGTCCAGTTATACCTAGTGTTTCTTATGCTATACTCCATAATCCCACTCTTGCTTGGTTGTTCCATCCTCATTCTTTGAATTTGATATGTTCTACTCACGCCATCCCATACAGCCCCCTTAACATGAAGCGCCTCTAATAGTCTAATATTTTTAACAAGTAATGTAGCATTAAAACATGATTTCACAAGTAAAGTTCTATAACAGAATTTTGTCTTGCATTTGTTTTAAAACTTAGTTCTGTATAGTGTACAGAATGGTCCACGGTTGTCTTTCTACCTATGTTTATGCCTTCACTGCTGTCTGCTAACTGAGCTTTTCATTTCTGACCCAGTTGCTGAAGCACCAAAGAATTATTGACGAACTGCGGGACGAGAACGACAAGCTCCGTCAAATGCTCATAGAAGAACTCAAGGTTTCACCTTCCAAGTTACAATTAGATCATAAAAATGGAGTGAAGGCCTACAACCCATGCTCGGACTGCTTTGATTGCCGGAGGCGAAGTCGAAAAACAAGAAGATGATAATGGAATTGCAGGATTGCATTTTGGCTATTTTCGCAATCCTTTGCAATTTCTTGGATTCTTCAGTAGCTAAATAGTTCATCGGATTAGCTTTCGACATAATATCCTCAGCAGAAGATCCACTCTTGTTGTTCAGGCCAGTTATGTTACCTATCTCCTGAACATTCGTGAACACTTGATCCAATTGATGCGTTACTTCTGTGCTGAACATGCGCAGACTGATAGCATCACAGCAGTACGTGATTTTAGTTCTCTCTTTGGATTCTATTCAATGCAGTCAAATCTAAAATCATTAGTAGATGCAAAACTATTAAGGTTTAAAATATAAAATTTATATTAGTAGATTATCTGTGAAAAACTCTTTTATATAGTTATATTTTAAATATTTTTTATAAATATAACTTTTTATAGCATAACCGTATAGTTTGAGAAATCAATGACAAAACATTTGTACCGGAGGCGGTAATACCTTTTTCTTTTCTGCCGAAGTAGAGAGTTTTCTTTCCTTTTTTTTTTTGTGATAGGAGTTGAGAGTTGAGACGTGCCAGGTGGAGTTCTACTGCAGCAACGGGGGAGGCTGCTTTTCTGTGTACGCTGGTGTTTGGGCCGTAGCAATTACAAGCCCGAGAGAGGGAAAACCGCGCGGGAAACGCCACGTGCTCAGATCCACCCGCTCCCCAAAACTCCCACCCCCCCGCACCAAAATTTTTCCCGCCTCCCGCCCACCACCAACCCACAAAATCGCACAACTCCAAGGTCCAAATCGCAAAAAACCAACCCCTCCTCAAGTGAGAAACCAACTCCAAGGACCAAATCGCAAAAACACCACCCCCTCCTCAAGAACAAGGTAGTAGTAGTGTACTAGTGTTCCCCCCATTCTCTCTCCCATTCCCCAAATCCTCCGCGGCGGCGGCGCCTCCTCCTCCCATGCCTTCCGAGCACTAGCGCGGCAGATCCGATCCGAGCCCCCTCCGCCCTATCTCCGATGGACTCCAAGGCTGCCGGCTCGTCGGAGATCGAGCGGGCGTGGCACCTCCTCACCGTGGTCATCCGCCTCGGCCGGCCCGCCGCCGCCTCCGACGTCGCGCGCTTCGCGACCGCCGACGACGTCGAGCGGCTGTGCCGCATCCCCGGGTCGCCGCTTCGGCTCTCCGGGGGCGTCGTGGCGGCTTCCGAGACGGCCTTCGTGGCGTTCCTGAGGTACGTGGGGTTGGATGTTCCGCCGCCGAGGGTGAGCCCGAGGGCGCCCGATGATGTGATGAGGTGGTTGCGGAGGCGGGTGCCCGTTACGTACGAGCGCAAGCGGAAGGCGTCAGATGCGGGGCGCTTCGTCGCGAGGAAGCGTCTCCTGGCGGCTCCCGATGCAGGTTACTTTGCTTGTTTTTCTGTACTGATGTTGGTTTATGCGGAGCCATCAGTAGTGTGGTTTTGAACTCCATTTGGGAAAATTTTGTACAGATTTGCCGGAACACGAGCTGCGGCAGTCGCAGCAACTGATCGTGCAAAGCTGTGCTCCAGTTGCTACTGGAGAGGTGTGCTATCTCTTTCAACCTTCAAGTTTTTCTAGTCGCAGAAATATCATGGTGCAGTAACACAATGCATAACTGCTCTAGTAGCTTTGCTGTAGATAATGCAGGGAAAATTAGGTTATCACACTGAGGGCTTGTTCGGTTAATCCCCACGAGTACAGGATTAATTCCATACCTAATCCCCTCCGAAGCCCCTTGTGGAGGGATTAGCCAAACAAGGCCTGAATCTGCTGTCCTACATTTCTGATTTACTTTTTGCTCGATAATTAATTACAATTGGGGCTTGGTCTGCTCCTTCTGTGGACATTTCTCACTGCAAATGACGAGAGAGATTTCTTTAGTTGACTATTTGACTATTTTGGTCACTAGGTTGATGCTACCTATTGAATTGACCTGCAATGTTCTCAGTGATTTTATGAAATAAGCTATGCAGTCCAATGCTTTGATACACATATTTTTATGGACATATCATACTCTCAAAATGGATGACCCCATGAAAGATAATTCTCTTGAATATGTCTCAAGTTTGTATGTTAGTCTTGATCTTGACCCTCCAAGTAGTTAAAACTTTCATTATTAGTAGAATTCACCTATTACTTCATTTTTCTCTTCTTTCTGTGTCTTGCCTCAGGTACATCAGGAGGCTACCCAAGAATTGCAAGACAGGCTTCCTAGTCTCAACATATTTACTGCTCAGCGTTCCTTTGAAGTTTCAATTGGCTCTAATGTATTTTCAGACATTGAAATTAGCATGCCTTCTCTTCCGTCCAAGATTGACCAGTTTATAGGAGGCAATGATGGCAGTGTTCTTGTGAGCATGGCTTCTGCACTAGTGCCAAAGGAGGTGACAGACATGTCTGGCTGTATCAATATCTTCCATGCTACAGTTGACAGAGAGAGTACTAGGATTGGTGAACCTGAAGGATCAGCTTCACTTTGTTGTTCTAGAGTAGAGGACCGTGAGGAACTAGAAAAGGAGTCCACCCTCCTTACTATGGCAGTTGGCTTAGCTGTGGGAAAGAAAAATGGGATTGAGCAGGATCTGAATCTTAGACCTAGCAGTCCTAGAAATTGTAGCACAAAGGCAACAGATGATATGGAAACGTTCGATGTGATTTCGAAAGAAGCTGAAGCTCTACAATATTGCAGCCCAAATGCTCAATACCCACAGAAGATCCTAACTTGTGGTCAGGACAGTGATGCTCTAGTAGTTAATGCTCATGTGGCAATTCATGAGAATAAGATAGAAGACATTACATTCCAGCCTCCTGAAGGCACCAAAACAGAAGCTATTGTACATGAAATGGTCCATGAAACTATGGGAAGTTTGTGTCAACCTTCTTCAAACACAAAGGTTGAACATGCAGTGTTGCCACTACAAGCCCCAACTTATGGTTGCATTAGCAATGAGAACTTGAACATTGCTGCTGAAAACAGAGCAAGCACACATCAAAATCATGTGGAGCCATCAACACAGAACGAAGTGGCTGTCAGATTATCTAAGAAAGAGCAAGATAGAAAGATTATGAAGCAAAGGGATAAGGGCAAGAAAAAAGAAGCACTGCCCAAAGAAGATAAGGATCAAGTTGCAGCAAAGGTTCAAAAGGTTAGTTTGTCCACATGATGATGACTCAACTGTTGCTATTTCAGGTTCTTTCTATTTATGAACAGTTTCATGCACTACTGATGTGTTGTAACCATCATGAACCTTGTATTTCTTTTGAAAAATAGCTTATACTGATCTTCAAAAAATGATTTATTGAATGTTGCTGCTTGCAGGGTCATACAGAACCAAAACCACTGCCTAACTTCAAAAATTTTGAAATTGAAGAAGAGGAAGGTTCAGGTGAGAATTTCTAAATATTCTGTTAAAACTTTCTTGGTTTATATTGATTGCTGACCAATGTGAATGTTTACGCATACTCAGGGGGTTACGGGACTGTTTATAGGGCTCGAAGAAAATCAGATGGAAGACTGTTTGCCATAAAATGTGTGTACATCTCTTTGCTAGTCTCGATTTGATGTTTTTTCATGTGGATTTGTTGATCTATAAATGTATCTTCTGTTGTTTTGTCTTTTGACAGTCTCAGTCATCTTTCTATAATTATATGGCTAAGATCTTTACAAGAGTTAACCCTGCACCTGTATTTTTTTTATTAACAGGTCCTCATGCAAATGCTCATTCACATCATGTTTACAATGAACAGAAGATGTTGGAACGCTTTGGGTACTAATAAGTTCATGTCCTCCGAAAATTTTATAATGATATTTTTCTTGTTCCATGCAGTAACTTTAAACATATGTATCATGTTTTTCTGCTGCAGAGGCAAGAATTTCGTGATTAAATATGAGTGCTCTCTTAGGAGTGGTGATCTAGAATGCTTTGTTCTAGAACATGTTGAGCACGATAGACCAGAGGTTGAAACACTCATGTTGTCTCTGATGTTTATTTTTCCTTTTATTGGCTATTCATATTGGTCCATCTTTTGTTGAATATTTCTTTTATCTCTGCAGAATCTGAGAAAAGAAATAGGTTTGTTTGATTTAAGGTGGTATGGGTTTTGTCTGTTCAAAGCTCTGGCAAGCTTACATAAGCAGGTCTGGTTAAATGCATGTTACCTTAGTCAACTGCTAACTTGCGTTTGTCACCAGCTTATCTTGGATATCTGATATTTCTGTTTCCAGGGGATAGTGCATAGAGATGTCAAACCTGGAAATTTCCTGTTCTCCCGTAAACTGGCAAAGGGGTATCTTATTGACTTCAACTTGGCAAATGTTAGTGCATATACTTATCTCCCAATCTGATGCTCGCCTTCTGTTTTCTTTATGCTAATTTTAACATTTTGTGTTTTCCCTGAAAATCCATGCAGGACCTTCACCAGAAGTTCTTTCGAAACAGTAAGTTCACTTTCTAAGTTTCGAATTTTGTTTTGAATTTCGATGGTTAATTGCAGTGCATTGATTGTTATCTGTTCTGTGTTATTGCCTCTTCCAGTTTTAGGCTCTCTGTACTGAATATAGCTCTTGAAAATTTCCATGCCGCTAATAATATCCTGGGAAATATTCCACTTTGGAGCATTTTATCTTAGTGTTGGCATGTTAGCATTATTAAATTATTCCAACAGTTAGTCCAAGGTTTGGAATGATTAGGCTATTTGAGGTGGTAACGAATTTATTTTTTGAAAATGCATTCTGCTTCTTATTAAATGCATTTCAAACTCTTCAGATTTGGAATGTTTTAAGACTGTTGCTGACTGATATTTTGGTTTAATTGGTTAGGTAAATCTGAGACAATCTCACGTGGGAAGGATACCATATCTCAGCCTGCACTGAAGTCTACCCCAGTGGTTCAGGCCAAAGAACCAGTTGCCGATTCAAAGCAGCTCCTTGGATCCAAGAGGAAAAGATCCAACAGAAGCCCAGTGGGTAGTGCACCTAAGAATGATAATAAAAGTAGGCATGGTATCCAAGCTGCTGATGTGTCTGGTGTAACCTCTGCCAAGGATCCTACAAGCACGAAAACATCATTAGACAGGTTGAAGCAGCCAATGCCCTACAAAGGGCGGAAGGAATTAATGAACTTCTTGCATGATGCAATGCAAAGTCCTGACAAAAATACTTCGACAGCACCTGTTTCCCAAAGGAAGAGGGTTGCTGCTCCTCTCGGAAATGTGGATCAGAAGCTCTTTATACTCACCCCGATGCCCCTGTGTTCGGGTGGTAGTGCTATTGCTGGTTCTGGCATGCTTAACAGCAAAGGTGTGTTACAAACTTTATACCTTCTCACTGAACCCAGCATCCTCTGAGATGTTTCATCTATATAAATATCTCAATCTTGCAGGAAATGGAAAACATCGAAGAGAAGGTCCATGTGTTGGAACTAAAGGATTTCGAGCTCCAGAGGTTTTAGTCTCTTTCAAACCATGAGAGCTTGTCTTTCAGCTTTGCGGGCCATGCATTTATGTGGTGTCTTTACCTGCAGGTTCTTTTTAGGTCTTTCCATCAAGGTTGTAAGGTTGATGTCTGGTCAGCAGGGGTGACACTCCTGTACTTCATAATTGGCAAATCGCCTTTTGGTGGAGATCCTGAACAGTGAGTTTACTAATGCATTTTGCAAAGCTCTGATTCCTCAACATGTTAAAGGTTGTTGCTGATGATATATCTTCTCAAATACAGGAACATCAAGGAAATAGCAAAGCTTAGAGGCAGCGAAGAACTATGGGAGGTGGCGAAACTGCACAACTGTGAATCTTCCTACCCATCGGTAAGTGTTGATAACCTTTGAACATCAAGGAACTGTGAAGCTTAACCAAAAGTGTTGATAACCTTTGAACAGCTTTGCCGAAACAGAAACAGCGGTGATTCTTAGAACATTTCTCATTGCTTTCAGGACCTATTCGATGCCAAATCGTTGCGCTCAGTGGATCTCAGGGAGTGGTGTGCAGCCAATACGCGCAGGCCGGAGTTCTTCAAGTCGATACCTGACTCATTGTTTGATCTTGTAGACAAGTGCTTATCAGTCAACCCCAGGTGCAGGATCACATCAGAGGATGCTCTGATGCACGACTTCTTTGCTCCGTGCCATGATCTAATTCGGCAGCACAGGCTTGCTAGAAGGCCAGCCCCTTCTAATAATCTGCCATGTTTGCCTCAAGACAAATCGGTCAAGGCAAACGAGTCGAAGCGATCTTCTTCCACCGTGCCGACTACTGTTAACTCTGTAAGTTGATTGCCTCCACCAGCAAATTAACCAGTGTGCCAATAGTCTTAACTATTTTGCTCCCTCAGATGTTGATGTAACCATGTAAATACTATATATACCCCCCAAAAATATGTAAGATGTCAAATGTACCAATGTTTGCTCCAGATGGCAGCGTGATGTACTGGTGTTGAATTCATGCACGATGATCATGTGCTACTTGATGTACCTGTCAATGTTGATAGACTGATAGTGGGTCACTGACGTGTGGGCCCAACTTTTGTGGGACGTGGGTCACTGACGCGCTCCTTTGTGGGACGTGGGTCATTGAAGTGTGGGCCCAACCTTTGTGGGACGTGGGTCACTGACGCGCTTCTCTGACAAAGTTAGATGGACGTGGGTTACTGACGTGTGGGCCCAACCTTTGTGGGTCCCACATATCAGTGACAAAGTCCCTCTGACTTTATGTCAGAGGAGACTCGTCCAGACTGATAATACCAACCAGTAGACCATTTTGCTTCCTGGAATCGAATGGGGAAAAAAATTTTCTCCACTTTTGTTCATTATTGTTCACTTCTTTTTTATATATGCGGTGTACATTTCGTGCGTACCACACGGTATACGTGGTCTACCATTGAACCGTATACGTGGTCTACCATTGAACCATCCGCATTCTGCTTCATCAGTCAACATCATTCACTCGTATGTACTCCATCTGCCATGCCATTTCGCAGCAATTGCAACGCTTTGCTCACCACGCGTCGCGCATAACCCTCCTGATTTCTTATCCAAAACGATTTTGTCAAATACTAAACCCAAACAAAACCACCGTCTAAGGGGCTATTCACTTTGATGCCAAAATAAATCTTACTAAATTTTTACAATACCAAAATTTTGGTAAGGTTGATAATATTGCCAAATTTTGGCAAGATAGCTATTTTAGATGTGTTCACTTTATTGCTAACGTACATGCACCCAATTTTGGTCATTACTATGCAGTTGCCAAATTTCTAGGATATTTACCAAAGTTAAGAAATCAAACAGATGCACATTTTTTTTACTTTATTAAAAAATTGTATGGATTAAAATGACATCAAAGTAAACAGCCCCTAAGGCTGAGTTCGGATGGGGGGAGATGGGAACCCAACTCCTGCGTACGGAAAACAGAGCAGTCTATTAACGCGTGATTAATTAAGTATTAGCTAATTTTTTTCAAAAATGGATTAATTTTATTTTTTAAGCAACTTTCGTATAGAAACTTTTTTAAAAAAACACCGTTTAGCAATTTAAAAAACGTGTGCGTGGAAAACGAGAGAGAGGGAATGGGAAAAGGTGCATGCGAACACAGCCTAAATGTTGTCCACTTCCCCGGCTGAACGGCAACCAGATACAAGTAACCACCACAAGCCGTTAACCCCGTTGTTTACCTCCTCCTTGATAATCTAACAGCGTTTAATTCCCTTCAAACAATAATATTCCGTTGGATTCAAAACACTAATCCAATATACAGGATTCAAAATTCAAAATGGATTTGCTCCAAAATTCAGAATTTGTTTGTATTTCGGATGGATACTGTGTGGTGTGTGTGTGGCTGAAACCGCGAGGCCGCCGCGAGAGTCGAGAAGCAGCAACAGATGCAAAAGGAGAAGAGGCCGAGAAGGGAAGGCAAGCGAAGCAACCACACCAGGCACCAAGGCACCAACCAACCGCGCGTCGAAGCTTCTGGGCCACGCCGCCACAAAAGCCGAAGCGGAAAGGAAAAGCCTCCCTCGATGCCTCCTCTCCTCGCCTCCACCTCCTCCACGTCCCCTCTCCTCCTCGCCTCTCGCCTCCGCGGAGGCGGCGGCTGCGGCTGCGGCGGCGCCCCTCTCCTCCACCGGACGCGCCGCGGCTTCCTCGCGCCGAGCACCACCACCACCCAGACGACGAGGACGAGTTTCGCGGCGATGAGCTGGCTCGGGAAGCTGGGGCTGGGCGGGCTGGGGGGAAGCCCGCGGGCGTCGGCGGCGTCGGCGGCGCTGGCGCAGGGCCCCGATGAGGACCGCCCGGCGGCCGGGAACGAGTTCGCGCAGTTCGGCGCCGGGTGCTTCTGGGGCGTGGAGCTCGCGTTCCAGCGCGTCCCCGGCGTGACTCGCACCGAGGTGGGATACAGCCAGGGGAACCTCCACGACCCGACCTACGAGGACGTCTGCACCGGCGCCACCTACCACAACGAGGTCGTCCGCGTCCACTACGACGTCTCCGCCTGCAAGTTCGACGACCTCCTCGACGTCTTCTGGGCGCGCCACGATCCCACCACGCCCAACCGCCAGGTCAGCCAGCCACAGATTAACTCGATTCACAAACCTAATCGCATGATTTCGTTTACCGTACCTTGCTCTATGCTTAATTTCGGGTTCTTTGATTGAGTGGGTGGCAGGGAGGTTCAGAATTGGGGATTTCATTTACGATAATTTCGTGAGGGTTTAGTGGAATTGAAGAATTAGGCTACTGATATTACTAGTTCAGTTAGTAGGAGTCACTAGACAGATATTCTACTGCAAATTTTTACAGAGAAGAAGAATTCCTCGCGAGTAAGGTAAATCACTCTATATACGAAAGAAACGTGGGTGCTGTCGTGCACAGTAAGAGCTCAAACCTGTGACAAGTGCGGCATAGAATTGACTATCAGTACTGCGGTTTCTTAATTAGCTTGCAGGTCACGGCTGACCGGAATTATTGATGAGTTCCTCACCAACCAAAGGAGCTTACTTTGGCCTTATGTTCTTTACGCAGTTTTGGTTTACAGCAAGTACCACAATCCCATAATCCTGAGCACTGGCAGAGAATAGACTGTCATAGCGTCATGGTTGTGTTAGGCTGTGGGCACTCAGCGTTGATTGTCCTGTTCATGGGACCATTGGGCCCAATGAATCAGGTTCTGTTATATTGGATCAAGAATTTGCAGCATCCCAGCTGCAGTTTGCACTTTCATCATCAAAGGGCCGAATACCAAGTGGCTACCTGCATATTAATCTTGAGCAGTCAATGTTATAGTGTGGGTACTGTTAGCAAGTATATACCATCATATTGGTGTTATCGGTTGGTTTGACAAGCATCTAATTTTGTAGTGGTGCTGAGTCTAGCATGTCTTGCAGTGTTTGTAATGCATAACCTTGCACTTGGGCAGCGCTATGTAATTTTGCAAGATCGATTGCCTATAGTATGTATCATTTTGTGTTCACTAATTTATGTATAACTTGCATCTTGATTCTTTAGATTGGTGGACAATTGACTGCTACCAAGGAGTGCCACCAAAAATAACAAACTAACTGAAAAAAAATAACTTAGCCTGTTATTTTGTTCTGTTTTCTGAACAAACCAATGCTGATTTGCATTAGATAAACTTGTTCCTAGACAATTAGATTCTATTTCTTTCAAGCATCCGTTTGACTGTTTGACATAACTGAAGTTTCTGATCACATATACTCTGAACTCTTTGTATGCAGGGTAATGATGTTGGGACCCAATACAGGTCAGGTATCTACTACTACACCCCTGAGCAGGAGAAGGCGGCAAGAGAATCTCTGGAGAAGCAGCAGAAGCTTCTGAATCGGACGATTGTCACTGAAATTCTTCCTGCAAAGAGGTTCTACAGGGCAGAGGAGTACCACCAGCAATACCTTGCGAAAGGCGGTCGCTTCGGGTTCAGGCAGTCTGCGGAGAAGGGTTGCAACGACCCCATCCGTTGCTACGGGTGAAGGGCAAGTTTGAACCAGAACGCCACACAAGAACAGTGCTTGAATAAGGATAAATAATAGCCAGACAAAAATTATGCAGCATAATACTATTTTGTTACCTTTGTTTGTATCAATCCATCGATTGTAAGAGATGAGCTGAACCTGGACCATGATACTTGCCGCTGATTATGTACAAACCACCTTAGAAAACTTGATATAGTATTATCCTTTTCGATGCGGGAAGAAAACCACTTTTTCTGATTGAATTCATTCAAATGGCAATAGCCAGTAGCACTTCAGGAAATGCAGTGTGCTCTCCAATTCAAGATGAAAGTCACTCGCTGAGAACTCAGACACTACAGTGAGGTCATTGACGAAAAATGTTGAAATTCACCTGTAAAAAGGTAAGTTTTCTAATCTTCTCATCCAAAAAAAAAAAAGGTGAGTTTTCTCTAGCGATTTTTTTTGCAATTGTGTTCGGAGTTACATGATTGCAGTGTGGTAGTGGACTGTAGTAGCATTTTGAGTTGTGATACGTTCTACTGTTATGGTTGCTGATAACTGTTATTTTTACCATCATCTTTTTACAAATACTCCATCCATCCTCATCCATCCTAAAATATACAGGACATTGGTACCATGTGATAGTACGAATCTATCTATACCAGGTAAGATATAAGTATGAATTAACTGTTATATTTTATTGAGTGGTCTCATCTATAACTGTTGCTATATTTTAAAACATATATTTTGTTGTTATATTTTATCGAGTGGCCTCATCTATAACTCTTGCTATATATTTTAAAACAGAGCAACTAATTTCGTGAGACCATAAATCATGATTTAGCACTTCACTACATAAGCAAGAGCATGCCAGGCAATGTTTGGTTGGTGCCTATGCTCACACAATGAAGGTTAGGCAAGGCTTAGCTAACAATTTATTGGCAATAACCAATATCGACCTAGTTACACTAATTTACGTATAACCTGTATCTTGATCCACTAGATTGGTTGATGCCCCACGTTACTGACCTCTTAGACAGGTTTGCTTAGACAGGTTTGGTTTCCTAACGAAGAGTTGCACCAAAGAGAACAAACTAACTGAAAACGAACTTGTTATGTTCAACACAACTTGTTGCCAGCACTCAAATGATAAGGCTTCAAACACCATGCAATGCAACTCCACATCAAAGGATTAAAGCAATACCATATATCAAGAGCAACTGGTAAATGCATGCATAACATGCAACATAATGAAGAAAAACTTCAGTTCGCACAGACAAAGGTTCTTGAGATGCTGATCTCAATTCTCAACTATAAAATAGCAGCTAAATAGCACGGTAGATCTTCAGATGCCAACTCTCCAGGTTCATAGTGACAAGGCATTTTAGACCTCATAGATCCATGGGTGCTGGTTGCTCCTCCACTCGGCGATGCCCTCAGGGAACCACAGAGCAATCTCCTTCCTGGCGTTCTCGACCGAGTCGCTTCCGTGGATGACATTCCTGCAAGGTATGAGGTCATCTTTAGAACTTGGATTCTGGATACATATTTAGGTCTATGAACAGATGAGAACTCAAAGGGATAACATGAGTACTAGTAGAAAGGTAAATTTGAAGGACTCTAGAGCACCATTTGGTGTTCTGTCGACCATACTTGTCCTTACATACTCCCTCCATTCCAAATTGATCTACGTATAGTTTTTCTGAGGTTATTCCTAAATGATCTACATATTTGTGTTCACTTATTAAGTCTATTCGTTATTTGTGCATTGGAGTAAATGAACATTGATGCATGTATCCATGCACACAAGTATTTATAACCCACATGCAATATCTTAATTTGCTATTGACTAGGAAATATTGGGGATGGTGCATACATCGAGTTTGTTGCTAGAGTAAATATAGTATGAGAGAGTTATTAGTTTTTCTTGGTCTTGGTGTACCTATGAAATATGTAGATCAATGTGGAATAGAGGGAGTACAAGGCAATCATTGTGATAGTAAGATGCCAGTCCTAATGATTGTTTTTTGTTTTTGCTGGTCGAAATGATGAAGTGTTATTGGGCCATTGAAACATTCACATGGTAAAATGCACTCTTATTCATTAAGAAAGTATATATTTTTTCTGTGGACCACGAATTAGACTTGGAAAATTTGGATGCAAGGTTAATCATGGTAAACCATGTAGCACATGGTGCTGTCCCACAGTGGACCCATAAAGTGATATATAAACCAAAATTCAATCAATAAGATACTAGTAGTAGAATGAATCAGCACGGTTGCAATTATTTGGTATGATTGGACAGTGTATCACTTGGTACTTCAAAGTGCATAAAACATTGCATATGGCCCTGTCAGATGCTCTCACCATGCTTAAGCTAGACAGAACTATTCAACAGGGAGTCAGTCAACTAAGCTCCCAGGACAGACCAATGCTATATATTGCACAATAAAATAAACAACACACCAAAATGTACTTTAGAAACATAAGTAATTTTGAACTACACAAGCCTTCATGTGCTACATAAGTTTAGGTGTTTCTCCAAAAGCATTTAATACCATGCCTCTTGGGAGGAAAAAAATCATTTTAGCATCTGTTTCTGAAAATAAAGCATCTTAGAATAACTGTGATGGGCATCTCTAATTATACTCCAGTGGAATTTGCATTTGAATCTGGCGCACAGCAACATATGAGCAAATCAAAATTAAGAGTGAGCAAGCAGTGGAGGATGCAACTGAATTAAAATTTATCACCCACTGATGAATGTAAACCACAGAGTGAATGAACGAAACCTGACCTGCCAATGTCGACAGCGAAGTCGCCACGGATGGTGCCCGGCTCAGCGGCCAGGGGGTTGGTGGCCCCGACGAGCTTGCGGCCGGTGGAGACGACCTGCTTGCCCTCCCAGACCATGGCGACGACGGGGCCGGAGACGATGTACTCCACGAGCCCTCCGAAGAAGGGCTTGGAGGACAGATCGGCGTAGTGCTTCTCGGCGAACGACTTCTCCACGTTGATGAGCTTCATGGCTGCATGTTCAGATAGCATATCAGCAAAAAGAAAAAAAATCATCGCTCCCCACAGAGCAATCGATGCATAAATCATCAAACAAGCCACTAATTAGACCCACGGAGTGAGGAAAGATCGAAGAAATTAAGCTACTCAACAACAAAACATGCTTAGTTTCAGAGGGAGAGAGAGAAATCCTTTTAACACATAAATAGCATGGCACATCGTGTTGTGTAGCACAAAGATTCAATCTAATCTTCTCACGGTGCAGCGCAAGCACAAATCAGGATCATTGGCAAGGTGGGCATGGTTACCTTTGAGGTAGAATCCCTTCTTCTCGAAGCGGCCGATGACCTCGCCAATCTGAGCAAAACAAGCAAAAGACAAACACATTGAAGCTAAGCACTAGCCAACACCAAATCGATGCGAGGGGAAGTGAAAGGTAAGCTTACGAGGCCCCTCTGGACGCCGTCGGGCTTGATCATGATGAAGGTCTGCTCCAACGCCATTGCTACCGAAAAAAGACAAGCTCCTCGAGATTTCGGGGTCTGGTTTTGGAGGTGGTCGGCGCCGTAGGTTGAGGGAGAAGGGAAACCCTAGCCGTGGGTGCCCCTCCCATATATAGGCCTCCTGCACTGTCCGGCCCAACCACGTGAGACACCGCATCGATCTCCACCCAACCCTAGCTAGACTCGCAAACTTGGGCCCAAATTAGATCTCGTGGGCCTCCAAAACGGCATTCATGGCCTGAGCCATTTCACCCCTGTCTCCATTTCACTCGACATTATAGAGAGTAGTAGTAGGAACTATACTAATCACTTCATTCACTCATCTCAAAGAAAAATTAACAAATTCTTCCCGGTGTACATTGTTTGATTTTTTTTCTCTTCCGGATAATGAGGTGTATATGCTGACAGTTCAACTTGCATTACTTTCGGTAAATTTCTGCGTTCCGAACTAGTAGTGAATTTGGAACGAGGGAGTTTCGTAGGATTTTCACAAGAAATAGTTCATTGACACCAAAGGAGGCTTTAGGTTCGGATCTTTTCAGCTTATTAGTCGGATTATTGAAACGGATGGTTTACTTCATACTTGAAAAAATAAGTTTTTTTTTACTTGGACAATTTGTTTAAGTTAGTTCTTAAATTTATTTCTCAAAAATATATATATATATATATATATATTGTTCTTATAATAAAGTTCATAATCTGCAACAACAATATCCACTGTAAAATAAATTTAAAAAAAAAGGCAATAGTGTTTGTGTCAATGGGAATAGTTTTGCTGGCATTAGCTGACTTTACTTGCAAGTGTACCGGCACAAAGAGAAAGAGAGGTAGGCACATCAGCACATGGCAAATTTTGCCAATTAGCAAATGCATCGGTGAAGCGAAGGCGACGGCGTGTGGAGGCTGGAGCTGGAGGAGGTGCGACCTTGCAAGTGCGACTTCCAGGAAGCATTGGCGTTGCCGTTGCGTTGGTTGTTAGCAGTTAGGTGCGCTCGTCTCTCACGGTCGCATGGTACGATTGGCAAATGGCAACTACACTTCCACATTCTTCTCGAAGAAATGGAGAGAAAAAAGGGTATAAAACCAACAAACTTCTTGGAGGTAGTACGGCATTGCAGGACCATGAATAATTTCTGAACTTGAATGAATGCAGCAACGACTTGATTCTTCAGTAATTTCAGAGATCATCAGATTCAGTGGCCAAAACACAGAGTATTCTCTAGTCATTTCTTGCAAATGTATTAGGTATTTGATCAAGAACTCAATATTGGTCAATCCTCTATTGCTACAGAAGAATGAATGCCTTACCAAGAAACCTCTCAATTCCTTTTCTCAGATCGAGTTGAGTCTCTCTCACTATCTATACATTCTACGGATGATTTTTTTTCTCTCTCTTTTTTTTTTCAAAAAATTCTATGCCAAGATTGACTTTATCAAGAACAGCCAGGCAGATCTGGCCAATTACCTGTTGAATCGTATGATCAATTAGCTATAGCTCGTAGTAAGTAGAAGTGTTTGTCACTTCGGCGATCTTGGCGCCGCCGCCATGGACCGCCGCGTCGGCCCTGCCTCGACGTCGCCGTCCTCCTTCTTCTCCACCACGGCCGCCGTCTCCTCCTCGCCGTTCTCCGCCGCCGGGGACGGCAGCGAGGGCCCCTCCAGGTCGTCGCGGACGCGGAAGGAGGCGTGGAGCACGATGACCGGGACGCCGACGGCGAGCGCGGCGAGGAGGTTGGCGATGGCGCCGGCGGCGGCGAGGTCGGCGAGGACGAGCGCGACGAAGACGAGGGCGACGAGGCGGCGGTCGAGGAGGCGGCGGAGCAGCGCCGAGTTGGGGAACACCCGGAGGAGCCCCCCGTAGAGGAGGAGGCCCTTGGAGGCCGCCATGAGGAAGAGCATGGACGCCCTGTGCCGCGGCGCGAGCGACGCCAGGAGGAGCGCCCACTGCAGCGCGGCGTAGTGGAACCGGAACGTGCGGAGGTTGCGCACGGCGCGCACCGCCGCGGCCTCCGCGTCGGCCGCGGCGCCGAACGCCGACGGCCGCGGCGCGAACCGCGCCAGCGCCCGCCGCGCCCCCCTCGCCGCCGCGCACGCCCTGTCCGCCGCCGCGCACGCCGCCCGCCGGATCGCGCCCGCGCCCGCGCCGGCCGCGCCCATATCGCCGAGATTCGCGCTGCCGCCGCTCGGATCCCCCGCGGCGTCGGCGTCCTTGCACGGCTCGCTTTCTTTATTTGGAGGCGGAGTCTGAGACACGGGAGGAGAGGCGAGGTCAAGACGCGGTTTTTAACGGGTCGCGCACTTCCGGGAGACGACCGGCGCGTCGCCTGCGCTGCGAATACGAAAAGAATTCCGGCTGCATATCGCCAAATTTTAAATTTTTAAGCTGATTTTGAGGGGTTTTTTTTATCAAAATTTATTTTTCAGTCAATAATTTTAAGTCACAAAAGTTTTATTCATAAATTACTTCTCGTTTGCAAATATGCGGGCCGTTCGGCCCCATCTTTTCCTCATCAGCTGCTGCTAAAATTTAATTTTAAAGTTAATTATTTTGTGAGGAATTTTAAAGTTTTTTTCATTGAAGTTATTCTTTTAAATTAGTATTCAAGTCACTAATAACGTACTCCCTGCGTTTCTAAATATTTGACGCTGTTGACTTTTTAAAAATATGTTTAACCATTCGTCTTATTAAAAAAAATTTAAGTAATCATTAGTTCTTTTCCTATCATTTGATTCATTGTTAAATATACTTTTATGTATACATATAGTTTTACATATTTCACAAAAGTTTTTGAATAAAACGAACGGTCAAACATCTGCTAAAAAGTCAATGGCGTTAAATATTTAGAAACGGAGGGATTATATGTATAAAAGATTTATCCATATTTTTTATTACGTTATACATTATACGGCGTATTATCGGTATTTGACCAAACTATGGAGCCTTCGTCGCCGTATTTGCAGAAAAAAAAAAAAAAAAAACGGGGCCGTTTCCACTAGTTTTTCCGTGGAATTTTTTGTTGCGATCGCCACCGACCTCATGGTGCCATGGACCATGGTGGTGTGGTTGGTTCTTCCCAAATGTTCGGCCGAGTCCACCAAGACACCAACATCCTCTTCTGGCGCATGCTAGCCCAGCTGTTTGTTTCAATTTTTTATTTACACACCTTAAAAAAATCTTACTAAAGTCTTAATCGTTTGATTTAACTTACAGACAATAATGATTTACTCGCAGCATGCCATATGAGCGTGTATAATAAGAATTTCATAAGAAAAACTTTACATATAGCCTTTCTTTATTTTGTTTCCCTTGATGATCTTTTTTAAAAGAAAGAAATATTTTTGTCATATTATTATGTTGGTGTTGGAGCCTAAAAAAATATAGATTTGACAAAGTAGTAATGCATGTTAGTAGTAGCAATCAGTGGTCGGGCTCTGATTAGGTAGTATTTTGTTTGCAGACTGGCTGACTGAGTTGGAATATTCAGAGTTTCACCGATTCAGTCTTCAGACAGTAACAAGCTTGATTACTGCAGAGATTGGGGAACAGTGTGCTAAAATCAGTGAACCCCCACTTGATTGGGTTCCTGCTTTCTTGCCCAGAAAATTGGAAGGGTGTACTAATCAAAAGTGAGTTTTTTTTTAATGATTTTTGCTCCGGTGCCTTAACGGAGACATCACGGTTTTTCGCTGAACAACCGGGGAGGTGGATACATCACCAACCTAATAACAAAGATGAGAGCATAAGGGAAAAAAGATGCTAGGTATTGTTCTTTGCTTGGTCGAAGAACACTATCAGAAGAGTCTGGACATCTAGGAAAACGATTGCTTAACATTCACTCAATAAAACATTGTATTAAAAATAATATATTCACTCGAGAACAACAGACTGTGGGCTTGTTCTTTTCTTCAGGTTAGCCTGCGTGCGTGCGTGTGTGTGTTGTGTTGCCCAGGTTATTCAGAGTTCAGACAATGAGACACTTTTAGCCTGCGTGCGTGTTGTGTTGCCCAAGACGACCTTTTCTTTCTCATACCACAACATTCAGTCAAAAAACAGCATAGACCTAGGCTTCCTTTTTCCCCTTTTCTCTGAAGAACCTTATAAAAATCAGCCTGGCTTTACAAAGTCGTTTCACTCCAACAAAGAAAACTTGCAGGATCATTAGACATATAGTTCCTGCTTACTAACTTCTACTCCTCTGCTAGTACAATACGAGCTTCTTTCAGCGAAAAGATTGCACGATTTGTTGGCGATAAACTCTACAAGCAGATCATGTATTCCAGAAGAAGGTACATACAAAATTCATCTAGAAAAATCGTACATGGAGAAATCTACATGGATCAAGTTATACTGGGCCCTGCCTGAGCTTAGTAGGCTTCTCTTCGATAAGTGGGCCACTTTGGGCCTTTCCTGCTTCCCCTGGTATTGGACCTGAGAGGCCGTGTCGCTGTTCCTTTTTCTAGCTCGGGCTTCAATAGCACTAGGCCATGAGCCTAGTAGGGTTCCTAGTATAAAATGCTCACCTTTTCTCTCAACAATGGAAAATGGTAACCACAAACTAAAATTCAACTGAAAATACAACAAAGGAGCATATGAGTAGGCGACAGTTCCAAGTCGAAAATTCAGGACAACAATAAAACGTGCCATGCAAAGACTCTGTGTTCTTCCCCACCTTTCCCAACTCACCTTCCCTCGTGTTCCGCACACACTTTTCAAACTAATAAACGGTGTGTTCTTTACAAAAGGTTTCTATACGAAAGTTGCTTTAAAAGTTTATATTAATCCATTTTTCAAAAAAAAGAGACTTAATTAATCATAAGAACATACGTCGCTCCATTTTGCATGCGAGGAGGTGAGTTCCCAATCTCACTTCCCGAACACAGCCTTATGTGAGCAGGCAAAAAAAAGTGGGATATACTCCATATCAGCGGTACTCCGTATTAAGGAGGAGGTGACTTTCGAAGCCAAGCTAGTTAGTGCGTTAAGGGTGTGTTTAGTTCGTGTAAAGAAAATTTATGGGTGTCACATCGGACGTTTGACCGGATGTTGGAAGGGGTTTTCGGACACGAATGAAAAACTAATTTCATAACTCGCCTGGAAACTACGAGATAAATTTATTAAGCCTAATTAATCTGTCATTATCACATGTGGGTTACTGTAGCACTTTATGGCTAATCACGGACTAATTAGGCTCAAAAGATTCATCTCGTGATTTCCATACAAACTGTACAATTAGTTTTTTTATCTATATTTAATGCTCCATGCACGTGTCCAAAGATTCGATGTGACGTTTTTGGACAATTATTTTTTGAAACTAAACAAGACCTAACTTATGGGTCTTTCTATAGGCTAGCATCATGTGAGTGGGCTAGTTAGCCTGGGTTCAAGACTCACCTCCTCCTTAATACCATTGATATGGAAATTTTGGTAAATTTTGTTCTCAGTTTATTGTCTAGATATGGTAACCCCTCTTCAAACCGTAAGAGAGATGTGGAACTCGTGCTGCTGTCAATTTTTTTAAAAAAAAATAAAGAGAGAGGAGACGAGGTTGTAATCACGTAGGGTAGTAGTAGTAGATGTATCTGTTCATCTTGTTCTGAGATCAGACAGTTGGAACAAATACAGCGCAGCTAGGGGCAGCACCACACCCAGCAAGCCAAGTAATACTGCTGCTACACTTGCCTCATGCTGCTTGGAAGGGACAGACAAACCGAAACAGATCGACCACGCATGCTTTGCTAATTGCTGTGCTTTGGCGTTTTCGCTGTAAAGTCTCCTCCTCCTATATCCATTTCTCACTCCCTCACATTGTTAAACAATCAATTAATTAATTTGACAGCTAATCTAACAACAGATGCATCACTCTAAGATGCTACTACTAATCTCCCTGTGGCATGGATAAGACACAGACACTTGTAATTCATAACATGAGCATATGCATGCACACTGAATGAGTGTCATCACAGCATTAGATGGGATCAGGGTGTCATGTCATGCAGCTTCATGCTAGCTACTAGTAGCTATACTAACTTTCTCTCTATCTTTAACAAAAGGAGATAATTAAATCCTTCACTTAGACCGGATGATTAGCATCTGAGGGCGACGCAATGCAGCATATGTGCATGAATCATGATCATCATCATCAGGCTTTCTGCTGTGACAGGACCTGGAAAAAAATTATTCTAGTAGCTTTTGGTTTTGTGTTTAACTATATATATGGTGATAAATTAAGCCACCCTGATCACATGGATCAGAGTCTGGCTGGACCACGGGATCCCATAAAATCGGCTATTAAATCGCAAAAGGGGGCAAAAAACAATAGCAATATTCTGGATGAACTGCCAAGGTGTCTCTCATGTGCATTCTTGTGGGTATATTCCTTCCCTCTTCTACTAGTTTTCGTCCAAACTGTTCCATCCATCTGCATCTTTCTTCAGATCAGTTCACAATATACTTGTACTACCTCATTGGCACAGGCACATTCTTGTGGGAGAAATTTTGGATAGAGAAATGGAGATGATGCTCCTGATGCTGGGAAAGAACATCACATGCTTGCATGCTCCTCGACGTGATGAGCAACATGTAAGTATATGTTAGTACTGCAGTAGTGCCCTTGCAGCATCGATCACCAACCAATCTGTCGCCTGCATGGCAGAATCTGATTGTCTGTTCCTCACAAACATGTCATATTCTGATGCCTCCTAGCAATCTGAATTACTACCATATTAAAATTTTCACCCCTCCTGATGGTGTTTTCACCTTCTGTTCTGACACATATGTTAAGATTTCAAGTTGTTCAGGGAAACACTTGTGATATGTATATCCACCCATCCCACCAGGGTTCAAGTCCTGTTGCCCATGAATATTACAGACATACTAGTGGGCATTCAATAGAATTTAGTAAGATCAGGGATGTGTTGTGGATTCCCGTCTCTTTGAGCATGTGTTAGATGGCGCATCTGTCATTGTGTGAGTGTGGTGTTACGTGTGTAGTGTTGTGCATGCATTTACATCTGTCGTGTAATCGCAAAAAGATTTCAGGTTGTTCAGGTGTGTATGTGTTCAGTGTATCTCTGAATTGATCTGTGCTGTTGCTGCATATGCTGAAGCTGACACACATATGTTCAGTTTCAGAGTTCAGTCTGTTTCGAGTGTTCAATGTATCTCTGAACTGATCACTGTTGATGCTGAATATACTACGCTGAAGACGACACTGACATTTTGACTAACTGGGTGCCTATAATCAGCACGGAATACACGAGGAAAAACAAAAAATGAAGCGCCACTAATCAGTTAATTACCGTTTCAAATGATCCATCATTAGCCAATACATGCATGAATTTTTCGTGCGGAATGCCCACTGCTAGAACTGCGAAACACCCTAATTCTCGCTGAATTTGTGTGCATGTATATCCATCCATTCATCGTTCGGCTGCCTAACAGCTGGAAAAATGACTTTGTGCATCTTGTGAGAATTGCAGCTAAAGTCAGGTTAGCTCTGAAAGTGCTCTACCCTGCATTCTTGCCAAGGTTAAATTCTTCCAACCAATACACGCTCTCGAATCGAACCTTATCACTCTTGTCATAAATTAAGCTGCAAGAATCAGATGATTCCACAGTTCAGATAACCCTCAAGAAAAGAACTTCACAAGTTCAGAATTCAGACTGACTTAATTCACCAGGTTGCCGAAAATTCACTGCAAGTACTAATGCAGTGCAGCCGTACGAACCTATCTGTACGGTCGATACGAATTTAAGCAAAAATCCGATCCATCATTATAATCTAAATTTGAGAGTCTGATCAAACCCAGATTTAAACTAATTTTTACCAGGTTGCTCAAAATTCACTGCACGTACTAGTGCAGTGCAGCCGACAAATCCATCTGTACAGTTGATACGAATTTAAAGCAAAATTAAATCCATCTTTATAATCTAAATTTGAGAATCTGATCAAACCCAGACTTAAACTAATTTTTACCTGCTTGCTCAAAATTCACTGCAAGGACTAGTGCAGTGCAGCCGACAAATACATCTGTACAGTTAATGAAATTTTAAAGCGAAATTCAATTTAAATTCGAGAGAGAGAAGAAGAAGAAGAAGAAGAAAGACAGACTAATCATGCCAACTTGCAAGCCCAAAGACCCAATCTTTCCTTAGAAATTTAATTTTTTTTTCATCTCTTTCCTCGCGTTTTCCCTCCCTTTATAACCACCACCACCATCTCGTCTCCTTCCTCCCGCTCGCTTACTGCTCGACTCGTCGCCTTCCTCCTCGTGGCGAGCGATCGATGAGGACGGGGGAGGTGGCGGAGGCGGTGCCGAGGGTGGTGGCGATCCTGTCGTCGCTGCTGCAGCGGGTGGCGGAGCGGAACGACGCGGCGGCGGCGGCGGCGGCGGTGGGGGAGGAGGCGGCGGCGGTGTCGGCGTTCCAGGGGCTGACGAAGCCGGCGATATCCATCGGAGGGTACCTGGAGCGGATCTTCCGGTTCGCCAACTGCAGCCCGTCGTGCTACGTCGTCGCCTACATCTACCTCGACCGCTTCCTCCGCCGCCGCCCTGCCCTCGCCGTCGACTCCTTCAACGTCCACCGCCTCCTCATCACATCCGTCCTCACCGCCGTCAAGTTCGTCGACGACATGTACGTCGCTGCACCACCACTCTCTCTCTGTTTTTTTTTACTTCCTAATTCCCCATTTCACGCGAATTACGCACGACAACGCCACCGACAGAGTTGCTTGCTTGCGATCGTCGTCGACAGAATTGTAGATTGATTCAACGGTGGCATTTGTTCGTAGCTTCTGAATTTCAAATTTTGAAACTTCAAGAGCAAGTGTAGATAAAAAACGAACTCTTTTTCTATCTTGAAAACACAATTGCATAAACACTTGCACCGGTTAGATTAAAAAAAGTTGCATATTCTTGTATTATCTAGCCAGCCAAATCAAATCGAACTAAATCAACCTGAAATTCTGAGCAAAGTTGCATAATGCAGCAGCAGCATGATCGCATAATTCGACCTTTTTTTTCTCTTTACAATCGCACAATTCGACTTTAGTAGCGATGTTGCTTGGCGAAATGTGATCGACCAATCCTTTTTCTTTTTCGTTTTTTGAACCAAATGTGATCGACCAATCGATGGATCGATCGATCCCCTTTGGATTGATTGGCACACGAGCACTGCTGCACAGCCCCACCACTGTACCACAGGCATGTGGTCCCCACTCACAGACCTACTAGCTAATCCCCTTTTTCACCTAGCAATAGCATTTTCCAACTGGCATTGGCAATAGCATCAAATCCAAGCCATCGAGTTGGTCACAAATCCAAAGGACAGTTGTCGAATTCGAGGTTGATGCGGCGGCCATTCTACTACCAAATTCGCCATTCTTACCAAAGTGACAGACACCTTGGGTGTGTGTGTGTGTGTTTGTCCTATCTACCTTCTCACAGGCTCACATTGCCCTCAAAACAAGCCACTCGGTTTTGTCCGTTTCGCCATTGACAAGAGCTATTGCTTCGGTGACATGCTGGCTGGCCTGGCCATCATTGATCAGTGGTCTAAAACTCTGAATATGCTCTTCTTCTTGTCGTAGTTTGGAATATGTTTTTTTTTTACCGGGTTCGTTTTATCTTTCGGTTGAACTGGTCGGTGCATACAATTCAACCTGATGACCGTCACAATGCGTCGTCGATGCAGATGCTACAACAATGCCTACTTCGCGAGGGTGGGAGGCATCAGCTTGATGGAGATGAATTATCTTGAGGTGGACTTCCTCTTTGGCATCGCCTTCGACCTCAATGTCACGCCGGCTGCCTTCGCCTCCTACTGCGCCGTGCTGCAGAGCGAGATGACCTACCTGGAGCAGCCGCCCGCCGTCGATCTCCCCAGGCTGCACTGCTGTCCGTCCGATCAGGACGATGCCGGCTGCCATCACAAGCAGCAGCAGCAGCAGCAACAACAGCAGCAGCATCAGCTCGCCGTCTGAATGTTCAGGAGTTCAGAATCAATGAGAAGTTCAGAGCTCTTCTTTTTTGTCACTGGATGTGGTGTCAATTTGCCTTTCTTTTTTCTTTTCTTTAATCTTTTTTTTACCGTGCTTGGTACATAGGTGTTAGTTAATTGTGGTTAGTGAAAGAATTGAGCTTTGATTAGATAGGTGGATCATGGTTCATGGATGGGTCAGCTTCTTGGGATATTTTTTTCGCCATTGTTCGTTCGATGGATGGATGGATCATGGATAGGTGGATCAGCTTTGGGATCTTGCCATTGTTTAAGTGATGCTAACTTGTGCGCATGTGAGTCACAGCACATTGCATGTCTCTTGTTTGCTTCCTTTTTTTTTCTCTCTTTTATTTTCCTCTTTTCTGAACATTATTCGCGGCAGGGGCAAGAAAAGGGTAGGAGAGATATCATGGGATTGTGGCGACAATTGGGTTATTGGTCAGAACATGGCATGTTTCTTCAATGTTTGGACGAAAATGATCAGCTCAGCATCTCTCATGAAAATGAAAATTTTCGATTATATATTTGATGGGCATAGAACCTGAAAACTCTGAATAAATGCAGAGAGCAACTGAAAGTTGTCAGTCTGAAATAGTAGTCAGTTGATGGTACTGGCATAAATGTCACTGGAGTACAATTCCATTAATATGGAAAGTCCACTAGGGCAAGAAAGAACCAATTGTTTTTGTTCGATCTACCAGAAGAGAAGAAGTTCCATTGCTTTCTTCATACTCCAGAGCTCTCCTACTAGTTTAGTTCGCGAAAAAAAAAAATTTTAGGTGTCACATCGAATATTTGACAGGATGTCAGAAGAGGTTTTCGGACACGAATGAAAAGACTAATTTCATAACTCGCCTGGAAACCGCGAGACGAAATTATTAAGCCTAATTAATCCGGCATTAACATATGCGGGTTACTGTAGCACTTATGGCTAATCATGTACTAATTAGGCTTAAAAGATTCGTCTCGCGATTTCCATGCAAACTATGTAATTAGTTTTTTTATCTATATTTAATGCTTTATGCATGTGTCCAAATATTCGATATGATGTTTTTGGGAAAAAAAATTTAGAACTAAACAAGGCCTTAACAGCAAGCAACAAACATGCCAGAGTTGCATCAGGGGTTACAGGAGCAGAAGTAAATGAGTCACAAAAAGGAAAAGAAAAAAAAAGAGAGGAACACAATTAAATGCAATGTCAATTCACCTCATGTACTTGTCCAAAAGGGCCAAGTAGATGAGAGATTCTACTACAAGGAGATGGAGAGATTCTCATGGCAGCAGAGGCATCTTGGGCGGTACTACCTCTGTTCACAAATATAAGCTATTTTAGAACAATACTGAGTCAAGTATTTTTAACTATGACTGCCAGTAAAATAAAATAAAAATCAATGACTTAAGAATGATGTTACAGCAATTAGAGTTAAACAAACTATCATAATATGCAACTCTTTTTATTTGAAATAATTATTTTTAAAAAATACTTCCATTGATCAAAATAACATATTGGTGACCATGTCCAAGTCCAAAATCGCTTATATTCATGGACGGAGAGAGTATATCAGACAGGTAATTAAAGGGTGCCATTACCATGAACAGTAGATGCATCATGTCATATACTATCTATGCAGATGTTAGTAGTGGAGAGCAAGGAGGAGGGGTGATAAGAGAAGAGAAGAGAACGTGGTGTGCATGAGGTTTGTAGGGCTAAGGCAGTGGTTGTGGAGGGCAAACACTGCGTGCCAACTTTTGAGCTGGGGGTGTAATATATAATGCCTTTGGCCTTAATGCTGTGAGCTGGACATGAACATGGATGGATGCCGGTCACAAGAAATTCGGCGGTTGCAAATGGTGATCTGATGAGATGACCAGTGATGCAGGGCGAGGTGAGGTGAGGTGAGGCTTAATTGCAGCCAAGTCAGAAAGGAGAAGTAGTAAACGATTCCCTCTCTAGTCTCTATGCTCATTTGACATTCCAGGTGAAGGTTATGTGCATCCTAAGCTAATGTGCTGTACTTAGTGATCTAAGCTAGTGCACTTATACTATATTGTAACTAGCTTGTTCTTAATTGCGGCAATAACAGCATACACAATTTTATTACAGATGTGGTTTGTATTTTGTATTTTTTTAAATGAAAAGGTCAAAATAATTTATTTTGAGCTATTACCTTATGGTAAGAAAATTGGATTTGTTAGAGTGTAATATATTTGGGGGAAGATGTGTCGGTGGGTAAATGTTTAAGCTGATGAAGCGTTTCTATTGGTAGAAAACTATTATGGACAAAATTAAATATATGTGGTGAGAATTGGCATGTGGGTACTGAACCATGTGACTCCAGAACTGCCAAAGCCAATGGTATTTGAACCTGTGATGTGAAGCCTAGCTAGCTAGCTAGCCCATGCAATGTGGATCAGTGGCCTAAAGAATCACAGGAGTAAACCATCAGGGACAGTGATGATTCTTTGGGCATTTGCTTTTCATAAAGGCTTCCATTTGCTTTGGTTGTTCCCCTGTGAAATGGAGATGGATTTTGGTTGGGAGCTTAACTTTATCTATGTACTTTGATGCCAATGCATGTGTGTGCCTTTAATCATTCTTGTTGAGTTGCTGGTACATGTCTTCTGAATTCCATGGCTTCCATCCTTTCTTATCTTCTGGAATAGTGACAAGTGCACTAATTGTGGCTCCTATGCAATAGAAGTGAAAACAGGGATGTCATGAGCTCAGGACCACCACAGGGGATTTACTAGGGGTTGAAGTATACAGTAAAAATAGTTTCTTTTCTTAACATTTGAACTCACAATATGAAATTGATCGATGCATGATGCATGAAACTCAACAATCAATTTAACCCGTCTCCAGTAAATTTGCACAACCTTATTAGGTGCAAATTTTGTAAGGATAGGCAGGTGGTAAACATTACAGAAGCCCCAAAACAATGAAGACTGTACTTTTTGATGTTAAACCCTGCAGCACAGTTTTCTTGCAAAGATAAGTTGACCATCAAACAATTAATGGGAAAATTTAAATCATGCCACACAAAATTTACAAAATTTATGATATACCACCCTGACCCACATGTCATTAACTCATGTGGGTCCTATACGTCATTGAGATACGGGTGGCATATCTCAAATTTTGTAAAATTAGGGTGGCATGGTTCCATCAAACCCAACATTAATACCCTATTTGATTAATACCCTGTCTAGAAACAGTGACCTCTGGCAGTCTAGGATATTGCTTCCTACACTAGTTGTGTACAACCATGACTACTACAGTACCACCCAGTAGATCACCATCAGATAACATGGAAGCTAGAAACACTTGCACATGATCGTACCCAGCTCATACGGGGTGACCAGCTCAGTACAAGATGACAAAAGGCACTCTATCATTCATACTTCGGTCTACCATGTGTTTATTTGAAGTGGACACTATTACTCTCTATACATAAGACTTCGCTCTTTAAAACTTGCGAAGTCTGGGCCGTTAGATTAGGATCCAAAGTTTCACATATCCTCTTCTCTATCAATCGCACATCCTCCTATCCGGAGGCATGATTTTGTTAAACAGGAGAGTTGAACGATGTAATTTTAAAATTTTATTAAAATTCAAATTTAATGTTTTTTTCTTTAGAATTTGTTGTCATGTGTAGGGCCCAAGCCTAAGCTGACCTACACGTTGCTCCTTCTCATGCTCCTTCTATTTCTCAAAAATGAAAGTGTATAATTCTATATCGGACATACAAAATTGGCATTACTAGAATTACCATATGAAATGCTTTTGCAACAGTAAGGTTCTTTTTTTAAAAAAAACTAACACTAAGGTTTCTTGAACCACAGTTTTCCGCCTTACCTCCCTCGTTTAGTAAGGTTGCCAACCTTAGCTGTTCGTTTTCCACGCGCACGTTTCCTAAACCGTAACACATGTGAGAATGACAAGTGGGCCACAGCTGAATTCCAAAGCCTAAATGTTAAGGCCTTGTTCAATCGCGGCCCATCCAAATGAGCCCCAAACGGCAACACGAGTAGGCCCAGGAAAACGTAAACCCCGGCCTGCTAGTAGATCTGGGCCCATAGTGCCGCTCGTGTGAAATCAAACAGATCTCGTGCTCCTCTCCTCCTCGTCGCCGTCTGCCTCCCACCACTTGACAACAACAAAGTCTCTCTCTCTTCTCTCTCTCGCCTCGACGCCCCAAACCCTAGCCATGGCCGACCCAGCCGCTGCCGCCGCCGCCGCCGAGTTCGGGGATCCCGATTCGCCGCCCGCGCCGGCCGCCGAGGAGGCCGAGGCGGCTGCGGCGGTGGGGGAGGAGGCGGTCCCGGCGGCGGAGGCCGCGGCGGCGAAGAGGTGGCCCGGGTGGCCCGGGGACAGCGTGTTCAGGCTCGTGGTCCCCGTGCTCAAGGTCGGGAGCATCATCGGGAGGAAGGGGGAGCTCATCAAGCGCCTCGTCGAGGAGACCAAGGCCAAGGTCCGCGTCCTCGAGGGCCCCGTCGGCGCCACCGAGCGCATTGTGAGTGCCCCGCGCTAGTTAGTTTATCGAGTGCCTATGTAGTTCTTTCCGTTCAATTTGTCGAGTATTTTAGAAGCTCTAAATTTGACATTAAATTGTTGGATTGTCTGGTAGGTAGGATCTTTTCTTAGAGATGTTATTTAGTGCTCTGAATTAGAGATTTTGTGAGTTAGCTGCTTAGGTTGGGTGTATATTCAGTAAAAATTTTGTTGATTGTTTTGCTTTGACTTATATATGTTAGCCTATGAGTTGCTGCAATTGTTAATTGCATTTTTTGTCATGTCAAATAATAGAGCAGAGGTGGACAGGTGGTTTATATTATTCTTAAATTGGTTAAAATTTCAAGCCAAATTTAGAGCTGATGTTGATTGCGTGTAGTATTGGTGTGTGGTGGTGGCCTTATTGTAATTATGCTTGTTAGGGTGGTCTTATCCTGAAGTTATTGGACTTGTTATTGCTTACGATTGTAGGCAGTTCATCTCTCAAGATGATGGGTAGTGAACAGATGGCATTCAATATGTTTTCCTGCATTTGTATCTCGCCTGGTTTGGTGTGACTCAAACAGAACGATCTTATTTATAATTTGGTTCAAATTGATGAAAGCAATAATCTATCATTCTATCTGTTCTCTGAATGTGTTCGAAATTTTGTATTGGGCACTCACATTAGTGTTGTTTGCATTATTGTTTAGTCGTTTGATGTTATCCTTTGGATTCACTAACTGAATCAATCCCACGCCTCTTGGTTATAGGTTCTTGTGTCTGGGAAAGAAGACCCAGCCTTGGAGCTTCCTCCAGCTATGGATGCTCTCATGAGAGTTTTTAAGCGTGTCAGTGGTATAACAGATGGAGCTGCTGAGGGCACACAGGCAGCTACTGCACCTGGTGTATGTGCTGCCCGTTTGTTGGTTCCTGGAGCTCAGGCAATTAACCTAATTGGGAAGCAAGGTGCTTCAATTAAGGCCATCCAAGAGGGCACTGGTGCTACAATACGGGTTATATCAATAGGTAATGTACTCTCGCTTGATGCATAGCATGTTAATACACCATTGCCTTTGTGCCAATTTGATGGTTAAAATTTCTGTAAAAGTTTGATTTTACACCAGGGCTTGCTGTGCATTATTCTGTGATCCTTTGTTTATACTGTTTGTATGGGTTTAAGGCTTTAAGCAAGTAATAGATATTTTGAAGTCTTCCCCTGTTAGTATTAACCATGGTCTTGATATGCGTATTTTATTCAAAGAAAGCGTGGTAGAGCACTTTGCATGTCTTCTTGCATGGAAGAACGTATCATGTCCATTCTACTCTTGGTCACAGTCAGTAGAAAATATTGTGGGAAAAGTTTCAAATTAGCACATAACATTGTTGCGTAGAAAACCCAAAGGCTTAACTTTTCTAGATGTAGAAAGATATCAAGGGATCAACAAAAATGAATTAGTACAATTTTGTACAAACAAATGCGTGTTGATGGTATTGTACTTAAACACCCTCTAAAATTTTCAATTACCCTGAAAAGTGACAGCAATATATAATATCAACTTATAAATTTATGTAGATGAGCGAGAGCGACCTTTCTATGTAATTGAAGATGAAAGGATAGTTGAGATCCAGGGGGAAACAGAGAAAGTCCTAAAAGCACTTCAAGCAGTTTCTAATCATCTCCGGAAGTTTTTGGTTGACCATAGTGTACTTCCATTGTTTGAGAAGACTGTAAGCACATTTATCTCATGTTTTACTTTACCCTTCTTATCAATCCTAATATATGCCGTTTCTGATTTGTTTCTCAGAATGCTACAGTAACTCAAGATCGCAGCACTGATGCTTGGACTGATATATCACATCCTTCAATTGTTTCTGCACAAATAAACCAACCACCTCCTGTGGTTGATGAATATATTCTTCCAATGAAGAGAGACCCTCTGTTTCTCGAACGGGAACCATTGATAGACCACAATATTCATCGCTCAGGTGTTTCGCTTTATGGGCGGGATCCTGCCTTGTCAACATTACGAACCTCTGGAATACATGGTGGTGGACCTGGTGGCCCTCTACTTTCACAGGTATGGTTGATCTTGGGTTTCACATGCATCTTCATTTTTTTTTTCTGATGAGCTGTTTGCTGGAACAAACATGATTCATGTGGTTCTTTGATTTTGAAATCTGTTGTAATTTGAGTCTCTTTTGCCTTTGATTATGCATCCTATCCATTAATATATGTTTGCCAGTTATTATTTATCAGTACAAATATTTATTTCCTCGTACTGTTTACTGACTAGAACACGTGGCACGCAGATAACTCAAACAATGCAAATTCCCCTTACCTACGCTGAAGACATAATTGGAGTGAAAGGAGCAAATATTGCATACATACGAGCTAACAGTGGTGCAGTCGTCACAATTCAAGAGAGTTTGGGGAGCCCTGACGATATTACTGTTGAAATGAAGGGGACATCATCACAAGTACAAGCTGCCTATCAACTCATCCAGGTAATACCATGGCATATATATACTCCTTAAAATTTTGTATTTTCAAGTTTCAGCCATAAAAATCTCTAATGTCATGTCCTCCTCCCTCAGGATTCTCTGGCGGCACATAGGGATTCTGTCAGGAGCAGCTATGCAGGATTAGATCCAGTATATAGGCCAAGCTATTCACAGTATGGCAGCTCGACCTATCCGTCGTCGTCATTGCCATCGTATTCTAGCATGGATGGGGGTGGATATTCGTCTTCAGGTCTCGGTGGATATGGGTCATCTTACCGGTACTAAGCAGTTAGTCGATAGGCTTGTTGCCGCCCTGTATCCATCCCTGGGCCATCCTTGTACTGAGCCAGCAATAGATGTTTTGATGGCTTTTGTTCTTCTCGGCTGTAGTCCTGCAGAAATCATTGTGTCCCGGCAAATGTTTTTGGTATATCTGCTTTTGTTAGTGTGACAGGGCATGTGGTTTATATCTCATCATGGAAAGATGCCCCTAATTTTTCATAGTTTAGTTGCATTTTTTGTGATTCTTATGGTTGTGTGGTCTACCTGTTTGTGTTGAAAACGGATGAGTCAATGCACGTGTTATGTTCATCCAATATTTTCATGCTGTAAGCATATGAATGAAAAGGAAAAAAAAAGTACCGTGAAGCATAACTGAAGCATAAAGTCGCTGTTACATGTAATACTTTGATACTGTGCCCTTCTACAAAATATATGAAAAAGAAATAGCCGTGACAACTAGATGATACTTCAACAAAATCATTTCTACCAATACGATCTTTTACGTACAAAGATAGCAAAACTAAGGGACTTTGAATCAAAGGATTTATATAGGAATTTTATAGGATTTAAATCCTATAGTAAATTTTACTATTTGGCCCTTTAATTTAAAGGATTGAAGCTTTCTAAATCCTATGAAATTCCTATGGAATGGCACATTGCATGTGGATTTTGGGGGAAATTTAGCAAGAGCTCCAACCTCTTGGAAAATTTTCTTTGAGTCTATCTCTTATCCGATTCCTGCGTTTTTCCTGCACTCCAATTAAACGATCATTCCTGTGTTTTGCAATCCTCTGTTTTACACTTCAATTTCTGTCAGAATCCTATGTTTTTCCTATTCCTCCGTTTTTTCTACCTTGCGATTCAAAGGGGCCCTAAAGCTTCATATTTCTAGATGTACAAAGAATGTGAGAATATCACTGCCTACCGACAATATTAAGTTGATTGGACCTTCAAATTGATCCCGTATCCCAATACTGTTGTTGTAACGATGAACTAATGAAGAACACACTACCGAGCGTAACCACTTCATCGTACCCTGAAAATATGGGCTCTGTGAAACAGGCTTTTACTGTGGATTCTCTGGCGTTTTCAGTGATCTTCCAGTGACCAAAAAATTAGTACTCCTATAATTACAAGGCCACATAGATGAGCCAATCATTCAAGGGCCAAGCGTACAGGACATATTGTTATCCAAATTACATCTCCAGCGGCACAAATAGGAGTAACTGTTAGCTTCTAAATTGCTGCAAAAAAAGGCCTACGAGGAAATAAATATGAAGATTACTCTTCACTTGCATACAATGTTGTCTGTCTGTTAAAGTTGACCAGCATGTTCCACAGTTCCACTAGCCCATCCTGTAGTGACAAGAAAAACAGTATATCAGTCATATCGAATTGTTTTATTGAACATAAATACCATACTTCTGAGTTCAAAACATACGGAACAGGGACGAAAGGAAATAAGCTGCTGTAGCTACATGACACACTTCAAAGTTTAGGCAATTCAACTGACTACTCATCTTTCAGTCATAGCAATCCTACTGTAAACCTTGTACTCGCTGACAAAATCACTGAAAAATCCTGACCATCTGGAAAACTCCGTTCCCTCACCATATACAAACACACAACGGGAGAGGGAGGAGGGATGGAGAAAATAAAAGGAAAAACACAACAAGATTCCTCTGTTCAGTTTTTTTTTTCAACAAATAACGATTCCTACCAAAGAGGAACAATTCAGCTCTCCTGCAAAAGCACATTGAGAGCCTCAGCCGTCTTTCCTGTATAACAGGAAGAGGATCTTCATAATCTAGAAAACAGAAACAAAAATATGTTTGCATAGACGGAAAACAACTCGCAAGGCAAAACATCACTGCAAAGAAAACAAACAACTTCATAAGAGATATGGATGATTGTAAGGGAAGTGCATACTTTCTCTTTCTACCACCCTGTCCACCCATGACATTTCTCATGTCGTTCTTTGGGATATTGGTGCCAGGGGTTCCTGCAAACTGCATAGGAGACATTGCAGATGCACCAGCTGCTGACATAGGTGGCAAAGATGATGATGGTGCAGCAACAGGTGGAACCACGGTCGACGGCACTGGTGCTGCTGGGGGCACTGTTGCTGGTGCAGGTGCAGGTGCAGGTGCCGGAGTTGGTTCAGGAGGAGGGCGGGGTAAGATGTGCTTCAACCTATTGTTCCTATAGTTTTTCCAGAAGAAATATTGCTGCCTATGAGCAACTTCCTGCGAATAATTTGATGGAAGGAATTAGTTTGTGCTACTGATGCTAATAAAGCACAACAGACAAAACAGAATTACGAATATGCAGTACAATATGAACAAATGATATGCTTCCAATTTGTTCAGTTGCCCCCTAACTAATTCATAAACAAATAAAGGTGCCCATTCATAAGTCTGTAAGAACAACAATAATAAAGTTTTAGCTCATCCCCATTCACTAACAATCTACAGTCAAAGTAATACATTCCAAATACACTTAATAAAGGGGAAATCTGAAAGGATGTTATAGGCGGTACTATAAAAGGTTGAAATGGCACATGTGTACTAGGAAAAAGGGTTTCAAAGGGTCACCTTGCTTGCTGGATGGGCCATTGCATTCCGGAAATTCGCATTTTGGAGGAGCTCAAGAAAGAAAAGGCAGTGCGGATACCTACACAAACAACAACCAGTGTGACCAAGCTATTTTGTCACAGCAAGCACCTACTAGCAAACAGATCTAAATTATACGGCCACTCACATTATGTATTTGATGTACTCCGGACGCTGCCAGTATTTGAGATACTTGAGATACCCGATAAATGCCTCATCCTCAAAGTACCTATTCTGTGCTAGATCTGTTTCAACATAAGAAATATTAGCCAAATGCCATTTTACATACAGTATTAATTTCAGTACTCATTTAACAAGTTTGATTCCATTAAAAATAGCAGAAGCATTGAGAGTAATTGGGCATAAGCAAAACATAATCCAGACATCCATACCTTCCTACTGATCAACATACACTTCAATTATGCATCCAATCTACGGTACCAGACTACCAGCAAACTAATTACTCTAGGCAGTGTATCACGCTTGCTGACCAACACAATCAAATTGCTGTTTATTTTTCCTTAACTAATACCATCAAGTCAAAGATTAAACACTAATTTGTTCAATAAACCTAATGAAAAGATCCGCGGTAAAACCCCAAGCCAAGTGAAACGAGAACGAGGATACAGTACAGTACAGTGGATGTAGGTAGGGTTTGCGAGGCACTGGATGAACTCGAGCTCCAACAAGAACCGCTGCCTCGCGTCGTTGGGGTCAGGCGCCGGCATTGCCTCCGGCTCCATCACGCAGCAAGCACCTGCAAGTGTTGGAGAGAGAGAGAGAGAGAGAGAGAGAGAGAGAGAGAGAGAGAGAGTTAGCACGACTGCTCCGGCTGGATCCCCGATCTACTCCGGCTCAGCATAGCAAGGGGGGAGGAATACCTCGAAGGCCCTGGATGCGCGCGGCACTCGGACGGGAAGGGGAAGCCCCGCCGCTGCTCGCGCTGAGAGCCGCCCTTCTCTCTCTCTCTCTCCCCCCCCCCCTTGGACGAACCCTAGAGCGAGGCAGCAGCAGAGAGGGCCGCGGCGGCGGGCGGCGCGGCGGCGGCGGCGGCGTACTCGGCGTTCCCCTTTGCACTGGCGCTCAGGCGGCGAGGGCAAAAGTGAGGACCGATTAGATCAGGGACAAAATCGTCCATGAAAACAAACTAAGAGCAAAGATAATAAAAATGGAGTAAATTTCACGATACTACATAATACTTTGATAATAAAACTACATATTTAATAATGTGTTTCATAAAACTATAGATTTAGTGTCAAATTTATCATGGAACTAATGTATTATATCATATAACTATAGATTTAACAACTATTTTATCATAAAGCTACATATTTACAACTTTAAATAAATAATAGTGATACGATCTAAACTCTAGAACATGTAGTTCTTTGATAACTTCATCACTAAATTTGAAGTTTTGTGATATGGTGCATTAAATCTGTAGTTTTTGTGAAAAGTTTGACGCTAAATCTGTAGTTTTATGATACTTTGATCCAAGTGTCTACAATTTTGTGAAACTTACTATAAAAATGAGAAAATAAGGAGAGAATGGCACTAACCGGAATCATTCGTACCGCGGGACATTTAATTTATTGCTACTTTAAGATGTGGCAATTAATTATTTGCCACTCGCTATCTATAACATGTCAGCCCTCATGTGTCTATGACATGTGGATCTAGTGATAAATAATTTAGCACCACTCGTAAGAGTGGCAAATAGTTAATTATTCTCTGAATTAATAGATGTGAAATGTTGTAAGACGTTAGTGTTACATACTAGTAATTTCTTCGCATGAGAAGGGGACACGATGAGGATGAGAGAAATACACAATGCTTCAGCAAATACATGTTTTTTGAAAGTTAAAGTTTTTCCCTCGCTATTATTTTCCAACCTTCCATTGCACACAATTTGATAGTAGAATCTCATATTGAGGAAAGATGCTTGGTTGATTTAGATCACATAGGCTTATCTCCAACTATAAGGGCCCCTTTAAATCGTAGGAATGAAAAAACAGAGGAATAGGAAAAACACAGGATTCTGACAGGAATACAATTATAAAACAGAGGATTGCAAAACACAGGAAAAACACAAGAATGATCGTTTGATTGGACCACAGGAAAAACGCAGGAATCAGATGAGAGAGATAGACTCAGAGGAAATGTTCCAAGAGGTTAGACCTCTTGCTAACTTTCCTTCAAAATGTGCATAGGATTACCCATCCCATAGGAATTTTAAAGGATTTGATAGGATTCAATCATTTGTTTCAAAGGCCTTCATAGGATTTTTTTTTTCATAGAATTAAAATCCTCCAAAATTCCTACATTTTTCCTACAAATCAAAGGGGCCCTAAAAAAAGAAGGAAAACCTAGTGCGTAAAAACGGATGTTAAGTTCATCCTTATGTAAACTTATGGGACGAGAAAAAAAAATATAATGCGGTTACACTGTATGAGCTGCAAAATTGTATGATGGTCTTGACACTCAAAACGATACAACCGAACAACAGCTCTATCCAACGCAGCTCCGAAGATCCAATTACTAAACCCAATGATATCTCATGTGGAAAACAGGTTTAGGTAAGACAGGCTTGGTGATATGAGGCAGACCTCAAGCTACATACTATATACTAGATAACTAAACACATTTCTTTACTTATGTATAAAATTTATAGAACAAGTCCTTGTATGTTTCTGAGAAAATAATTATAACCCTTTATGTTATACCAATGTATTATTGGTGTATTAAATAACATGATACATATTGATGAAATATGAGATATTCCTTGTATTTTATCTTAGGGACATGTTATTTATGGAACTTGATAGACATAGCTCACGTTGTCGTGACAAACACCTACTAAAATACACACAGTAGTGTGATGAATGATAACCCCTTTGAAACGATTCAAGAATATGCTCTGCTAGTTTACTGTTGTTAGGATCACCTCCATTCGTTTTGATCAAAGGGACTGTTTGGTAGAGCCTTTTAGATCCAAATCCAATAAAGTTGAAGTTCTATCAAATGATTGAGATCCATGCAAAAATGGAGCAGAGTGGGTTGGATAACTCTTACAAGTCTTACAAGTTGTACTTGTGGTTTAGAAGTTCTTTAAGGAAATTAACATTGATATATATTGGTTGTAAATTTGAAACACATATTCATGTCTTATAATCGTACATCAAAATAAACGTAAGTAATAATCATATTTATCCTCTCATCTCTTTCATGATTTCTGAAGATGATAGTAGCTTGTAAGTATTGGAGTTGGATCCCCAAAAAAAAAAAGTATTGGAGTTGGATCATGAATTAAGGATTTAGGACAATTACATATTTACAAACACATGCTAGGATTTAAGAGGTTGCTTGGCAAATGGGTTAGGAAAATAATCTCACCTACCAAAAAAAATATATTTTTAAATCCTAGCCATCCATTATTCCTTCCTCATTGTTTTCCTAACCCTTTATCCATTTTGCTATCCCAACAGTATCCCGCTTATCTCATTATTATCCCATCACACCCTACGACTGTCAACGCTTCCAAATGGGCCCTAGCTGCACGGCGAAACCAAACGCAGCCACGCCGGCACGGCACGCGCGTGGGCGTGGTGGCCGTAGGCCGTAGCCGCCGCGCCGCGCGAATAAATTAGCAGGCGAGATCGGCCGCCATCGCAGATTCACGGGTCGAGACGGGGCACAGACCAGACGGCGCGGCTCCTCCCCATTCGAAAAAGCCACGGGCGCATCGCACCGCACCGCATCCGCGCGGCGGAAACGGAAAGCACTAGCCGAGAGGGACGTCCACCCACCCACCAGGCCACCACCCCCCCACCCCCGATCCGACACGGCACACGCCCACGCCCACGCCCACGCCCCCACGCCCACGCCGCGCGCCGCTCCATCTCTCGCCTCGCCCCCACGATGCCGCGGCGCCGTGCCGTGCCACCACTCCCTCGCTGGGCCGCCCCACCCACCACCACCACCACCGCGCCGCCACGCGACAAACCCCGCGGAGGCAGAGGCAGAGAGAGCCAGCCACCGCGCGCGCCGCACGCCCACCACCACCACCCACGCGGACGCGGCCGCCGCGGTTCATTCCCCTCCCCCCCCCCCCCATCCCGTCATTTCACCTCCCCGGCCCACGCCCGCCGCGCGGCCCACCTCCGCCTTTATGACCGATTCCCCATCCCCTCCTCTCTCCTCCACCACCAAACCCTAGCTCCCACCGCCGCCGACGATGTCGTCCTCCTCCTCCCCGCCGCCCAACCCGGACGCGCTCTCCTCCCCGGACCTCCCCCCGCTGGCCGCCCCCGCGGCGGCGGCCGCGGCAGCCGCCGCCGCGGTGTCATCTGGTGGCGCGGGGGGCTCCGGGCGGAGGCTGCCCCCGCCGTGCTGGACGCACGAGGAGACGCTGGCGCTCATCGAGGCCTACCGCGATAGGTGGGAGGGGCTCCGCAAGGGGAACCTCAGAGCCTCCGACTGGGACGACGTCGCCGGCGCCGTCACCGCCCGCTGCGGGAGGTTCCCCACGGCGACGCACAAGTCCGGCGTCCAGTGCCGCCACAAGATCGAGAAGCTCCGGAAGCGGTACCGCGCCGAGAGGGCGCGCGCCGCCGGCCGCTCCAAGGGCCCCAAGTGGCCCTTCTTCCCGCTCCTCCACGACCTCGCCGGCGGCGGGGCGCCCGACCCTAGCCCCAACCCCATCATCAAGATCAAATCCAAGGGCCCCGCCGCCGCGGCCGCCTCCCCCTCACCGGCGTCCCCTTCTCCCGTCTCCTCCCCTTCCTCCGAGGAGGATGAGGAGGAGGAGGCGGCGGCGGACGCGGGGCGGAGCAGGAGCCTTCACGGCCTCATCTCCAACGGCGGGAGCGGGAGCGGCCTGCGCTTCACCATCCCCAAGGCCTCCCGCTCCAAGCCTGTGGCGCAGCGAGAACAACCCACCGCCATCAAGGTGGAGAAGAGCGAGGAGGACGCCGAGGCGGAGGCCATGGCCGAGGTGGCCTCGGCGCTGCGCGCCGTCGGCGACAAGTTCCTCCGCATGGAGGAGCGGAGGCTGGAGATCTCTCTCCAGATAGAGAAGGAGCGGATGGAGTCTGAGATGAAGCGCACCCAGACGCTGCTCGACGCCCAGCAGCTGTTCGTCGAGGCCTTCCTCGGCAAGCAGCAGCACCACCACCACCACCACAAGAAGGCCAAGGTGATCTCCGCCGCCGCTGCCGCAGCAACAGCCGCCATGGATGAGGATTGATCTACTCCATGTTGTTGGTATGGCCTACTATGTGTTTAGTAATGTTTACTTCTCATTGTTAACTGCTGGTGTTGACTTGTGATAATTCTACTAGCTGTTGTTTGTGTTTGGGAGGGTGATTAAAGTAGTCAGGTGTAGGATATGGAGTGGGGGAGTGAGGAGGAGGATTAGGAGTGAGTGCTCAGTTAAGCTGCCTGTAATCAGTTCAGTGATCTTGTGCTTGAGTTGCTGCTGCTGAAGCTGCCTTGTCCAAATACTTCTGTAGTAGCATATTATTGTCAGGTTTTTACTCAATCAGTGTCCTGTGTCATGTTCTATGTTTTGATGATCCTAAGCCTTGGAGTATGTGACAGTAACTTGAAGAAGCCTTGCACTGTAGTAACATGTTTTTCTCCATGAATCAAATTAATGGCTGGTTTAAGGGTACTATGATAGCTTATCAGTTGTCATGGACATCTGGACAGCTGAAAACAACACTCTGGATGCATCAAAGAGGGTATAGCGAAATGTGCCGGTTTCTTCGCGCTTCTTGCTCTTTTGCACTCAGAACAAGACTGAAGAGTATCCTGCACTTAAGCTTCTAATTTATTCTTTTGTTAGTCAAGTCTTCTTGAAAACAAAAAGGAACTTCGACTAGCCTTCTGTCAAAGTTAAATACAAAACGAAGCAGAAGAGAGTGCTGACATCGGTCCTATTATTTTAATTGTTCAAATGAAATAAAGAATGACAACAATCTAGTAGGACTATGTTTCATTAAGCCAACGAAATTCTGAGGTAAGGCAATGTTTCATTAAGCTGTTTTATTTATATGCTTTCCAACTAATAAATGGTGTCCTTTTGTGCGAAATCAAATAAATCTGTTTTTCAAGTTTAATATGTATGTTTTGGGACCGAAGTAATGAGCCTGATCGGCACACAAATGCCCGCATTCAGCATGGGGTCATAGTGCGTGTGGTAATGACAGATCTGCAAGTGAATTCCTCAGTTCGCACTGCAAATGTACTCAGACACTAATGGTCAGTTCACCAAACCATATGAGCAGAGCAATCGTAGTAAAGGCCAAAAACGGAGTCCTCACTAGTGAAACTCAATGCTTGCTCGTACCTATGGAAAATGAAGGCACTCATGAGATGTCCAGAATTCAGCCGTTGTAATGATGGGGCACCGTCTGGTTTTCATATATTATAAAGGATGATTGTCAATATATTTTTACTGGAAACTGGATTATCCCTAGATACAATTTGCCATGTCACCATGATTATACAAAGGGTCTGATGTAGACAAACCATCTGTGTTGAATCAGGACCAGACAAAAGAGCGCGCACGTCCTGTCAGTAGTTTGGAAAATAAACATTCCAGTTCTTAAGAAAAAACCACTAACAAAGTGCAAATTTTTTCGCTGAAAACTAATTGCAAAAGGTCTAGCACTTGATAATAGACGCAGACTTGCAACGTATCAACGTATAATTGTTCAAACTTGCATATTAGATATACATGCGGCACTCCAATGAGGCTCCAAAATCAGCTTCAAATTTAAGGTTGAAAATTCAAATTTTGGCCGATAAGTATAAGCATAAAAAAAAAAAAAAGATGCCAGAGGCCTTTTATTATTCATACATTGATCATGTGGTCAGTTTGGTTGTCTCAGAAGTAAGAATACATGGACCTGTGGAGAGATGTGTTACGAATTTATGATCCATTTTTCTTCAAGAAACCTTGATATAAGATCGTCCCAGGTGTGGAACAAATAGAAATGAGCATTACAAAAATGATAAAGCAATCACACAGTGCACAACCTTCATCGAGTTAACTCATTCCCGCTGTGGCACAACGAACATTCTGCAAAACAATATCTCGAAAGACAGCTTGACACACAACTCACAAATCACAGCGCAAACAGAACATGTAGAGTAAACCAGAATAACAGAACAGCATCCAGCCTTGTAAACAAATAAACAGAAAGAAAAACAAGGAATGAAGTCCAGCGCCAGCCAATCAACTTGCTACCTCTGAGCACAAGATTGGCATCAGTTCTATCAGGCCCCGAAGGCTTCTTTTGTGATGCAAGAAATCACATCTTCCATGTTCTTTTGTGATGCAAGAAATCACATCTTCCATGTTCTTTTGTGATGCAAGAAATCGCATCCTACATAACATGATTGACTGCCAATATGATAATGTAGTAATGCGATGGGAAAAAATGATACGATGAGAATTACTTCCTCCGTTTCACAATGTAAGTCATTCTAGCATTTCCCACATTCATATTAATGTTGTCTAGATTCATTATCATCAATATGAATGTGAAAAATGCTAGAATGACTTACATTGTGAAACAGATGGAGTAAAGTTTATCTGACAGTCTGACCACCCAGGGGTGCGACTACTAATCGAGGCAGCTTTGTTCGAAATCAACCTATCATAAGCTCCTCTATGGCGTACAGTAAGTTTCAAGACATTTTCAAAATCAAGCAAGATGTGCCAAGGTAGTTGTTGCCAAATATCAAGCATTGCTCCAGCTTACACAACAAGCAGCAATGAGTATTTATAAATTTGGCCCCTCAAAAACTACACACCAGCCAAAAGCTACATAAACCATAAGATATTGGAATATCACCTAACTTCAAGTGTCTCGCCATCAAAGTCAAAACGGAGCTAAGGTCAATGACATATCCCATAACATATCTCAATCTTCAAACTTATTTAAACCAGAATATTAGTGGTGCAAAAAAAATAGTAAGCAGCATTCCCACACTAGCTGAGCAAAATTTCCAGACCTACCAGTGAAGTGTATGTAAGCATGAGGCACTGAATTAGGACATCCTAATTATACTTATTTTTTGTGAGTAGAACACCATGTGGTACTATCTCAGATTTCTACAAGGATCATAGGGTAGGCAACCATTGGTTGGAACAACTAAAAGAATGAAAACATTACTTATGAATGTCCTATTGCATTCCTTTATTCAAATCCAACAATGTATACACATAATCAGCTATCCGCCTGAACCTTAATACTAGAAGCATCACATAATCCATCCATCCAGACAGGCTCATCTTGCACACCTTGGCACCAACAAAGCAATGAGCCAATCACTAATAAAACACTAATCAGGGAATTTAGCGCAAGCAATCGACATCAAATTCAAACTATAACTAAGACAAGAAAATGAACCATAACCAGTGAAAAATTGACACAGAACGTCTCCCAATATGCTTCTTTAATAGATCCATACTACTAAACATCCACACCCACACAAGCAGGCAGTAGTACCATTACATCAGGGTGATTGAGATTAATTTAGAAAATCCAAAACCATTCATTGGCTGCTACTCAGAAAGCGAAAAGCTTTAGAAAAAGAGAAAAAGGATGAGATGGCCGTGCACCAGTACCATCCCATCGCCGCCGCCGCCGCCGCAGGAGAGAGCTCAGAAGCGGAGCTTGGTGAAGAACCACCTGTTCTTGCCGGTCTTGAAGCGGTCCTCGAGGCGCGCCTTGGCGGACTTGCAGGCGGCGACCTTCTTGTCCCTGGTGGCGAGCGCGTCGGGCCCCGCGGCGACCTCCTTGAGGTCGACGTCGAGGGTGTAGCGGGTGGGCATGAGGTGGGTGAAGTTGACGAGCTTGAGGAAGCACTTGACGCGCGACTTCTTCGCCGTCTTCTTCGCCGAGTCCTTGCGGATCACCTTCTTGGGGTACTTGGCGAGGCCGGCGACGAGGCAGTGGCCGTAGGGGCGGTCGCGGGTGCCCTCCTCGAACACCCGCACGATCACCGCCTTCCGCCCCGCGAACCTCCCCTGCAGCAGGATCACCGCCTTCCCGGGCTTGAGAAACTTCACCATGGCTGATATCCTCTGCTGCGCCGCCGCCGGGGAAGATGGAGTTAGGGTTCGGGGAGAGGAGAGGCTTTTTTTAAGCTCTTTTATAGTCGGGTTGCGGAGAGGATGGTTTAGGGTTTGGGGTGGGGATAGAATGACGTGTTTACCCCTAGGATGCGGTCCGTTAGATGCGAATCGGGCGGGTTTAATTGATGGGTAGTGGTGGTGGGGCCAATGTGTCAGTGGTAAGATAGGTGGGCGAGCGTAGGGGCAAAATGGGAAGAGTGGGAGCTGGGCTGAGATGGGCTTTGCGCTCGTGAGTGCCATGTAGGCCCAGTTATCAGACGGCCGGCACAGCATCTGGCCCACGTCGAGACTTAATGTACAGAGGATCACAGGAATTTTGCATGATGTTCAGAGATGTTTTTTTGTTTTCTGAATGTTCTTAGGTTTTTTAGACTTCAGAACAAGGCTTAAGATAATGCATGCGGCACATACACCATTTAGCTCCTAATTATTCTTTTGATAGTCAAGTCGTCTTATTGAAGAAAAGAAACTTCGACAAAGTTAACTACTAGTGAAGAAATGAAGCAGAAGAGAGTACTGACGTCGCCACGCCGGCTCTATTTTTTTTATTATTCAAAGGGAAAAAAAAAGAATGAACTACTCCAAGCTAGATACTATCTCTTCTTGTAGGGCCAAAATTCCGAGCTAGATATCTTAAGCTACCGCCCTGTACACCAACCTATTCCAAGCCCTGTCTCGTTTCTTCCTTAGCCTGTCAGCAATGGCGAAAGCCAGTTCAAGCGACTGCGATGCATTCAGCCTGGGGTCGCAGTGCGTGCGGTAGCGAGAGCTGAGATCATCAAGGGTCACCGTCTTGGATCCACCAATGCACTCTGTAACGTTCTGCCCTGTCATCTCCAGGTGAATCCCTCCAGGGTAGCTTCCCTCTTGCTCATGGACATCGAAGAAAGCCCTCAGCTCGCACTGCACATGTACAAGAATAAACACAAATGGTGTCAATATGTCAAATATTCATGTGTAATAAGTCAGTTGTTCATCAAACCATGAATGGTGAAGTCTCAGGGCTTGTTCAGATTGATGTCATTTTAAACCATACAATTTTTTTTACTAAAGTTGTCAAATATGTACATCCATTTAGTTTCTTGCCAAACTCTAGTAAATAAATAAGAAACCATGCTAAAACTTGGCAATATTGTCAAATTGCCAAAATTTTGGCAATGCCAAAAGTTGGTAAGGTTTATTTTTACTACAATCTGAACATGCCCTCAGTTCTTACCCTGATCGCGTCGAATGATCTTGTCTTGAGACCACATGGTGCGCTGATGGTGTTCCCATGCATGGGATCACTGACCCAAGTGACAATCAACCCAGCTTGGCGGACTGCTCTGATCATATGTGGGAGCTTAACGCGCGTGTTCTCAGCACCCATTCTTGTGATGATTGTCAGTCTTCCGGGCTTGTTGTGAGGATTCAAAATCTCACACAATTTAACAAGCTCTGAAGGTTCGAGCTTGTCACTCACCTTTTTAACACAGAAAAAATTAACTATGTGCATAGACAACTCGTTTTGTATAACAAATAACAATAACCATAAAGTCATGGCTACTGTACTTATATTTGCGATGGCATGGTAAACATGATATACAATGTTTTTTTTCTGGCGGTCTTTCAAAAAATAAATATTTTCCCCGACAAATTAGCATTTACATCTAAGGCTAAACAGCATAAGACCGATGACTGATGATGAACTATGGTACTACTAGTAAATATTGTTACTTGTCATTTGAGATGGAGCTTAAGTACCTCTAGTAGTCCAATGCTGATACATAGTTTGAGAGTTTCAGTAGATATATTACATATTGAAGATATTGGCTGAAAGTCTTATACAAATAAGCCAACTTTGAAGAGGTGGATTGGTTACCTTTACACCTAGAGGGTTGGAAATACCACGAAGGAATTCAACATGAGCACCATCCAGTTGTCGAGTCCTCTCCCCAACCCAAAGCATATGAGCAGAGCAATCGTAGTAAAGCCCAGAAATGGAGTCCACCCTAGTCAATGCTTGCTCATATGGCAAATGAAGGCACTCATGAGATGTCCAGAATTCAGCCGTCGTCATGATGGGATGCTGAGGAGTCAGACCAGCAGCAACCATAAATCCGATGGCATCGTGAACCCTCTCGGACAGCTCCATATACCTGCTCACAGAAAAAAACAAAAGAGGACATGATCTTGGTTTCCATTGTATAAAGGATTATTATCAATGATACTTACTAGAAATCCCTAGCTACTATTTGCCACGTCACCATGATTATATTAAGGGTCTGATGCGTACATGCCATCTGTACTAAATAATGCAATTCCTATGTCTGTTGTTTGGAAAATAAACATTTGCATTCATATGAAACAACCACTAATATGCGTAAAGAGTTTTGAATAAAACTAATTGCAAAATGTCTAGCACTTGAGCTAAGCTAACAACTACCTGTCCCCTTGCGTGCTGTCCCTCAAGAAGTCAAGATTCCACTGGGTGACTCTCTGCAGATCTGCATACCCTCCATGAGCAAATCCTCTCAGAAGATTCAGGGTGCTCGCGGACTGGCTGTAGGCTCTAATTAACCTTTCAGGATCTGGTGCACGCGACTTCTCATCAAAACCATCGCTGTTAATAATATCACCTCGATAGGAAGGAAGTGTCACTCCATCTATAGTCTCAGTTGGGTTTGATCTTGGCTTTGCAAATTGGCCAGCCATCCTTCCAACCTGAAATATACATTGTCAATCAGTCAATCTCTCCACCTGTCTATCAGCACTTGAATCATTAAATGTTAAGCCATCAATGGTTTGAAGAACATAAACCTCAAAAAGAAAACTGCAAATACACTTTTGTTTGTCAATCTAGATTCCAGAATAGACTAAGATACTGAATCTAGCTTGTCTTTTAAACAATATGAATGCTTATGGTTTCATGTGTGCACTGGTGGCCACGTCTGATCCCTGTCTTTCTTGCTGCTGTACCTTGTCTGTCAAATATTGGGGATGGAAATTGGCGATTGACTTGTTGATCCGTTAACTTAAGACTCATAGCATATATAACTGCTAACAATCAACCATCTATGCGACTATGCCTTTCAGGGGGAAAAAACAGAAAACTGAATGGATGAATCCGCGCTGTGCCATAATTTATAAATTATAAAGCCTGATCTTTCAGAACTTGACAGCGAAGTCGACACGATTATGTCTACATCGACCGATCGCCATCTCAAAGAGAGATTGTGAAGATGACAGCTGGGACCCTGCAACAGCTTAAGCCCGAGTGATCAGCCACATCACATATATTCGTTCTATCTGAATGCGCCAAAATCCCAAACAGTGCAGCGTGTGGCGGACAGGAAACAGATAATTTTCGATCTCGAATTCCAATCGGGTATAAAATGGAGGAAGTGGATTTTGATCTCTTGAGGAGATATCTCCTCGTTGCTTGCTTGCATGTTACTCAAATGGTTATGAAAAAATTTGAGAAGATGTATTAACGTGTGTAATATATCACTCCACAAATTCAAATTCAGCTTCTATATCTGGCAACAAAATTAATTGTGAATATATGTTAACTAGCTGCGGTTCTACATCTCGCAACAAAATTAATTGTGAATATACGTAAACTAGCTGCGGTTTAATTAATTTAATTTTTTTACGAGATCGTTAGGGATGGATTGGAGAAGGAGAAATGGTGAGAAGATGAAGCCATGGGAGTAGGCGAGGAGGACCTTGATGGTGGGCATCTGGCCGCCAAAGGTGAGGACGACGGCCATCTGGAGCATGAGGCGAAAGGTGTCGCGGATGTTGTTGGCGGCGAACTCTTTGAAGCTCTCGGCGCAGTCGCCGCCCTGCAGGAGGAAGGCCCGCCCCATGGCGGCGTCCCCGAGCCGCTCCTCCAGCTTCCGCGCCTCCCCGGCGAACACCAGCGGCGGGAACGACGCCAGCTCGCGCTCCGCGCCCTCCAGCGCCGCCGCGTCCGGGTACTCCGGGATTTGCCTCGCCGGCCGCGCCCTCCAGCTGCCCGGCTCCCACCCGCTCGTCGCCGCCGCCGCCGCGCGCACCGTGATCATCCCCCGCCGCCGCCGCCGACGGCCGGTGGACCGGGCGTCCTCGAGACGCGTGGTGGCATGGACGATCGCCGCGTGCCCAACGGTGAGAGCCGCCATGGCAGAGTGACACGTCATCGAGTGGATCCGCAGCCGGAGGCAAATCACTGGGTATTTATATGTAGAGCCGCCGTATAATACTCCAGTCACTACGTATAATAGTCACAATTTTTTTAGACTAACCAAAACGAAGCAACTACAAATCGGCCGCATGAAAAATGCAGAAGTTGTTTCATCACTAGACTTAAAAAAGTGTTTTAAACAATTACAATATCGTCTAAATTTACTTGAAACATTTTTCAATCATGCGGTAAACAACAAAGATACATTGATTGAAACATTAAAAAAAATCGTGAAAATCTACATGTTTCAAACAAATGCAACACCATTTTACCCCAAGTTGAAATATTTTTCTAGCACGTATGAAACATCAAAAATCCAAAAATATACCGGTCTAGATCTAGCTTCCGCCTCTTAGGTGGTCGAATCTTTAGCTTCTTCTGAGCCGACCAAAATTCGAACAAAAACATCTCCATGGAAAAGATAATGGGAACTAAAAACCCGATTAGTACACCAACATATAATAGTCACAATGGTGTACACACACTGAAGTTGTACTGTACGTCTATACAATAACCATTTTATGAACATGGTACAAATATGTATACGTTCATAAGTAACAACGCACATACTCATCTCCATATGCATACACACACATTATCTATAGCATATCCGAATAACTGGATAACGAAACCGACAAATCTCGCTGTTTCTAATTGAGCTACACTCACCTCACTACGGTAACCTCAAAGCTTTAGGGCCTTTTTAAATCACAGTAATGAAAAAACGGAGGAATATGAAAAACATAGGATTCTGACAGGAATGAAAGTGTAAAACAAAGGATTGCAAAACGCAGGAAAAAGAATGACCGTTTGATTGGACCACAGGAAAAACACAGAAATTTGAGGAGAGATAAAAGACTCAAAGGATTTCTTCCATGAGATTCTATCTCTTGTTAAAATTCCTCTAAAACTTGTATGGAAAGAGGCATTTCATAGGAATTTCATAGGGTTCATTCCTTTAATTCAAAATGCTTTGTAGGAAAAATTTCTATAGGAATAAAATCCTCTAAAATTCCTATGAATTTCCTTTCAATCAAAGGGGGCCTTAAAGTTTTATTTGATTAGAATATTGAACAGATTATCGTTTTGATTATAGAGAGAATAAATTATTTAAGAAATAAATTTAACAAATATCTTAAAATAGAAAAATATTTTGAGAAGCGCAAATAATATGTTTAAATAATCCAAAGACAAGGAAGTGTAGCACAAATAATCCAATTACATAATTCAATGAATAAACTGGGAAAATGACCATGCAAACTGAATAGTCCTTGCCAAATGATCACACGAAACTGCAAACAAATAATTATTTTTTTTCTTTATTATTTACGCTGCAGGAAAATCCGGTGCAGAGTATACACGGCAGAAAATGCATCAGAATACGCATATCATTTGGTCTGGCGATCACGTATATTCCGGATCATATTTACAGCTGCAGCACAACGACCATGGATGCATATGGATCATGGATGGTCAGTAGGTGTCATACTCATCGGCGGCCTCCTCTTCGTCGTCGCTCTTCAGCTCGGCGAGCTCCGCGAGCAGCGCCGGGTCGGCGGCGGCCATGTCGCCGGGGACCTTGGCCTCCTGGATGATCCGCATGATCTCCTCGACGGCCTGCGTCGGAGGGGCGGCGTCCGTGTCCTTGTAGTCGGCCTTCTCCCTCTCCGATATCTCCTTTGGCAGATTCTTCAGAAACCACGTGTGCTTCTTTATCTCAGGGATCGTGATCCTCTGAACATCAAAAGTTCAGGGATGCAAAAACTCGAGTTAGTTAAATTCAGAGGGAATCCATCTCGTTAATTAATTAGAGACATAGTTTGAGCATTAGAACATATAATTGAGATCATATAGGCCGCATTACAATGAGTAAGATTACAGGTAGAATCTGAGTATGATTTAAGGTTAATTTTCCCTTCGGAGTAATCTAAAGTTTGGTCTAGTTTGGCAACTTGGGATCTCACTTAAACTGGGAGGTAAAGTGTGTGAAATTAAGTACCTTTGAAGGATCGGCAACAAATATTTGAGATAGAAGGCGCCTGCAGTCGGAAGACACCCTCACGTAGTCCGGGATGGAGTATTGCACGCCAAGAATTCTCTGTCAAGTGGAACAAGGCATGCATATTCAGAGTTTCAGACTCACCATTGAAGCAAGGTGTAGAAAAGGCTTGGATGATGAACAGAGGGAAATGGAGCACTTACGCTGATCGTTTTGCGGAAATTCCTCGGATCACCTGGATCTTCAAACGGGTATGAACCGACAAGCATCACGTACAGTGTCACACCACAGGACCAAACGTCTGCTACCTGGGTAAGGAGACGCATTACCTCAGATCATGCAGAGATGCAATTCTATGATGCGATGTTCCAGGAACTTCAGTAGCGTCCTAACATTACTGAAAACGTAAAGCTTATGCTGTTCGGTTTGTTTTGCACTCAATGTAAGTATTTCAGCTGCAATGGATCACTTTTAGCTAACGTCTAAATGCTCAATTGCTACGGTTCCATGATGCTAGAAAAGAAAAAACAATAGTGATAGATACTGCTATCTATCTTTACTTTACAGCCAAATTCAGATTGCAAAACATAGAAATGAGAAATAACTTGCCTTGCCATCATATTCTTTTCTTGAAAGAACTTCTGGCGCTATGTATGCTGGAGTACCAACTGTAGACTTCGGCTTCGAATGCAGCAAAGCAGACTGAAAATCAAAGAAGCCAAGTTGTTCAGTACTCCAGTTTGATTCTACCAAGAAGGCAAGAACAATTCAATCTATTTCTAGTAAAGTACTCTGAGATGTAGAACAGAACTAGTAGCATCCATGTTAGCACCTTTGAGTAACCAAAGTCACAAATCTTCACACGAGGTGTTGGGCTTCCATCCAGGAGGGTGTTCTCAAGTTTAAGATCACGGTGGCAAATTTCCTGCATTTTGCAGAAGCAGTTAATGACCACTTAACTTAATGAGCTTACGATGTGCCTGTTACGTCTGCAGAATTTCAACAAGCAAAACATACCAGAGAATGACAGTAGCTGACACCTGATATTAGCTGCTGGAAGAAGTACCTTGCCTATTGACATGAATCAATTATTGAGCACAGATGGTTTGCAAAACGGGAAGATTAGCTCACAAGAAGACAAGTAGGGCCTGAAAGCAACCTCGTCTTCGCTGAATCGCCCTGCGGTGCAGATTTGTTCAAAGAGTTCTCCACCAGCAGCATACTCCATGACAATGGCTAGGTGTGTGGGTGTCAAACAAACCTGCTCTTGATCGACACACAAAACAAGAAATCGTTATAGCAGTTGAATTTACTTCGATCTTAAGACGATACACTACTTACTAATTGTATGGTAAGTAATCAGCCAGGGTAAGCTTTGTGCTTGATAGATGTATAAACCCAAAACCTTATCATTTTACTTTCTACAGTAGCAGTGGAGATCAGCTCCATCTAGTTTGACTGTTTGACTGACTGATAATCAGTGAAGCTGCCGAACGAACTGATGAGTGAAAAGAAAATCTGAATTACCTCCTTAAACCGAATGATATTGGGATGCCGGAGCGACCTATGATTGATGATCTCCCTCTGCACATTTTCATCAATCTGCACACAGAGCAAACCAACCATCCATGCATCATCAATCAATCAAACTAAAAGCTAAGACTCGTCATGCATCTGGAACAACGAGTTGCTGAAAACATCAACTCGCACACACCATCAAATTATCAATCAGTCCGACGCAAGAAACTGCGAAATAAATCACAAAAGGAGAGAAGAGAAGACAGAGACAGAGGCAGCATCAGACCTTCTTGCCCCTCTCGATGTACTTGACGGCGACGAGCTCCTTGCTCCTCTTGTCCCTGACCAGCCTGGCCACCCCGAAGTTGCCGGCCCCGAGCTCCTTCAACGCCTCGTACCTCTCCTCCATTGGCCCCCTCGAAACCCAAACCCAAAGAGGAGAAGTCGCCGCGGTTCGAGACCGAAGCCGACCACCCAACCAACCCAATCAGAGGCGAGCTAACCTCCAACCAAACCAGACCAAATCCGAAGAAGGGAGGCGGCGAGGTGGAGGGATATGAAATTCTCTTCGTCGCCGTCACCGGAAAGCGACGAGGGTCTCTTGGTCGGACTTGAAGCCGAAGCGAAGCAGCGACGGCGACGGCGAGGTGCGCGACACGTGGCCCCCACGAGTGCCGTCGCTTGTCACGTGGGCCCCACGCGTCAGCTCAGCTAATCGGCGGGCGGGGTAGGAGTGGGGCCCGTGGATTAGGTGGCGTGTCCTGTGAATACGACGTGGCCGTTTCGTCGCTCCGGGTTGCCACGTGGCTCCATGTACGTATTATATGGAGGCCCACGCTCAGAAGAGGGCGGTGTCCAGAAACATGGAGCTGGGCTTTTCTTTTCCAAAGATGCTGGGCCGGTTTTCTAAAGTGCAAACCATGGGCTGCACGATAAATTAATTGATTAATCAGTTTTAGCTAGTAATCGTTAGCAAAGACGTTGGTTAACTTGGTTTTCTTGCTAGTTTCGTAGGGATTTCAAATGGTTATGAGCAGTCGTTCAAAAAAAAAAGATGATTATGAGCCAAGCAAACCATGGGACTACTATCAATTCGAAGCATCCGCTCGAGAATCTTCCATCGAAGATTTGGAACAATGTTGAATTTCTTCGATGTGACATAAACAATCTGCCTGGTCGTGGTTCACTACTGTGGTAGTAGTACTATTAGATTACTCTAATTATTGCGCGTGGCTGAGGTAAACCATGACACATTAGTGCTGGAATTGTTGCATGTGACCGAGAGGTAAGATTAGCGCAAGTTGGCTTGCAATTTCTTTGCGAAATCGTATGATCTGCTAATATTCCGTGTGGCTCTGCCCCTTCTCGCTGATTGGAGTTGCGCTTAGCCGTCGTAATAGTCATTTTCTTTTTCTTGGTTTTTTTTTGTCTTTTCTTCTTTTTCTTGGCATAAGCCAGTCTGTCTGATTGCGTTATGTAAACAAATATTTTTTTTTAATATATTGACTTAATTGTTTTGCGCGTTCGGAAAAAAAAATCTGCGAATATTCCCAGCTGACCAAAATGGGAATGGACGACGACGACGAGGTCCTCCCTTCTTCGCTTCTTCCAATCCATGGGCCGCAAGTCCGCAAGGGCCGCGCGCACGTGGGCGCGGTGCGGGTCTTCTTTCCCAAAAGAAGTCGGGGGAAAGCGAGGCGCAACGGACTCGGGGCCCACCTATCGCGTAGGTAGTAGGACTAGGAGGAGGCATAGCCCGTCTCGTCTCGACACCCCTCCGACCCCGACGCGTCGCGCACCAAACCCCCCCGCCCCCAACCCCGACCTCCTCCCGTGCTCCGCGCTCCGATCCGCCGCCGCCGCCGCGCGCGCGCCGCCGGGGGAGTGCGCCGGCGTGTGGTGGTGGGTGTGTAAGGGTAGGTGGAGGGGTGGGTGATGCGAGATCGGCCGCGGCGGCGGTAGAGGGGGTGTGTGTGCTCGGCTACTCCGGTGGGTCGGGTCTGGGCGGGGTGCGCGTGGGGATGGGGTGCTTCCAGTCGACGGCGAGGCGTCCGCGCCCGGGGTACGAGGACCCCGTCGGCCTCGCCTCCGAGACCGCCTGTGAGTTGTTGTTGCTGTACTTGCCACTTGAGGAGTACTCTACAGTACTGTATTTCATTTCATTTCATCAAGTAGTTCATCTGATTTATGCAATCGATGGGCGTACTGGAAATTCTGAGTTAGTTGTTTTGGATGTGTAGTTAGCGTAAGTGAGGTGGAGGCTTTGTTCGAGCTGTTCAAGAGCATTAGTGGTTCTGTGATCGACGATGGGCTCATCAATAAGGTGAACATCTAACTGTTTCTTGGGGGTATCTCACCATATTGGCATCATGGCATGTGTGATTATGAGCATCCTGATACATTTACTAATCTGCTTTTATAGCTTGTTGTGGAATTACAAAATTAGACCTTGCCGCATTCGAATATATCTACTGTTCCGTCTTTCATCACCATATTGGCATCATGTCATGTGTGATTATGAGCATCCTGATACATTTACTATCTGCTTTTGTAGCTTGTTGTGGAATGACAAAATTAAACCTTGCCACATTTGAATATATCTCCATGTACTGTTCCGTCTTTCGCTGGATATGAGAGGAGGTGCTCTCATATCGGAATTTATTAAGAGGGGAGTGAGGCTCGAACCTGGGTCGGCTAGCCCACAACTTGTGGTGCTAGCCAGAAGACCCCCACGCCTTTCTCACTGTTCCGTCTTTCAGGTTTCAGCTGCACAAATTATGTGGTGGATGCCATTTTCTGTGAATCGTTTTGCTATGCTGGCAGTTCTATTCATTCATCTTTGAAGTGAGCATGAATCTTTGTTGTACACACCCCGATCCTTTATTCCTCTTGTACCGCTCATTGTATTATGTGTTTGCCTTCTAAATTGTTGAATTTTCTGTGTATCAAAATGTGATTTTTTTCCTCAAAGTTTAATAGGAAAAAACTTGTTCCTGATATAAACCATCTGGCTACTATCACAGTATAACAACACAATGATAGTTCAAAGTTTGAGTCACTTTCTTCCTGCCTTGTCAATATTGATTTGCCGTGCTATAAAGCTAGACATAATGCGTTTCTCTTGCATCTTCACTTTTGTTTTTTGCATCTTCTTGTTGCGTCTTGCGTGGCGAAGAAGTTCATTAACTGCTATCTGAGAAGCCATACAGGTTCATGCACATCTGCTAGTTCTCATGAACTATAATCTTGACGTCATCAGTAGCTAAATTCACGGTATGAAATTAGGGACTACCTATCTAACGTTCGACATAAAATCCCCCCAAAAATATGCCGTAACTACAACACAATAATAGTGTAATTGCTGTTAGAATTTCAATGGTTACTCTCATTGAGAAGAGGATGGCACTCGAGATGGGGCAATTTTCTGGTTTTCTTCATTCACTAAACACAAAAGCCATATCCTCCCAAAGAGGATTGGATACATATTTATAGCTGCTTGTAGCAGCCATGCAGCCATGCTAGTCTAAGAGGGTGCTGTCAGCATCCCAACAAACTGTCCTAGAGCAGAGCATCCCAACAAACTGTCCTAGAGCATCTCAACAAACTGCTGTCCTAACTGTCCTAGAGCATCCAAACTGAAAGTAGAGATGCTGTCCTAGAAAGCTGAAAAACAGGAAAAAAGGCACCACAAGACCAAGACCAACCAGCCAAGACTTATTCCTACATTCTCCCCCTAAGTCTTGTGCGCCGTCTTGTGGGAGAGTTGAGCCATCCCGATCCGGGAGCAAAGCTCAAGGAACTTGATCCTCCCAAGGGGTTTGGTGAGCAAATCCGCAAGCTGGTCCTTGGTGTTGATGTAGCTCGCCTTGATGCTCCCTTCCTCCAAGTAGCTTCGGATGAAATGGTACCTCACTCGGATGTGCTTGCTCCGTTCGTGAAAAACGGGGTTTTTTGCCAGGGCCAGAGCGGACTTGCTATCCACCCTGAGCTCCACCGCTCCAGTATCTCTGCCGAGGAGATCACTAAGCAGTCGAGCAAGCCAGAGCGCCTGGGTCGAAGCGGCGGATGCCGCCATGTACTCGGCCTCGCAGCTGGACAGGGCCACCACCTGCTGCTTGATTGACTGCCAGCTAACGAGGCACTCGCCGAGGAAGAAGAGAATCCCGCTCGTGCTCTTGCTGGTGTCGATGTCGCCGGCGTGGTCGCTGTCGCTGTACCCGACGAAGTGTGCCTTGCCAGGACACCTCGGGTAGTAGAGACCGTGGTCGAGAGTCCCCGCAACGTAGCGGATGATCCTCTTCACAGCCTGCTGGTGCTCCGTCGTCGGTCGCTGCATGAACCGACTGACGTAGCCGACGGAGAAGGCCAAGTCCGGCCGTGTGTGGGTGAGGTAGCGAAGGCTCCCCACAAGACGTCGGTACTGTGTAGCATCCACCTCCTCCGCTGTGCTGTCGCGGCTCAGCTTCAGTCTCTCCTCCATCGGAGTGAGAGCTGGGTTGCAATCGGTGAGCCCAGCCAGCTCAACGACGCGCTTGGCGTAGGCGGTCTGTCGAAGCGTGATCCCGGAGTTGTCCTGGTGCACTTCGATCCCCAGGTAGAAGGAGAGAGGCCCCAGATCACTCATCTGGAAGGTGGCCTTCATCTCCTCCTTGAACGCCGCGACCTCTGCATCCTTGGTGCCGGTGATCACTAAGTCGTCGACGTAGACACCCACCAGCAAGGCATTTCCTCCATTGCCCCGCCGGTAGATGGCCGCCTCGTGCGGGCTTTGCTCGAAGCCCATCCCCTTGAGCGTGGAATCCAACTTGGCATTCCACGCCCTCGGTGCCTGCCGCAAGCCGTAGAGGGCCTTGTGCAGGCGTAGCACCTTGCCCTCCTTGCCGGGGATCACAAATCCCGGCGGCTGGTGCACGTAGACCTCCTCCTTCAAGTCGCCGTTTAGAAACGCCGACTTGACGTCCATGTGATGGACGCCCCAGCCTTCCTGAGCAGCCAGCGCAAGAAGGAGTCGCACGGACTCCATCCGTGCCACGGGAGCGAAGGCATCGTCGTAGTCGATCCCCTCCTGCTGCACGAAACCGCGTGCCACCAAGCGAGCCTTGTGCTTGACGATGGCTCCGGCTTCATCCCTCTTCAGCTTGAACACCCACTTAAGGGTGATCGCGCGGTGACCACGAGGGAGGTCAGCAAGCTCCCAGGTGCGGTTCTCCTGAACCGCGTCCATCTCCGACTGCATCGCGGCACGCCATGCCGCGTGTTTCTCGGCCTCTGCAAAAGACCGAGGCTCACCGTCGTCGCACGCAAGGTGCAACTGCGCCTCCAGGTTGCGAGGCACCAGTCCCGGCACCGGCTGGTCGCCGAGAAGATCCTCCATCGTACGGTACCGTAGCTGCTCGCCGTCATGGTACGCGTCGATGCGCTCCCCGTCGTGGGAGAGCGGAGTAACGAACTCCACCGGGCTGCGCTCAACACGAGCTGGCGTCGGAGTAGACGTGCCCGGAGGAGTGGCTGTTGGTGCTGGAGCGTGTGGGGACACCGGCTGGGGTGGTGTCGACGACGAGCTCGTCGTAGTCGAAGTCGTGGCCCGAGGGTGTGTTGGTGTTGGAGTCGGTGGAGGCTCGGGGACTGGGGTAGACACGCTCGGTGAAGAAGAGCTGCCTACTCCCCCAGCTCCCTCGAAGTGGACGTACTCGATGGTGAAGTCGTCGTACGTCGGAGTCGAACCATCATCCACCGCCTTGTCCCATACCCACCCTCGCCCTTCGTCGAACACAACATCGCGCGTAATGCGCACACGCTGTGTCTCCGGGTCGAGGATGCGGTAGGCCTTCGAGCCCTCCGCGTAGCCGATGAACACCCCTGGGGTGCTCCTGTCGTCGAGCTTGCCGATGTGGCCAAGCTCCTTGGCGAACGCGAGGCAGCCGAAGACCCGCAGGTGGGAGACCGCCGGCTTGCGCCCATGCCAAGCCTCGTACGGTGTCCTGCCATCGAGGGCCTTGGTAGGCGAGCGGTTGAGGATGTAGGCGGCCGTCACCACCGCCTCCCCCCAGAAGATGGCCGGCATCCCCCTCTGCTTGAGGAGGGCCCGAGCCATCCCCACAACCGTCTGGTTGCGCCGCTCGACGACGCCGTTCTGCTGTGGGCTGTACGGCGCGGTGTAGTGGCGCTGAATGCCCTCATCAGCGCAGTACGACGCGAATTCAGCCGCCGTGAATTCGCCGCCGTTGTCGGTGCGCAGCACGCGCAGCTTGCGGCCGCACTCCGCCTCTGCTGCAGCCTGCGCATGCCTGATGGCGTCCGCAGCCTCTCCCTTGCTGCCGAGGACCATCACCCACATGTAGCGGGAGAGGTCGTCGACGAGCAGCAGGAAATAACGTCGTCCTCCTGGTGTGGCCGGTGTCACTGGGCCACACAAGTCCCCGTGCACGAGCCCGAGCCGCTCCTTGGCTCGGAAGCTCGTCTGCTGGGGAAAGGGGAGCCGCCGCTGCTTTGTCACCACGCAGACGTCGCAGAGCTGCTCCACGTGGTCAAGGCACGGCATGCCTCGCACCATCTCCTTGGCACTGAGCTGCTTCAGGGCCTCAAAGTGGAGGTGCCCGAAGCGCTCGTGCCACTGCCACGCCTCGTCGTCCCGACGAGCGGCGAGGCAAACTGGATGTGCGACTTGCGCGCTGAGGATGTAGAGTCGATTAGTGCCTCTGGTTACCTTGGCAAGAAGGCGACGACGGCGATCCCAAATCCTCATGAGTCCGTCCTCGACCAACACGCGTGAGCCGTTCTCATCCAGCTGTCCCACGCTGATGATAGAATTCCTCAACGCGGGGATGTAGTAGACTCCGGTGAGCAGCCTGTGCTCACCGGACTTGGCGGTGAAGGTGACGGAGCCAACACCCTTGATCTCCACGCCGGAGGCGTCCCCGAACTTGACGGTGCCTCGGACGCTGGAGTCGAACTCGGTGAAGAACTCCCGTCGGCCGGTCATGTGATGGGTGGCGCCGGTGTCGAGGTACCACCCATCAGCCTTGTCGTTGCTGGAGCCGTCGCAGAGGGAGACGAGTACCTTCGGCTCATCAAGGTGGAGGAAAGCCGCTGCGGCCGGTGCCGCTGGAGGTAGCTCGATGCTTGCGTGAGCTAGGAGCAGAGCCGACTCTTCCTCCTCCACCCGTGCGACGTGGGCCTGGCCGCGTCGTGGCTGTCGACAGTCTTTGGCCCAATGGCCAAGCTTGCCACAGTTGCGGCAGGTGTCGTCTCGTGCCGGCTTGTGGTTGCCGGTGGCAACGCCCTGGGCGCCTCTGCGGGCGCCACCCTCGGCACGTCTTCGCGCCCACCGTAGCTGGACACCTCCCCGCGCCTTGCGCGGCTTACGGCCGCCTGTCGGGGAAGATGACTCCCCCTTCCTCCCGTCACCCTGAGAGGCCTCCCACTGCTCCCGAGTGAGATGGAGCTTCCCGCCGATGGTGATGGGCCCCGAGAGAGGCCGTGGCTCATCACCATCGACGACCTTGAGGCGACCTAACGCCTCCTCGATCGACATCGTGGAGAGGTCCAGCAGAGATTCAATCGAGCGAGCGATCTGCCTGTACTTCTCAGGGACGCAGCGGAAGAGCTTCTCGACAGCTCTCTCCTCGTCGTAGGTGTCGTCGCCGTACTGCACCATTTTTTGCAAGAGAGTGTTGAGACGGAGAGCAAAGTCATCAACATCCTCACCTGGCTTGAAGGCCAGGTTCTCCCACTCCTTGCGGAGTGCCTGCAGTGTGGACTTGCGGGCGCGGTCGCTGCCGATGCGTGCCGCAGCGATGGCGTCCCAGGCCTCCTTGGCAGTCCGTTTCTGGGAAAGCGAGAACTGCATCTCGGGCGGAACTGCAGCGATGAGGGCATCCAGTGCCCGCCGATCCTCGTCGTAGTCGACGTCACCGTACCGGACTGCCTCCCACATGTGCCGCACCTGGAGCCTCACCCTCATCACCGCGGCCCACTCGATGTAGTTGGTTTTGGTGAGGGTAGGCCACCCACCGCCGGGACCAAAATCCCTGACCACCGTCTGGACGCCGTGGTGACCATGGCGCCGGTCAGGGGAGAGGGAGCCGTGCCGCCTGCGAGGGCCGCGTGCGGGCTCCGGGCTGCCGCCGGCACGCCCGCGCCCGTCTGGGTTCCCGTCGGCGGGCGCGCGGTCCCTTGGGCCGCCGCCGCCGCCGTGGAGGTGGGCTGCTGCCCACCGCTCTGCTCGCTCCCGTGCCCTTCCTCTTGCCAGCTCCTCAAGCTCCCTGTCAGCGGTGATGTCGCCGGCGATGGAGCCGTTGATGCTGCTGCGCAAGGTCTCAACCTCTACCTCCGCCGCACGTGCCGCATCTTCCGCCGCCTCCGCCTCCGCCTCCGCCCTGGCTGCTGCCAACTCCGCTGCCGCCAGTCTGGCCGCCCTCGCTGCTGCTGCAGCGGTCTGAGCCGTTGCTCGCCTGCGCTCTTTTGCTGCGGCGAGCTCGGCGTCCTGCTGACGCCGAGTGCTCGAGGCGACCGAACGCTGAGACCGAGCGTCGGACATGGCGCACCTCCGGGGGGCTGCTGTGTGGAGAGGGGGAAGGGAAAGGGGAAGGAGGAGCAACCGGTGCTGCTGCTGCTGCTGGCTGAGAGCTCAACCGAGCTTGGGAAGGGGTGGAACAAGAGATGTTTAGCCTACAGGAAAGTGTGGCTCTGATACCAGATGTTAGAATTTCAATGGTTACTCTCATTGAGAAGAGGATGGCACTCGAGATGGGGCAATTTTTTGGTTTTCTTCATTCACTAAACACAAAAGCCATATCCTCCCAAAGAGGATTGGATACATATTTATAGCTGCTTGTAGCAGCCATGCAGCCATGCTAGTCTAAGAGGGTGCTGTCAGCATCCCAACAAACTGTCCTAGAGCAGAGCATCCCAACAAACTGTCCTAGAGCATCTCAACAAACTGCTGTCCTAACTGTCCTAGAGCATCCAAACTGAAAGTAGAGATGCTGTCCTAGAAAGCTGAAAAACAGGAAAAAAGGCACCACAAGACCAAGACCAACCAGCCAAGACTTATTCCTACAATTGCAACGTAACCAGCATGTAATTACAATATAACTAGGGTGTAAGTGGTATGTAAATACACCATAGCTCAGTGGGGAAGTGCGCACGCATGATATCCTTGCGCCTGGGGTTCGATACCCAGCAGCTACAGCATGCGGAATTTTTTCCCCCTTCCTAGCACGAATCTCAGAGCACATCGTACGACCCCAAAACTGACAGATTTGTCCAAAAAAATATGTCGAAAGTTATTTTGCGATTCCGATGAAATTATTATAATTAATACCTGACATCATTTTGCTATGCAGGAAGAGTTCCAACTTGCATTGTTTAAAAACAAAAGGAAGGAAAATCTTTTCGCTAATCGGGTATCCATCTCCTTATCAACCATTCTCACTTAGGTTCTGTTAGTAAATATTCTGAGTGCTTTCAGGCACAACCTTATTCTATCACTTGAAATTTACACAGAATGGACCTTGCAGATATTTGACCTTTTTGATGTGAAGAAAAGGGGGGTCATCGACTTTGGTGACTTTGTTCGAGCTTTAAATGTATTTCATCCAAACATCCCAATGGAAGAGAAAATTGATTGTAAGTTATTGCCATTCTGTTTTATCTCAACTTCGTTGATACCATAATTTCACTTCCTAAATGATTGACCCCTTGGACAGTTTCCTTCAAGCTATATGATATGGACAACACTGGGTTTATTGAACGAAAGGAGGTAATGTCTTACTATTTCTGGGCCTATGATTCTGCATATGCCAACTGTTTTCTGATTCGGAATTTAATAAAATGGTTATGCCAAAGATATGTATTGGTGGTAATCCAGTGGTTTGTAAGCAAACTTCTTTACCTCTGAAGTAACATATTTACGACATGCTTTAACATACATCCTATTGTTCGTTGGTAACTAAAATTTCTATTCTTATTCTCTTGTACAGGTAAAACAGATGTTGATTGCTCTTCTAGGTGAATCAGAAATGAGATTATCTGATGAGATTATTGAGACAATCCTTGACAAGGTTTGGACATTTGATTAAAAAAATGTAGTTAAAATGTACGTAATTCTGGTGTCTTATGACAGAGTTAAGACTTACAATGACTTATGTGGTTAATGGCAGACGTTTTCAGATGCTGATACTAATCAGGATGGGAGAATAGATAGAACAGAGTGGGAGAATTTTGTCTCAAGGAATCCCTCTTTATTGAAGATAATGACTCTTCCGTACCTCAAGTGAGTATAACAGAGAATAGAAATATGGACACATTTTACTGCTACTATGTTTATCTTCCATGCTCTAAGAAATTAGTGGTGCTGTTCCAATTTCCAAAGCTTAGGCCTATGCCATCTAAGAAAAGATAAGATAGACTGAACTTTTGTAAGCTACGACACTCACACCTCAAGTGAGTATTGCAGAGAATACTTATATGGAAGCGGTTTACTGCTACTATCTTTATCTCCCATATTCAAAGAAGTTAATGGTGTCATTCTAATTTCCAAAGCTTGACTGAGGTCTGTGCCATCTAAGATAAGATAGACAAATGAACTTTCGCGATCTATGACTCTTTCGTTCCTCAAGCGAGTATGACAGAAAATAGAAATATGTATGTGTTTTACTGCTGCTATGTTTATCTCCAATACTATAGAAATTATTGGTGCCACTCCGATTACCAAAGACTTTAGCCTATGCTAGCTAAAAAAAGATAAGATAGACAAAGAACTTTCACAATCTAGGCATGTGTGGAATTAGAGGAGGGTTGGGTGGGGCGTAAATTGGGTAAGGTATGCATAATTCATCAACTTCTAAATGTGACTCATGTTAAATAGTGCTATATAGTTGCCATGAGACATTTATTTATCGCAGTAATAAATTGTTTGACCTATATTTCTATTTCAGTCATCTAAAACTTGCAAAAAGAGATCAACTATGTAAATCTCTGTAGATATTTGGTTTCAGTGTGGTAGATTGCTAGACTACTTACAAACATTCTTGCACTTTCCATGAACATTTGACATGCTGCAGATAACATCATTTCTAAACATTGTTGCTTGCATTTTTCAGGGACATAACAACCACATTTCCCAGTTTTGTATTCAATTCTGAGGTTGATGATCTCGTCACATGATCGTGTTTCTGTTACCGGTGTACAGTTAACAAAAACAAAAGGAGTTGATTTATGAGTGAAAGAGGCAGAACATTCGCAGGTGCTATTATCATACAAGGAATATAATTGCGCAGCAGCTTGGAAGCGTATAACTTCATTGATGATGTCGTCGCACAGGATATTAGCGTTGTTGTTTTAGTGTTGTTGATTAGATTCGGAATGTAACATTTGTATGTTTGGGTTTGCAGTTTTCAGGTCTTTGCCAACTATAACATCTTATCCTTGTCCCCGTAGAGATATACAGTATTTACCTAGTTTTCCAAACATGAGTGGAAAATCTTCTGTCTATCTGGAACCACCCTTTGTGTTGTTCTGTATAGTACTGTCTCTTTTTTGTTTTAACCATGATGATGGCTTCTCGTAGAGTGTTGCGGAAAGTTAAAAAAGGGGGAAAAGGTAAAAAAAATGCATGGTAGTTGGGCTTTCTTGGCCCATGAAGCAAAGTATGTGGGCCTAACCTGAGCCCAGCAGGAGCAGCCGACACCGACCGGGAGGAAATCCCGAAAACACCCCCGGCCTCCACGACAGAAAGAGGCGGGGTTAAAAATATCTGCGCCGAGTTGGGGCGTCATTTTTGCGGGAAACCCCCGGGCTCTTTTCGTAATTACAGCGGCCGCCCACCCACCTCACGCACGCACACGGGCTCCCTCTCTCGCTCTCGCTGTCCTCCTCTTCCCCGCCTCGTCACCACTCCGATCTCTTCACCTCGATCCTGCGCCAAACCCTAGCCCCGCCCGCGAGCGCCGCCCTCGCCGGCTCGCCCTCAGGGGGTTGCGAGAGAGCGGAGGCTGTGGCAGGGGCGCGCCGCCGTAGGTAGGGTATGAGCGGCGCGTACAGGGATCGGGGGTTCGGCGGCGCGGCGGCGGAGATGGACCGGAAGCGCATCAAGGACGTGCTCGAGAAGCACCTGGACAGGTCGTCCCCGTCCACATCCAGGGGGGCGGCGGTGGCCAAGGAGAGGGACCGCCTCGCCGCCGCAGGGGGGAAGCTGCCCGCGCCGCTCGGCAAGGCCGGGAAGGTCTCCGATGGTGGTAAGGATCTGGTGGTTTGTTTGTTCCGCGCGAGGGGTTGTGTGCTGTTTGTTTTGACGGTGGTTGGGGTTGGTGGCGTCTGGTGCTACATTGCCTCAGGTCTTTGCCTGCTTTGGTTAGATGATGATGCAGCTTCTGTTTGTTTCTCGGGTAGAATCTTAGGGTGAAATTTGGTGCGCTGTCGTGATAACGTAGGCTTCTGTATACTTTCTCCGATGGATGAAATGGGATGTAAGAGTCTGGATGTTCACCGCATTAACTGGAGCTGAAGTAAGCGAAGTTCTACATTTCTGTTTGAACTTCACGTGAATACCATCCCACGTACTGCATTAATTGATGTTATGACTTAAATATGTTCACGAAACATCGGTTAGTTCTAAACAATGTTTTAAAAAGCGGTATGTAGTTTTGTGCGGTCACCCCATATTGTAGCACTTATGCGGCATAGTCAGACGCTTATGCGGTATAATCGACCACTTGTACGGCTAAGCGGTACAAGGTTGGGGCACCTGTTCCTTGTATGTGGCGACCTTCTTTTTAGATGCTGGTTCTAGAAGCAGTAACAATTACTAAATAAATAAACGTGCACTGGAAGTTTATGAGAAGCCGGTCAAAGTAGGGTCTTAATGCAGTCAAAGCATGCAATGGTGAAAGAATCAGATGACAGAAGCTACAATAAACGTAGGCAAGTATGGGTTAGGGCACCTTATGATATAGAATTCTTAGGCAAGTTGGTTTTTGCGAGGCATTAGGGTAACTGGCCACATGGAATGGAATTTTGGACTGGTAGTTATTCTACCATGGCAGTGGCTGTTTAATTAGGTATGCATGAGACACAATTAGAGCAATGTATTTTTGTTGCAGTGGCAATTAATGCGATGAGTTAAAGAGGTAGCGAAGAGTTTGAGACGCGTGAATGCCATTTTGCATACAGTCGTCTTAACAGGATAATATTGAATTTATCGAATGTTTAGCAGCCCCCTTTATATGTTGATGTACTGTAACATAGGACTGAACTGGCAACGGCATCCATATGTAGCCCTAACAAATCTCAGAAGAGAAAACTAACATGTCCAATTGAAGGACCTTCTATATGAGATGACCCAATGTCTTGAATAGTTTCAGTCATATTGTATTGTTTGTTTGTCTTTGGGGCCAGTGGAGATCTGAAGAATTTCTCTATCTGTGAGACTAACATGATATTGAAGGCAAAGAGCAATTGCTAAAAGCATTAACATGATGTCATGATGTTATATTAGTGCCTTGATAGGTTACTGCTTTATGAGGAACTCGTTTGGCATGAAAAATCCTCCATTTGCTTCCTTACTTTATTGGTTTTTGTCTCTGTAGAACATTTATTTTGCTTTCAGATGTCAATTACTCTATTGGAATTTTGGGCATGTCATTAGCTGTAATATATACAGTGTTGAAATAACTTTCAGCTGTGTAGTGACAAATGATAAAAACTCGACCCAAGGGGAGAGACATCCCGAAGGCATTACACTTAAGGTCGAAGAAAAGGCCCTGAAAGCCGGCTCTTGCTTGTACAAGGGCTCCATTGCCACAAGCCGTATCTTAACCCATACTTTAGGGACCACACACCGAGGGTCCTTTTGTTTGTGAGAACCAGGGTTGAAACCCTGGTTGACAACTTCACAACTGGAGGACTTGCTGCCGTGCTATAAGCATGTTCTCAAAAACTTGACCAACCTAGGGGGAACTAGGTGCCTTTTTTATTTAAGAAGAAATAGGCACCTGAATTCGCTTCGATGAGGACTTGAACTTGGGCGGTCTGGGCATCAATGTCCTCGACCAACTGATAATGTCTTTATACATTTCACAGCTCATGTTGAACCAAAAAAGGGGCATAATTGCAAGCTTACAGTTATATCTGTAGCCAGTGGGCAGCGGTAATTAATTGTAGTTTTTGAGTGATCAGTTTCCATAATAAGAACCGGGAGGAACCAAATGTGATGGCATAGCACTTGGGGAGTTGGGGTATAGGCAGCATTGATTGATCTCAACTCTTTTGTTTCCATTTGTGTCATACATTCCAGTTTGACCGATGTTTGCACGTGTAGAGCCGTCATGATCTGATCACACAGGAAGACTCTCTTTTTGTTTGAATTGAAAAGGGAACTATTCCAGTGCCTCCACTGATGACTCACTGAACATGCTGCTTCACTTTGACCATTTTGTTTGTCAATTTCGCTTGATATGCAACCAGGGCGGTAACACACCTATTGTGTGGTTGATGTGAACAGAAACTGGTACATCATAATAGCACCAAAAGAAGAGGATAGATTGCACAATAGATAAGTAGAGCACCAGCAAGCAGAAGATTGAACCTAGGACTAGCATCTTAGTACTCCAACAACACCTTCTTTAATGAGTTATGAAGGAGGGGGTAGGAGGTTACTTTGACTTGGAAACCATAGAAACTCTTGGGGATGTTATATCAAACTACACTGAACTTAGTTTTACAGTGATATGAATGTTTGTGCAGTGATATGAATGTTTCTTTAATTTCTCTGTGCATCGATATGAATGTTTGTGGTTTTTCAATCTGTAAGAAAACTGCTTGCTTTTATTATACACTTGAAATTCATAATATTGTTTGGCAGGGTATTACTTGTGACTATTGCTTTACTGCAGTAACTGCAATTATTAATATGTAATTTTTTAATCATCATTAGGTGCCTCTAATCCCTTTTTTCTTTTGGGTGCAGCAGAAGAATTTGAAACTGACAGTGAAGATTCAGATGTCAGTGGTTCTGAGGGAGAGGACACATCTTGGATTTCATGGTTCTGCAGTTTGCGCGGCAATGAGTTCTTCTGTGAGATCGATGATGATTATATACAGGATGATTTCAACCTTTGTGGTCTGAGCAATCAGGTGCCATATTATGACTATGCACTTGATCTTATCTTAGACATCGAGTCTTCTAATGGTGAGATTATTTTTCTCTTAAGAAAGCTACTAATTCATTATTTGCAGTAAAATACACTGTTCATATACCATTTATGAATGTCACTAGCTGCAACCTATATTTTTCATACCACTTTGTATCCTAACATACTTTTTTATGTTCATCAATCTCATTTTCTAAAGGAGCCATTTCCAATAACCTATTTATAAACATTCCACAGTTCAAAGTCTGAAACATGTATTGTATACACATACACCCTTCTAAGTCAGACCATTTGTATACAGGTGATGTGTTCACTGAGGAGCAAAATGAATTAATTGAGTCATCTGCAGAGATGCTGTATGGATTAATTCATGCAAGATATATCTTAACCAGCAAGGGTCTGGCTGCAATGGTAATCTGCTAGCAGTTTGACCATATTTGATAGGCTATGCTTGCTTCCTTGACTACTTGAATACTAAATTATTCTGCTTTTGCCTTCTGCAGTTGGAGAAGTTCAAGAACTATGACTTTGGAAGATGCCCCCGGGTATACTGTTGTGGCCAACCCTGTCTTCCTGCAGGGCAATCAGATATTCCTAGGTCTAGCACAGTGAAGATATACTGTCCAAAATGTGAAGATTTACATTATCCAAGATCCAAGTACCAAGGCAGTATCCTTTTGATTGTTTGTCTTAGATGTGTTTTATATGAACTGCTTTTTTTCTTAATAAATTGTACTCATATATGGAGTTAAAAACGAGGTGATATCTGATAGGGCATAAATTAGAAATTGTGATTTCCTAAGCAGAATCAGACTTATTATTCGCAACAGCTAAAGCAAAGCACAACACGAACATAGGCAGAATTATGAATACATGACCCATTTGTGCTGCTCTCTAAAACACATCCTTTAAAAAATCAAACTACTGAGTTTTTATGCCACCTGTAATGGATTTCACCACTCTCAGTTTCTCCAAGTTATAGGTTGGTTTTTAGGCAGCACTTGAAAAGGGGCTCTGTGTAGAGGATTCTCATTCAAACATGGTTTTCCTTTATTTTTTTTATGCGACTCATACAATTTGATTAGATTTGTTTGGAACATAACCATGGGTAAACAAACATTGATTTTGTGCTATCATGAATATTGTGTTACTATTTTTCTTGCACTTGTATCTCCTTTACTTTGCTAAGACATTGACGGAGCGTACTTTGGGACAACATTCCCACATCTCTTCCTGATGACATATCCACACTTGAAGCCACAAAAGCCATCTCAGCAGTATGTTCCAAAAGTTTTTGGCTTCAAACTTCACAAGCAGTCATGACAAACTTGTACGGTAAGCTGCTGCTTGTTTTTACCTAGTTTTTAGGGAGAGAACATTGTGGCCCGAAATTATTGCGGTCTGTTGATGTGAGAACATGTGAGCTTGAATCTCGCTGTAATTGCCGAGCAACTGTATCTGTTTTTGTACTGTTAATTCTGTGATCCTAGGTTGTCTCACTGTATCAAATTATGTTAATCCGCATGCTTTTCGGGTTATATTATATGGATTTTCCCCCCAGACTTCGGACTTTACTCTCACTGGGTAACATCGTGACACTAGTAAGCAAAAAATTATTCGGTATTTGCTTAATGATTGATCGCTTCTTGGGTTGCTTCTTCTTGCAACCTTTTTTTTCTCAAAGTTTTGTCTACTGGGCATTCTTTTATTCATCCAGTATATTTTCATAACCATGGCATCTACATTTGTCTACTATTTGTTCCCGTGCCTTTTGTTTCACACGTGTTGCCATCAACTTGTTCTTCGATTTTTCTGGGTTATTATTACCACCTTAGTTTTAGTCATACTGCTATATGGTGCCTTCTTTTGTTAGCACTGGAATATACTGTAACTAAAATATTCTGATTCCTGACACCCTGAAAGCTTGAATATTAATCATTAATCATTAAACACACGTAGGATCATGTCGTTGTTGTGGTCATGTGGATAAGCATGCCGATCTGAATCGACTTATCAGCATCTCGCGGCGTTTTTCCCCCCCTGCGTCTCTGTCGAGCCGACGACGAGATTACACATTTCATGCGTGCATACATGCGCCATGTCCTTTGTTTTGACGTGGTGACGCTCCCAGTATGGCAGTGTGCACCGAATTTTCACCCAAATTGTCTGTAGATTATTTAGATCGCGGTCAGCAACACAATCATTTGAGAGTGAGAGAATGCCCAAGAATATCCTTGGGAAGAACATGTGGATATTTGTATGATACAATTCGATCAGTTTTCTGCGAAATTTTATTGTGCCTTGTAGAACTTTGAAAGACCTTTTTTTGGAATTGAACAAGGTCTAGATCAAAATGATGAGGATCAACTACTTGGGAAAAGTGGTCAAGGACCCACTTTTCTAGGGTCTAATTCTAACTCTGGCCATTAGTCCTTGGTTTTCCTTGTTGCTGCACAGAGAGAGAGAGAGAGAGAGAGAGAGAGAGAGAGAGAGAGATTAGACAGACAGATCCAAGGTAAGCAGAGCCGCAAGCGAAGCACACGGAAATAGGAGGGGAGGCGGCTGCTTGCAACTTGTAGCTGCCTGTCGTCGTCCTCGTCTACTTCCGATCCTTGTGCTGGTCCTCTCCGCACACCACTCTTCATGCACTGCTTATGTATCTATAAACCACAAGCAAAAAGAAAAAAAAAGTTCTAACAATACTTTGTTAGCTGCTGAGTGCCATTATTAGAGTGTTAAAACATACTATTACTAACTGTGGAATGGTGGGCGCCCAAGATTGCTAGTGTGTGCCTTATCCTCTTGGTCGTTCCTTTTGATTATAAAAAAAATGTACATATTTCAGGACTGTTCGATATGTTGCCAAAATCAACCTTGTTAAAACGCCAAATTTTGATATATGTTGACGTTACATTTTTTTTTGCAGTGTTGGATGTGTTGGTTTATAGCTTCGTCATATTTTAATAGAGTAGCATGGGTAGTATGTTTAGTTTATTATCCTATATACCCACCTCTCTCATCTTTCAATGTTTATTGACTCCAAGCATTTGGTCTCTCTCTCAAGGTTATATTACCTTGTTTATGCAAGCAAAAGTAAATAAATTACTAGTTAACTTAGTTATATCTTCATTTGATCCTATTTTAATGCTTATGAACGTTAAAGCTATAAAACTACACGAGCAAAATAATAAATTTGCTCATTAATCAGCAAAAACAACAAATGACATTAAATTAGAGCTAAGGGCGACAACTACAACTACAAGTGGAGCAAGACAAAGACATTTAAACAAGAAAAAAACATTTAATTTTCCTAGTCACCCTTATTTAAATAACTTCAAGAAGACGACATGTCGTATAGTGCTACTCTACACAAATGATTGTTCCAATTTAAATAATCATTTTCTTTTTTAGGGTAAAATAATCATTTTCTATCACAGGTTTAAACAGAATCAACTTGTTGTGGGAAATTCAAATTCAAATTCAATTTGAATTATGTTAAAAGCTAGAACAAAGGGGGAAAAAATCACAATCAATTCGTAGTTTTCAGAGGAGAATTGAATTTGAATAAATTCGTTTAAAAAACATCGAACAAGAGGGGAAAAAGAACCAGCGGGAACTCAGGGAGGAGGAGAACAAACAAGAGAGGAAAAAAAAAGAAAAAAAGAGAGAGAGAGAGAGAGACCCGGAAAAATCGGTGCAGAAAAGAGAGAAAAGCGCGAGGCGGCTGCCCCCACCCCCACCCACGCCTCCGCCTCGCCACGCACCCCCACCCCATGTCGCCTTCTCCCTCGCCGGCGAAGCAACCCCCAATCCCGGCCGAATTGATCCCAATTAGATGCACCACCACCACCACCTCCCCGTCGTCGCCCCCGCCGCCGCATCACCGGACGCGGCCGCCGCCGACCCTCCCCCCTCCTCCGATCCCAACCACCTCGGGCCCCCTCCCGCCCTCCGCATCCACATCCCCTCCAGCCCCCACCATGCGCTCCCCTCCACCCCTCACAAGCGCCCCGTCATGACCTCCTCCTCGGCCTCGTCCACCCCGACCAGGCCGTCCCCGTCGCCGTCGCCGTTCGCGCCGCCGCGGCACCGCCGGAAGGTCGCCCCCGCCGCGGCGTCGCCCGCGCCCGCCGCGGCGGCGGCGGCGGCGAGGCACCTCCTCCGCTGCCTCCACCTCCGCCTCCGCCTCCTCCTCCTCCTCTCCCTCCCGACCCTCTACTTCCTCTCCCCATCCCCGGCCATCCTCCCGCGCTCCCTCCTCGCCGACTTCCTCTCCGCCGCCGCCTTCTCCTGCGCGCTCCTCCTCCTCCTCTGCCTCTCCCTCCCGCGCCTCCCCTTCCCGCTCCCCTTCCCCCTCCCGCTCCGCCGCCCGCGCCGATCCCCCATCCTCTGGTCCATCGGCTCCTCGCCCTCCGCCTCCGCCTCCGCCCCCACCACCGGCCATTTCGTCCAGGTCTACAGCAACGGCGATGTCTACGAGGGCCAGTTCAACCGCGGCCGCTGCACCGGCAGCGGCGTCTACTACTACTACATGAGTGGCAGGTACGAGGGGGACTGGATCGACGGCAAGTACGACGGCTATGGCGTCGAGACCTGGGCCAGGGGAAGCCGGTACAGGGGCCAGTACCGGCAAGGGCTTAGGCACGGGCACGGCGTATACAGGTTCTACACCGGGGATGTGTACGCCGGAGAATGGTCCAATGGGCAGAGCCATGGGTATGGCGTGCACACCTGCGAGGATGGCAGCCGCTACATTGGGGAATTCAAGAGGGGTGTCAAGCATGGACTTGGCCACTACCATTTCAGGTGTGGGACTGAACTTATATATTTCATTTGCTGCTGCCTGCTAGAGAATTTGTCATTGTTGTGAAATTAGCTGTTGCAACTAGTTAAGAGCATGTTTATGATCCATCATTGGTCAGTCAAATAGATATGGATGTTGCAAAATGTTTAGTGGTAATGTCAAATTAGGCAAATGCATGATTGTTTAACCACAGTATATGATAAGAGTGAAATTAGCATGGTTTTGGTGTTTTGCACCAGCGATTGCTAAATTATTCCCATCCTTGTGGATTTGTGTATCCAAACAAGTATCTTGTAATTGGTTATAACTTATAACACAGTTTTATCTTCGAACCTTATCTGCTTATACCAGTAAGTTAGGTGTTGCTTAAATTTTAGATCTTGTGAAGTTGAGCAGAACGTTAGATTCTCTATTATCTATGTAGTTGTCTACTATGTTGCTTTATATGCACTGAATTTTAGAGCTTTTCCTAACCCTAGTAGATAATGTATTAAATGTGAATGCTTCATTTGATCAAAGGGAATGACTTCCATTAGCTTATTGTTTACAAGGGAGAGATGAAATGTTGGGCTGGTAGTGGTACCTTCTTCTGAAAGATCCAACTTGGAATTTACTTTTGCCATTTATGGTAGATTCTGAAAAAGTTGTAATTATCACTAGGGTATAGCCTCCAACGACCCTGTATTTTTTTACCCTCTGCCCTGCTCATGAATCAGAATATAAGGTGTTCCTTTATGTTCTCAGCCTATATCATTAGGTAGGAAATCAATTTGGTGAAGCAGAGCAGATTACCAACTATAGAGATAAAAGTTAGAGCTGTAGGGAAAACTGATACTTTTACCACCTCAGTCTACTAATACACATCATTTTTTGTTATCACTTATCAGAAAGCAAGCTTTTTTTTACACTTAATGCATGCCTATATTCTTCTAGAAGACGTTTTTAAAGTTAAAACAAGTGATGATTTGCCTGTTTATGCTAGTCTAGCTGTGTTTTGTGAGCATGCTTAGCTGTCCTCCTGTTCCATTTCTTCCTGGATTGTTGATATGCTGTTAGAAGCTGATCTCGTGCAAATTTGCACTGGTCAAGCTGAGCACTAGTTATTTCACATGTGGAATACTGGATGTCTAATTTGATCCATTGCATTTTGCTTATTCCATTAGTTTCCATTTTTGGTTCTTTCCAGCCATATATCTCTCATCTCTCTGTTGTATTATATCTGTCTTGATTGTTTGACTTCCTACCATAATCCCATGTGTATCCAAGTAGTGAATTAGTGATAATCTGAAATGGAAAACAGGGTCCTCTCCTCTGTTGGTTTAGCTTCTGGCATATAGCTCTTCTAAAGCTAAATCTGTTTCTCGTTGTTGGGGATCATTCTGTATTTGTTGATTAGGGTAATTGTTGGTTCATTCTTAGTTGTAGCTTCAATCTAAATATCTAATGCAAGCAGTCTTTTGGTATCGCTAATACTAATATGATTGATGTTCTCTTTTATTTATGCTGCATCGTTTAACCGTGCGGGATTTGGCCATCCATTCTCTGTTATTAGTTATCTAGATTTATGTCCGTAATGCTTATTGATTTATGTCTGATTGGTTACGAGCTATATTAGTCATCGTTGACAGTGTCATGTCATGACGGGCTGTTTGGATTTGGAAATCCTACTTTGTTGTCCTGTGTCAGGGACGAATATTAAAAATCCATATATATACTATACCTAGTCTTTTCACTTCCATCTACCAAATTAAAACTTGATGGTGTATTCATTTTTTTTTTTGCAAAGTTTATGAGATAGCATGATATATTGTGTGTGATGTATGTTAGTTGTACCAGTCTACTACATATTTGAGCACCACTATCTGTTTGTATATTTCCTTATCTTTCCCTTGTTTACAGTTTCCCGTGTGAAACTTTGTTCTTCTCTACGGATTCATTTTAATAAAAGCTGTATGTTTAGATTTCCACATAGCCCATAGGCCATAGATGCATTGTTGCAGTTTAGCCTGATTCACTAGTGCTCTATATATCTATTTATACGATGCAGCATCCTGTACAAGTTTATTGGGTTGACCTTTGAACTAACATTTTGTTAACTTGTGTCAAGGAATGGCGATACCTATGCTGGGGAGTACTTTGCTGATAGAATGCATGGCTTCGGAGTCTACAGTTTTGCCAATGGTCACAGATACGAGGGAGCTTGGCATGAGGGTAGAAGGCAAGGATTAGGCATGTATACTTTCAGGAATGGAGAGACACAAGCAGGCCATTGGCAAAATGGAGTTCTTGACACCTTGAGCACCCAAAACATTATCCCTGGGTCCCCTATAGCTGTGAACCATTCCAAGGTCCTCAATGCAGTGCAGGTAATGTTCCTGAACACTATTACGCCATTAGCTGTCAGAAAGTTTCTCTGGCCATTTTTGCTTAGTACAATTCTACTCTCTAAGTTCTGATTATGTTGCACTATCAGGAGGCGAGAAGAGCTGCAGAGAGGGCCTATGACGTCCCAAGAGTCGACGATAAGGTGAACAGGGCCGTTGCTTCAGCAAATAAAGCAGCCAATGCAGCCAGGGTGGCTGCTGTGAAGGCTGCACAAAAGCGCATGCCAAATAATGGCAATGATCTACCGTTGTCAGTAGTGTGAGAAGGAAAGCCAACATAAGGTTGGCACGAAGCTGCTTCGCGATGTCATCGCGTTGTTACCAATTCGCCCGACACAACCTTCCGCTTCCCTACAGGGGGAAGTTGCTCCACCCCATCGGGCCGTGGCGATACCCTGAGTGACTGCCGTTGCAGCAGAGCTTCGGAACCAGAGTTTTCCGCCATTCCCTCCATACATCTTTTGTGGTGTCTTTTGCGACGCAGCAGAACTCCTGCGCAGAGAGAGAGAGCTTCCTGTTGTCGAAGGCAACTGATCGAGGTCAGTAGGGTTCTCGTGCTTTCTTTTTTTTCTCTTCTTCAGTGTAATACTCATCCTATGTTTAGAGATACGATGATGTACACACCCCCAACATCAGGAGACAAAATCTCTGTTGCCTTTTGTCTCTTGGCTTTAAGCATGTATAGAACCTACATATTCCACGGTGCCGGCCGTGCTGGTTGGAGGAACCGCATGCCGCCCCCGCCATTGTCTGTACTACTTTGTACCTGAACGCATAAAGATAACCATGACCTTGAATGAATGGAATGCCTCCTGTTGTTTTCGTGGTTGATGTGTAACTGCACATTGGATTATACTATTACCATTAGTAGGTATAGGAATATATGCCAAAATCCATTATCATTTGTGGGGACTGGAAACACGAGCTACCAAATAATTGTGGATTGATCAACAAGCATTTGCATCTTGAAGGAAATTATTGGCGCACCCAAAGCACAATTCATAGCATACGATGCTGCTTGCTGTTTAATTAAAGCATACAAACTGAACCGAATAGTGATTACTCCAAGAATAAATTGGCATTACAAATTCAAACCAAATGCTGCTCAGCTAAGTAACAATTAGAAAAATCAGAGATGAGAAACGGCGATGATACCGGATTACTCAGCCGTCCGTCAGGAGTCAAATGCCGCGTTCAAAAATTTACGTAAGCGATCTGTATCATCAGCGACAGCTTTGGTACAGTTCAATCAGAGCCGTCGATGACTCGATCGACGGTAGGATGCCGCGTCCTTCCCGAAGAAGGCTTCACCTGCCGCGTCTTGCGGGCTCGCAAATACACGACGCGTCTCAACGACTCCACCACGAGCCGAGCCGAGCCAACGAAGAAATCGTTGCCAACCAAATCCACCCGCCGATTCGCCTCCCCCCTCCTCGCCGGCGGCGGCGACCCCGCGGCGGCGGAGAGATGATGATGCTGATCGACTGCTCGGGCTGCCGGACGCCGCTGCAGCTGCCGCACGGGGCGCCCTGCATCCGCTGCGCCATCTGCGGGGCCGTCACCTACGTCGCCGCCGCCGCGCCGCCACCGGCCCACGGCGACCCCGCCCGCGGCGCCGCGGGGCCGGGGGCGGTGGCGCCCCAGCACCAGGCGCCGGGGTGGGGGCCGCCTCCCCCGCCCGCGCACGGGCGGAAGCGCGCCGTGATCTGCGGGATCTCCTACAAGTTCTCGCGCCACGAGCTCAAGGGTTGCATCAACGACGCCAAGTGCATGCGCCACCTCCTCACGACGCGCTTCCACTTCCCCGACGACTCCATCATCATGCTCACCGGTAACTACCCGATATTACCTCCCTATTGGTTGAATTCTGGTTCGGGTATCCTCAATTTCGGGGTTTGATTGATCCCCCACCCCACCAATAGTGGCCTGCGTGTGAAGAGATTGTTCTGGAGCGAATTTCAGGGCTAGGGTATGATCGAATCAAGGAGCTGTGGGTGGCTTTGCATTTTGATGAATTTTCTGCTCGCTTTTTATTTTACTGTTGCGATGAATAGGCAGGGGCAAATGATGAGGAATTGAGAACTGTATTTTTTTCGTTGGCGATATCAAAATGTAATTTAAATTTATTCCTGCCTCAATAAACTACGTATGGTTTCAATTTGAAGATAAAGCTGGTTTGGTTTGATCCATCACACTCTTTAGGGCTGATATAAGCTAATGTTGTTGTGAGTCATGGGCTCATGTTTTCGCAAATTATGGTTTTACTAACTAAATGGAATCTAGTAGGATGCAAATGCTAGACTGAAAACATTTAAGACAGGAAAAGGGCAAAGTATTTTTTTGTCTTATATTATCTTTCTGGTATATGAAATTTGTTTTCTGATGATCTGTTGAAACTGATCATAACCCAATACTATTGGTTTATTTCTTGTCTTGCAGAAGAACAAACTGACCCTTACAAGATTCCAACAAAGCACAACATAAGGATGGCCATGTATTGGCTTGTACAAGGTTGCCAGCCTGGAGACTCATTGGTATTCCATTATTCTGGTCACGGAGCACAACAAAGAAACTACAGCGGAGATGAAGTTGATGGAATGGATGAAACCCTCTGCCCATTGGATTTTGAGACACAGGGAATGATTGTGGATGATGAAATAAATACTGCTCTTGTCAGACCACTTACTCCTGGAGTTAAACTTCATGCACTGATAGATGCTTGTCACAGTGGGACTGCACTTGATTTGCCTTTCCTCTGCAGAATGAACAGGTTCGCTTATCTTGTGCAAGCTCTTTTTTTTTTGGCACTTGAATGATAAGTACATGGACTTAACCTAATGGCAATCTTATTATCCTATCTTCACTACAAACTATGTTTGCAAGAAAGATGCTATTTACTTCTGAACCAATTTGATTTGAATGCCATGTTTGTCTGATTATGTTTCAGCTGATGATGATATGATTTTGGAGCTTGCTCAAATATTCTATTGAAATGCAGTTTGAGGACAGCATTCAATTATTTTTTTTGTCTCATGATGATTATATTCTGTCATCCTGCTCAAATATTTTTACTGGAATGTAATTTGAGGGTAGAGCCAGTGAACTATGTTTCTTAGTCAATTATGTCAATACAAGTAGTTACCCTCTTGGGACTGTCATTTGTTGGAAACAGTTTTGGTGTGGTACTGTTCACCATCCGTTTATTTTCACAACTTACTGCTAATTTGCCCATAGTATGTCCATCAAAATGTTGTTTATCCTAGGACAGGAATGTGCTGTTTAGAGACTATGCTGTTTTATTCAGTTGGTTTTGTTTTGGATTCCTTGGTTGTAGTGTTTACTTTACAAACATAGATCTGTAGATCTTATGATGGAAATATGTTCAGCTAATATCCCTGGTCTTCTTTGGTACAGGAGTGGGCAATATGTATGGGAAGATCATCGACCTCGATCTGGTGTCTGGAAGGGCACTAGTGGCGGCGAGTGTATTTCATTTAGTGGTTGTGACGATGATCAGACATCTGCAGATACTTCAGTAAATTTTTGAATTCATTCCTTCTCTGTTAGCATCCTAGGCTGTCATTCCTTATTCTCTTCGAAGTTAATATATGCTTAAAAGATAGCTTTGGCAAGGACTCTGATTGCAGATCATGCCTGTTCTGTTACTGTTCTATTGGTCAGTTGTGTTCTATTCTGTTTAACCCAATTTATAGGTATTAACATTTGATTCATTTGCACTTGTTCCAATCAGGCTTTGTCAAAGATCACTTCAACTGGCGCTATGACATTTTGCTTTATCCAAGCAATTGAGCGTGGGCAGGGCACCACCTATGGGAGTATCCTGACCTCCATGCGTTCGACAATACGCAGTACAGGTGATTCAATGGGCAGCGGAGGTGGTGCTGTAACATCGCTAATCACAATGCTTCTTACAGGAGGCAGCGTTAGTAGTGGCGGCTTGAAGCAGGTAAATTCTGGAGTTTGACATATTCCTCTCTATCTAGTGATTATTTAAATCCTATTTCCGTGGGTACAATACAAAAACACACAGAACATGTTCTTTTGGTTGTATACAATTTCCATTCCCTTTTCAGATTGTCAACAATACTAACTGCTTTTCTCTAATCTGCAGGATCCACAGCTAACTGCAAACGAGCCATTCGATGTGTATGCGAAGCCCTTTTCTCTATGACACGATCCTGGTATTCTCCACCGCGTCTATGATTATATCACTAGTCCCCGTATAAATTATCATGATGTAAATTTCACTGTTGAAAGGGCTCCATTTCATAAATAGAGCTAACATGTTGCATGTATTGTTGCTCATTACATTGTTCACGCCCTTTGGAATGTGATTTGTACCTTGGTCACATTGTTCCTTGATCAAGACCATATTATGCTCAGTGCAATATGCACGGGTTAATGAGATTGTAGCATATGTGTTTCTTTCTTTCTTTCTTTCTTTTCGTTCTCCTTTTCTTCTCTCTTGTCCTTAGATTTGAAAAGTCCGGATGCAGGTTTTGGCTGTTGCGTCCTGCTTATATATGTCGTAGTTTGACTCTGTAAAGTACGCGTGAAAGGTTGATTTTTCAGGGAAAAGAAGAAAAAAATCCGCAGGTTTGATTTGGTCGCCGTCTGCCGGCCCAATGTATCCAACATAAACCTGCATAAAGTTCAAACACAAAAGTTCAAAAACGTCGGCCCAATCCTTACCTTATTATCTGCTACTTTGAACAAATAGAACCCAAATTGTTTGCTGCTGCAAACGAGCTATTTCCTTGCAAAGTTGCAAAATTATTCTCAGCTAACAAAGCTTATTACATGGTGGGCAGTTTACACATAAAAAGCTGCCAAATTGGAGTACAGTGCTTTGAAATATGACAAAAAAAACTTATATGGCCTAAATATGAACTAGACATGATGCCTGCTCAGTTGCTGACTATAAAACTCTGCAACCTGCAGACTCCCCGCATAATCATATATACACTTCCCTTTCCCGGTGCACGTAGCACCGTACCTATACACAATAATGGCGGCGCCACGAAGCTCGCCTCCATACTACACGACGGCGGCGGCGGCGGCCGCCTCGGCCTCCGGCGCCGCCCTCTTCTCGAGGAACCCGACGTAGAGGTCCGACTGCTCGGTGTCGCAGCTGGGCAGCGCCGCCCGCTCGCCGCCGTCGGCCATGGCCCTGACGAACGACACGAACTGGCGCCAGTTGTCGCCGTCGAACAGCTTCTTGTTCATGCGCAGGTACGTGAACGCGCCCAGCCCGGCGCTCGCCGCGGTGGCCACCACCTGCGCGAACGCCGCCTCGTCGTACCGCTCCAGCGCGTTCTCGCCGGCGAGCCCCACGCGCGCCGCGCGCGCCGCGGACCGCACCTGCCGCACCAGCTGCTCCGGCGAGCACCCGGCGTGCTCCGGCTGCTGCTCGTCCCGCATCTCCATGCACGTGAAGTTGAGCACCGCGCCGCGCCGCGCCAGCATCGCCGCGACGGGCGCGTACCCGTCGCGGCGCCGCGTGTTGTAGTACCCCGCCGTGAGCTCCGCGGCGTGCGACCGCGTCCGGTAGTGCCAGTGGATGCCGGCGACCTTGGCCGAGAGCGCGGCGCCGGTGCCGCGGAAGACGGCCTCGGCGGCGGCCAGGACGCGGTCGCCGTGCTCCAGCAGCATCCCGGAGTACCACCCGAGGAAGAAGTCGCCGTACTCGGTGCACCACGTGCCGTCTCGCCGGAAGAACCCCGTCTCCTCCGGGAACTGCTTGTACTCGCCGGCGTCGTGCGGCCCGCCCCTCCCCCACTCCTCGTGCCCCGCCGCCGCCGCCGCCTGCTGCAGCGACGCCCTCATGTACTGCACACCAATCAACCAAACCATTCACCGTTAATCCCACTCACAAATCACATTTCACCCATAATTTGATAATACTTTTGCGCGTTCGCGAAAAAATAATTTGGTAATTCCAATCACAAATCACATTTCACCGATAATTTGATAGGTTAACGTAAAGAAAGAGTACCTTGTCATAGCATTGGAACTCGCCGATGCCAGGGAAACGCCATGTTCCATTGGCCTCAGGATACGAAGGATACCTCAGCTCACCACAAGGCCCCAATCCTACTTGGATCTCCTGCAATTTTTCACAACGAAATCAAGATCAAACAAATTGCTTGGATCGATTAAGCAAGGATGTGGATGGAGATCGATGCAGGGTTAATGGTTAATCATATTACCAATTCGAAATCGCTAAAAAAAACTGTCGCAAGTTTTTTTTTTTGACAAAACAATTTCAAATGCAACTATAGTATAGTTGTAGTGTAATTACAATGTAATTACCACAATGTAATTACCACGATGGTGTTGCCGAGGTAGCCGCAGAATGTGTCGCGGAAGCTGCGCATGTAGTCGGAGTAGACCTGGATGGGCGTCCTGCCCTTGAGCACCGGCAGCGTGTCGCAGCCGAGCGAGATGTACTCCGGATTCCGACGACCCGACCTGTCCGTGTACACGATGTCCGGGTTCGACTTCATCTCCTCCAACACCCATCCCGGCAACGGGATACTGCATCAACATCAGCAAAATCACATATGAGCATAAACCATAAAACACTAATCATAATTAATCCAATGAAACTGTCACAGAAATCATATGAACTGTTAGAACTCGATTTTGATCTCTTTGTTGAGTTGATTTTGGAATTAATTAGTGGTGGCAAAAGCAGGTGTTTGTTGGTTAGCAGTAGCCCGGTTGCAGTTGGGAGGAATCTTTTGATCCTTTTCCTTCTTCCAACTCCTGTGACAGCTTCGTATCTGTTGTGTTCTTTAGCTATCGCTTTTACGCTTTTTCCCCCTTCCTACTTGGATAATTTTGATTGCTTATTGCTTCAGAAAAATACACGTATATTCTTTGCGTGCAAGAGACCAACAAAGAATGAAAAACCCCTAAAATAAAACATTTTTTTTCTAATCAAATAAAATCTGAACCATTTCCTCAAGATAAGCAGATCATTTGGCTATATATAGAACATAGAATAGAACCAAACTAAAAAGTTTTTCCTAATCAAATAAGCTTTCCCTTAAGCTAAGCAAATACAATACAATCTGAAACATTTTTTTTAAGCTAACCAGATGGATCATGGATTGGCTAGAACAGAGAACAACAGTTGCAGTTGCAGAGCACTCTAGGTTAAATACGTGATCCAAATTTTAAGCCCACAGTATATTCTGATTAGTTTTCTAGTAGGACTCAGTGTCTTTCTTTTATTTTCTATATATACTTTTGTAAGTTGTACGAGAAGGTGTGAAGTTCTCATTGTTCTTCCTCTACGTTTATAATCAACGACTCTACGGTAAACATTGCCGGTCGGCACCTATGGTTTTTTTACCGAAAGAGTTTTCCACGTAAAATTCATGTCTCCGTTGTACATCTATTTTTATAACACTCCGAGTCCAAGAAATTAAGAACAAAAAAAATGGAGGAAATTAGTTTAGGAGGTGAGGTTGGGTAGGCTTACTTGCAGGAGTCGCCGACGTTGCCGCCGCACTGGTGGAAGGACATGACCATCTGGAGGCGGAGGCCGGCGCGCTCCACCATGCGGACGAGCTCGCCGTAGCCCTCCCAGTCGTACCGCCGGGGCCCCTCCCGCTCCACCACCCCCCACCACACGTCCACCATCACCCCCTCCACCCCGCCGCTCCGCAGCGCCGCCAGGCTCGCCGCCAGCGCCCGCGCCCGCGCCACCTTCCCCCCCGCCCCCACCGTCTCCAGCGGCAGCATCACGTACACCGCCGTCCCCTTCCCCCGCCGCTGCCCCTGCCCGCCCCCGCCCCCGTGGTGCAGCAGCGTCGCCGCCTCCGGTGACGCCATCTCCTCCATCGTCGCGTGCTCCACCGGCGCCGCCCTGGCGAGCCGCAGCCTGCCGCCGCTCCCCGGCGCCGGCATGGGGACGACGCAGCACGGCGGCGCGTCCTCGCGCTTGGAGGACGGGTCGAGCGGCGACAGGAACGACGTGGATGAACGCAGCGTCAACGCCATGGACTTGATCTCGAGCTCGAGCTTCTCCGGAGAGGAAGATAATTAAGTAGATAAGAGGTGCTTAACAACTAACCAAGATTGATTCGATCGGAGATGAGGAATTGAATTGAATTGAATTCAAGAAGAGAAGCTTTGATTTCTTTCTTGCTTGGATTTGAAGAGAATGAAATGAATTTGGGAGGGAAGAGTCGCTGCGGGTATATATAGAGGAAATCTCAACTATGCGTGTGATGGCGACGTGCTTATCGTCACTTAACCAAGTGATCAATGCTGATTAGGATTGTAAAGCTAAACTAATAATCTTTCCTCCTCTGGCACTCTCACAAGTAAAGCAAGTAGTAGCATTGCATCAGTATGCATGTGATTTTTGTATATATTTTTTTCTCTCTAGTGTGCATGCTTCCTGGTTGGAGATTATGGGGGAGGATTAGATCAGCAGCAATGGCCTTATCCATTATTTTTGGAACTAAAAAGTAATAAAGATTTCAATTAATTTTTCGTCGTTTTGAGCAGGCACAAGCAGCTGATCGTTGAGTGTTGTATACGCTTCCATTGCTCTGTTGTACTGAGTACTGTCAAGTGACACCTGTTCAATTACAAGCTACTTCTAGATAGGTGGGTAATTATAGAATCAAACTAAGGCGATAATCTCTACTAATCCACGTAGTTAGCCAGATGGATCGAGCTGGGTGAGACGGCGACAACGTAGCGGTCAAATCAAAGGGGTGCAGTGGAAGAAGATTCAGTACACGTACGCGTACGCTTTTACACTTGGCTGCGAAGAGAGAGAAGGGAGAACGGATAAGTCTTACGGGTGAAACGGGGCGTGTAAACGGAACGGATATGTGGACGGCACGTCAGCGAGGATGGACCAACGTGAGGTGCTGACGTGGCAAGCATTGCCATGGAGGACAGTGCGCTTGTGAGGCTGCTGGTGGGCCATGGCTGATGTTGGTGACATGACATGTGTGTGCTAGTAGCGTTTTCTAGATCGAGACTCCACAAGAAATTTGTGTGGTCTCCGCTTGTTGCTGGGTTTGGTCCGTCGGAATTTGGAGTTGGACAAAAATGCAGTAAAAATGCGAGGAATTTAATTTACTGTGGTGGTATCATCTTCCGGGGTAGTTGGTGTTTGGTGCGTGGTCGGTGTGGAGGGTTTGCGACTTGTCGGCTAAAATCCAAACTTGGGTGACTCACTGCGGTGTCTGCATTTCTCGTCGAGATGGGCGAATCAGCCGTCGTACACGGATCGATCGGCATCCACCCATGAGAATCACGCACGCTCCTGTCGGTTAACCACACATCGATCTGTCGTACTTGGTAGTGTAACGTCCTACTTCCTCCATTTCATAATATAAAACTTTCTAGCATTATCTATGTTCGTATAGATGATGTTAGCATTTTAACATTATAAAACAGAGGGAGTACTGTAGTAGTAGTATAGTACTCCGTATATCGCTAACGCTAATTATATATTCCGTCACTTGCGAATCTCGTGCTTAACGCACGGTCAACTTTCAATACGTACGATTCTCCTTTGCCTGCATGACAATCAAACGGGATAAATTACTGACATATCCTATGTGGAGCAGCGTCACCTCACGCGTGTTAACATACGGAGTGGTATGGTAGTAAACATGCAACGCATGGTTTAATTAGCTAAATCGACTGTACATAGCCTTGTTTAGTTCCAAACTTTTTCTTCAAACTTTTAACTTTTCCATCACATAAAAATTTTCCTACACATAAATTTTAACTTTTCCATCACATCGTTTCAATTTCAATCAAACTTTTAATTTTAGCGTGGATTAAACACACCCATAGATAGACAAGTAGAGGAGAATGGTGTAGCAAGGTGAGGTGGTGGTGACGCGGCCGCGTGTAGGCACCAAGTGAAACGCGTGGACGGCGTGCCGCGCTTATCCGTCTCGTCCCCAGCATCATAGTCTCCGCCCCACGTTCACGGGACGGGACCCAGCCGTGCGCTTTTTCTTGGCTGCTTCTTCTACCGCGCACAGGCACAGCGCAGGTGGTGACCTTTTTGCTTTTTGGGTCCCTCCTCCTTCCAAGTTTGTGGCTCTCCTTTGCACGCTCTGGCTACTTTTGTTGCCATGTGTGATGTGTTTGCCTAGTGCCTATTGGTTTGGTTTGGTTTCTCTCGTCCCTTTCCTCTTGTGTCGTGTCGTGATGCCGTGATGGTTTGTTGTTGTGCCTGTTGAGAATAAATTGAAGAGAAGAAAATCGATCAATGCTCGCTCGCCCACAAATTCGTCAAGCATATGCTTTTGTGCGTGACAGATAAATAGATAATTCGGAGCAATTTTGCTACATATTCCCTCCATTTTATAATGTAAGTTATTCTAGCATTGCCCATATATAGATGTTGTATATGAATGTAGGTAATGCTAGAACGACTTACATTATAAAACGGAGGAAGTATTTATCAATAAATTTTCTCACAAAAATTTGACATATGTAATTATATATTTATAACAATGTAGTGTAATTGCATTATAATTTGCATGTAACTACTTCCTCCGTCCCACAATATAAGGGATTTTGAGTTTTTCCGTCCCACAATATAAGGGATTTTGAGTTTTTAATTGTAACGTTTGACCACTCGTCTTATTCAAATTTTTTTTGTAAATATAAAAAACGAAAAGTTGTGCTTAAAGTACTGTAAATAATAAAGTAAATCACAAATAAAATAAATAATAATTTCAAAAAAATTGAATAAGACGAGTGGTCAAACGTTGCAAACAAAAACTCAAAATCCCTTATATTATGGGACGAAGGGAGTACAATGTAACTTTCATATAGATTTGAACCGTTAGATTTATTTCAAGATTCGTGCATGTGAGGAAGGAAAAAAAATCACAACGCATGCATATGTGATAGCATTCGGTCAAACTACCTCTATTTCGAGGAAATAGCGTGTTACGGAGAGAATTTTAAAAGTTACATTGTTATATGCAAATTATATTATAATTATACAACGATTATATTATAATTACGTCTGTCAAATTTTTAAAAGAAAAATTATCAACAACGGTATAGATAGTCTTCTGCAACGTGAACTCTACTGTTGCCAACGTATTTGATATCGAAGTAAAGAACAGGAACTTGAGCTCAGATTTTTTTTACTCTAAAAGTTCAGGTGCTGCAAATTAGACCTTCCAATAGGATAAGGACCCATTGATTACCTACGATTGATTATAAACTGTAACGGTTTATTAATAATAGAAAATAATTTATAAATAAAACTTATATATACTTGTTCTTAGATAATATTAAAAGCTAATGCTAAAAAAACCCTACGTTAAAGAAATATCAAAACCAACTTCAAAATTAAAATTTAAAATTCAAATTTGGACAACAACTTATAAATCATAGGAAAAAAAACCGTCGGAACCTGAACCGTCCAGCTGTCCCAAGAAAAAGGCCTTCCATCCTCAGCTCCTCTTGCCTTTTTTTTTTCAGAAATATCTCTCTCGCAATACCCTATATTATTTGATATTTCCTCCTTCTGTATGAAGTATTCATACGCAGCAATGCGTACAGATGCAGAGCACCGGTCGGCTTTCAGTTTCAGGGAAGTAGCCTTGGCCTTCACGGGACCGCGAGTATATATCGCCATCTTTGGCCTTTGGTGTTCTTGGCTTCATCTCCCTCTCCTCCATAGTAAGTGGACCACCGGCCGGTTGCCGGCTACGGAGACGCATGGATCGATCCATCGAAACAGCGAGACGATGATATGTGTGATCGATCGATGGATGCGTCTTCCAGGAGTGGATCAGCGGATCGATCTATCTGATCCTGAAATGTTAATTCCTAATCCATCCACGTAGCTAGGGGTGCAAGACTGCAAGTTAGGGAACGACGGTGAATGATGGATGGATGGATAAACTACAGATAGGAACACTTGGCTGTCAAGATCAGACGGCGTGTGCGTGCTTATCCAGGTGAGGTTTTGCTTAAAAAAAATCTAGCTTGGTCCAGGGGAGAGCAACATGGTAACATGGCATGTGATGGAATCTACCATTTTCTTGTAGTACCAAACTGTTCCAGAACACATTGAAACAACCCATCTGCTTGTAAGAGACAGGTGGAGCTGAATTTTGCCCGGCCAAGATTTTCTGAAGTGCCCCGCAAAAAAATAAAGATTTTCTGAAGTGCCTAGACGAACTGGTTTTCAGTTGTGGAGATCGATGATGTTTCATAAATGCGAGTCCACTTAGTACTCAACTACCGACTTTGAAATGCGAAACAATTCTTTCATTCAGGCTGTGTTTGTTCCATTCAAACTTTCAAAAATTCTATCACATCAAATGATTAGACATATGCATGAAGTATTAATTATAGACAAAAAAAATCCAACTACACAGTTTATATGTAAATTACGAGACTGTCGAGGGAAGTCCCTCGATAGCGGGAGGTCGTGAGACCCTTGAACGGCTGCCCGTTCAATCGGATGTGACCGGTAACAGGCCGGTCACAGACTGGTCACGTCCGATTGACGTGGGTCAGCTAGGCAGCACTGCACGTCTGCCCTTACCGCATTAAATGCGGTGAGGGACAGTTGGGGCGCTGCGCATTGATGGCTGTTCAGCCTGGGCCCCCTTCCCACTCACTCCCCCCGCCACATGGCAGCTGGGCGAGGGCCTCAGGGCAAGGTAGCGGGAGAGCCCGAGGGGCACGACGTGGCACCCCAAGGCCCCCCGGCCGCTTCTGTGACTCACGATGTGCGGGAGTAGGGCCAGGCTGTAGAGCCACGCGGCTAGATGGAAAGGTAACTTTCCCTCACTTCGCATACCCCGGGCCCATATCTCCGACAAAGACGAATATTTTGTGCCTAATTACGCCATGATTTAATAAGACGATGCTATAGTAAACATTTGCTAATGACAAATTAATTAGGCTTAATAGATTTGTCTCGTAGTTTACATACAAAATCTGTAATTTATTTTGTTATTAGTCTATATTTAATACTTTAAATGTATGTCCGTATACTTCAAAATTTTTTTTTGAAAAGGAGCTAAACACGGCCTCAGTCAGACTAAACTGAACACAAATAAAAGAAAAGACAACTCATCTATTCATTCAACGAAAAAATATGTCAGTCCAAGTAAGTCAATGAAAAAGCTTCTCACTCCAATCAGTTAGTTAATCTGTTAGTTAATCTTACTAACTAGTAAATACAAGGAGCTAAAAACCCTACCCCTCTTGATTGACCACCATGGTCTGCAGCTCCCAGCTCGTGTCTTTCTTTACCCTTCCACTTTCCTTCATCCTAGTGATGAACGAGCAATATAAAACTAGCTGGAATCTTCGAAAGTTATGTATTGGAAAAGAAGGGAGCACATACCGTAGGAACAAGCCTTAAGAAAAAAAAAACATGTACCAATTTTACAATTTCATTAGTGCGGACGGTTCCTTAAGAAAACAACCAGAATGACATTTATTCAGTGCTGCAGAACCAGGCTATGCGCCCAACCGCTTACATGCTTTTTATTTAGTGCTGAATAAAAGTACAACCGATTTTACATGTACAAAATTTACAACCCCTTTTCTGCTGGTTGACAAGCAGACGGATTGTTTGGTACAAGTGCTCGACGTACAAGCTTTGACCCCAAGGGTCTGACAAAGGTAGAAGCAGAATGATGGATTACAAATGGGAGCAAATGTAAACCTGAAACTCTCATTTCGGACACATCTTGCACGAAAATGCTGGATCTGTCCTGCTCCTGACTCCTTTCTTACACGCATGTATACGCACCTATGTTATGTACATCACTTTACATGTGTCTAGTGTCTACACTAATGCATGGCATGTTTGCCTCTCATCTCAGGACCTCTCCAATGCTTGCTGGGCATAAGACTCTGATACCTTCTTAGGTTTTAGCTCACACTCTTCTTTTGGCCGCCGCATCGCCATGAATTGCAGTGACTTGCTCTGAACTTGGTAAACATAGCATCCCCATGGGTAGGCATCTGACGAAGCCCATACAATTTGCTCCTCGTATACTGCATCTTCCGCAAATCTCTCACTAACACAGAAGGCAGAGTCGAGAGGGGGCTCCTCAAAAGCAGATACAGCCACGCATCCGAGAGCTACGTATCCTTCAGGTGGCCGTGGAAACCATATTGATACAGGATTCCTGTAATCCTCACCACAGTTTCTCCAAACCTATTATGCCAGGAAAACAATGAACAGAAGTGCACATCCCAACTCTAGAAAATCTATATGTAATTAAATAAAAGAGACCATATAACATTATAATAGCTCCCTTTTTAAAATATATGACGTCGTTAACACAAACGTTTGACAATTTGTCTTGTTTATTTTTTTTGATTTGACGATAAATCAAGTTACAATAAAATAAATGATAATTAAATACTTTTTAGTTAAGACGACTGGATCTCAAAAGGTTAATGGCGTCATATATTATAAACAGAGAGAGTATATTTTTCTTTGTTTAGAAATATATTTTTAGCGGAAGCTCAAAATTAAATAAAGTAACAAGGGAGAAAATATCTCATTAAACACTGACCAGGTCATAGCCAAGTGGCAGAGCGAAATTTCCACCCACATTTTTGTAGACAGCAGCAACATGTGGTGGATGAATGCCAACATGAGCAATATCTCCGATTGAGACATACCTAAAATTAAGTTGTTAAATATTTGCAGCAATCATCAAAATAGGATAACTTTATTCGAAGGAAAGCATAAAAACAGGTAAATTAGAGGGACATAAGTCTCATTTCAACATTTCATACCCACTAGGGCAGAGAGGCCTCCAGATACTAAACACCCTTCCATCATCTGCAACCTGGAACCAAAACCACGGTTTATTTTAAACAACACATATCATGAATATAGAAGAACAAAAGATCAGGAAGATTATCTTTTAATCATAAGGTAAAAGTAGCTAATTTACCTGCTTTGAAAGTAGTTTGCATCTGCTTCGAATTTCTTGTTCACTGCTCCACATGTTCTGGAAGTTAACTGTATCGTTAATGAGTCGCTCCTCAACATTACTTGCTGCTCCCCTTGGGCTTAGCAAAGGCCTAGCAAAACTGTGGAACTCCCTCATATCTTCATCAAATGCGAAATATACATCGTGCTGGCCCCCAGGAACCTATTTTGGTTTGGATCAGAAGTATGAGTTCAGTTGTTTTTGTTTTTTGTTTTTTTGCAAAAGCGCGCGCACGTGCGTGTGTGTGTGTGTGTGAGAGAGAGAGAGGACCTTCAAGGGTACAACTTTCATATCTGCCTGGTGAGATCTCCACATCTTTCGAATTGAAGAACAAAGTAGAAGAGCCTGAGGTTCATGCTCCTCATCAACGTTGCACTTTATAAGCCTTACAAAGTTTTCAGATCTCCTAAAATTCTTCAGATGTATGATTACGTGAGAAGGCCTTTGATACCCAGCTTTTGCCAGCTCCAATGCAAGCACATCTTCCCAAGGAACGTCCCAAAGTATTTTCGAAGGCTTCTTATCCATTTTATCTAGATCCACGCACTACACAAAAAGAACACTGGGATTTAGTAAAATAAATAGAAGCAGTTTACTATGAGAATCAGACAGAAAGAGGCCTCACCTGAAGCAGTATCACTCGTTTGTTTGTTACCAAAGCAACCTTCTGATTTTGTACGATAAAATGATCTTCATAGTAATCTGACCATGCATACTTTGAAGGTTCCCGAAATAAATCTGTGCATGCAAAATATCTGCTAGCCTCTGCTAGGTAAAGGGCCATCTGGACAATTGAATGCTCAAATTAAGTGTATAGCATCAACAATATTCATTGACTGAAGTAAAACCAGTACTATGAAACAAAAACTATCGCTCCTTGAAACAGTTATCAGAAGGCTAGCACATAATGTTAACCATCATTTTCTACTGCAGCATACTTGCAGAACCTACTATGCAACTGTTTATCAAGAAAAACAAATACATCTGTCGTGGGTGGAGGCTACAGGCCTAGTCGGAACTGTTATGGGCTGGCCTAATTCGCACTATCATGTGCTGCAGCCACTCAATAAGGCGGAAATGCCACTCACATGGCAAAAAGAAAGACAGAAGTGATGTAGCATAAAGGCTACTGTTAGATATAAACATTTAGGAGTTGCATTGTAGACAACTAGAAGGAATTTGTACTAGAGATAAGAAGCACAATCTACTGCTTAAAAGTTGTTAAGAGGTAGAAGCCAGCCTTAAAAAGGCTGCTGGCCAGACTAAGAATAACGAAACATGGGATATAAAGTTCTTTTAGGTCTCGTCTTCCCTTAATGTCTCTTACATATCTTTTTCTCCTCCCTACCAAGCACCCTCATTCTGATATATCCATAACAATATTTTTTTGCGAGGATTTACATAACACAATTGACGGTGAAAGGAAACTATTTTGAGGTAGAGGTATTTTTAGAGCATCATTTTCAGGAATAGCTGTAAGTTTCAGCAGAACAGGGTGTTCAACATACTTAAGTGGCAACTCTATTACTCTGTGCACCATTTCGCAAATTTTACATATCTATAATACAATTTCTTAAAAACAAATAAGGGAAAATCATGTACCTGGCCCGCAGCTTGTACTTTGTCGTACTCTCTTATTATACCATCTCGGTGTATAGCACGAGGATCTCTAATCCTCTGAGGGACATGTTTATTATTCAGAATATCCACGCATCTCATAAAGCTGGCACTAATTCCATCAACTGTCAATGAGAAGAAATCAAAGGCCCCACTTAAGGGTTGGACAATAAACCCCACAAAAGCACGGCCAAGACCATGTGCAATGCCAATTGCACCATACTGTCGGGCACTCTCGACTGGCTTTCTTAGAACACCAGAAACCCCAAAAGCCAAACCCTGAGCAAATGCTTCAGTCCCTTGAACTAGTCCATCACCAACACCAGTTATTCTCCTTGACCAAACCTGAAACACACTTAACTTGAATTGCCTGGTGTGGTTAATATAAACAGGGATGGTGAACCACCAGAGCAGATGTTTTACCTGCTTTGATCTCAGCTGAAGAAATTGCCCATCAGTAGAGAGCTCTGCAAACCCTTTACTAAGTGATGACAAAGTTGATTTTGTCACTCCAAGAAAATCTACTGAAAATATTAGGTGCAGAGGATTGTGGATCAGATCTCTCTTGATTCGGTTCGTGATTGCGGGAATGATGGAACTCTTCCGCATGTAACGACTTCTGTGCATGACCTTACGCAGATGCACCTGAGGCAAACATCAATGGAAGAATTTTCAGTTCATGAAACTAAATAAGTGACTGCAAATACATTCGATAGTTCAGAAATGAACTGTTAGAAATAAAAACATCTGCAAGATTAACCCTCTTATACTGGTATCCTACATTGTTTAGATAGAATACCAAAGGTGAAAATTGCCTCTGCTCTCAGCACCAGGGTCAACGTATTCAGCTCAGATCGTCATTCAAGAAATAAAAGCTAAGCCATTAAGCTTGCTCTTGATTACAGTAAGCATGTCCAGTAAGCCTAGATATCGTTATCTTCTTTATGAAACCACACCGACGCAGCTCATGGTTTGATCTATCAGTACTACTTGACTTGCACCCAACCAGATGAAATATTCTTGCACAACCAAAGTTAAAACTTATTTAAAGTCAATGGGACAGGAACCACCGAAGAACACTCTATCAGATTGATCTGCTATGAAAAGAGTTATCCACCACACATGATAGCCTACACTGATGCCACCGAGAAAAAAGGGGGAATTGATTTTTAAATAAATAGGCAAGTGGGTGCTGACAGTCACTAGACAATATGGCACACCTTTCCCTTTCTATAAAAAGGAGGAAAAAGAATCAAGAAGTTTCAAACAGTTTTGATGTAGTGGCATTGAACTTCATAAGTTACTCAAAGAGTACTAGATTCTGATGAAACTAGCACAGAAAGATCTTAACTTATCTAACTGGGATAAGGCAGGTAATAGCCAAGAAACATGATGTTTGGTGTATTGAAGTTATTACAGTCTGGTTCTTGAATTCTTTGCCCAGTAAATAACATCATTTTACCTGAATCTTAAGTGCATTGCCTACAGCTGATAGGACAGGGCTCCATATGCCAAGGACACCACGTGGTCTTTGAGTAGGCGCAGTTTCCAGAGATATTTTCAACCTTATCTCCGATATATCAACAAGCCTGTAATTTGTAAAATAATTTGTCAGTATACCATGTGGTATCTGTGTTAACTCAAACATATGTGTACTAAAAGAAGTTATCATATGAACTAAATAAGAAGACCACTACAATGGAGCAGACTACCTGAAGGCAAATAGTTAGCAAGCGTTTTATGGTTATTGATTCTTGTACAGTTCTACCACTGCATTAGGTGGGAGTAGAATGAACACACAAAGTGGAGATGTGGAGTGGTGCTTGTTTAGAGCAGAATAGGTAGAGTGGCCAACAAAAAAGAAAAGGAAGATCAGCTGGCATCTTTCTTGTCCTTTTCTAAGGGTGAAGGCTATATACGGGCCTAGATTTATCTGGATCCATAATCAAAGAGTAGCATATCACACCCATTCTTCAGCACAAAGGATTCTACGAAAGAAAATGAAACTGCAACCAAGTCATACACCACCCACCATAACATGGAAATGCTGATTTCTTTCTAAGTGGAATCAAATTGATATGTGAAGGAAATCAAACTGGCAAAAGTGCTATTTTTACAAGCACAGAGAAACTATGTTACTGAGCCAGTCTTCAAACTAACATCTTAAATCATGATCTGAGTGCTGTTCGTAGAAAACGTAAACCATCTATCTATATCAGGATAAAATGTTCTGCAAATCCAGAACTTCGGATTTTGGTGCTAATTATTAGTGCACAACTCTGCATTAATAACAGAAACAACTCAAATATAAAGATACGTCAGCAACAAGATTCTACATCTAACATTTGCTACTAAATTTTAACAGTGACGTGACTTGCTTACTCTATTCGTATCTCAGGATCCACTTCTGTTACAGTTGAGATGTTGTTGGTGCTGACAAAACGAAGATTGCTGTAGAAATCAACCAATGCCCAAATAATAGGTTCATGAATATTCAACCTCCATGTTTGATCAGTTACCTAGAAAAAAAAATCCAAGAATGTTCCATCTTTAGTATTATAATAAATGGTGTATAGCTTTGCTTCTCAGAAAACTCAGCAACAACATTACCCGGATATAGACATGTGGATAGACTTGAATACCATTTGAAGTTACATTGCTTACGGCGATGTTTGCTTTAAATACAGGATGGTTTGAGTCAGGCATGCTCTCAGTTGCCAAAGCAACAGGCATTATAGACAATGGCAACTGATTATCTAGTTGCATATGGCCAATAATTAACTTAAACCTGAAATATTATATATCATCAGAAAAAACTCAATGGTGCATACAACAATAGCATAAGACAAAGGAGCTAAGAGACTTGTTTCCAAGCTATGCTCATTCTTAACCATTTAACCATTATTCAGATTGACGGCTACAAAACAGCTGCTCTGGTATGACTAGATCACTAGAGCTATGAATCTGTCTTTACCACATCTTTTGTCAAAACGTCAGCTTCAAGGACTAAATAATTTTACAAAATGAACAACCAAGGTCAAAGCAATAAGTATTTTCAGAATTTTCCAACTGATGGATATGCTCTTTGCTTTAGTGAAAAAAAAATATTTTCATCAACCATGCATAAGTACAAACATAGTTGATGTAGTCGTCACTATACCTGCTAGTGGTACCAGAATTGTAACCAGTCATGTATGAAATAAAAAGCTTCTGCAGATGTAAGTACAAAAGCTCTCTCGGTTTATGATCAATCAAAGAGACTCCAACAACTCCAAGTTCAACAATAAGTTCCAATAGTCCAGCACCTGTATCTGTATCATTTTGCATAACTGGCGAGGCTTGGTGATCACCCAGATCAGATCTGTACCCTCCCTCTTGTCTTCTTGGGTAATCAGCAAACTTCAAAATCTTAACATCAGCAGTCTCAACTATACTGAGCTTGAGGTGATGTTCTCTAAAACCAGCGGAACATTCATCAGGGTTTTCCAGGTCAACACACTGAAAGAAAGTAACATCTCCTTGCTGGATGCTAACATCAAAAGTTGTATGTCCATATGGGTCATCCCAAGAATATTTTTTGGTTGAAAGTGGTTTCACTTGTATCCAAGAATCCTCTCCCAAACCAGACTGTCGAGCACTGATAGTTGTACTACTTGTCCGGTTCTCAATCCTGCATGCAGACATGATAGTAGGGTCATAGTTAGATAAATAAGAATCATGTTTATGCAAGCCATTAAAATCTCTTACTACCTGATTGGTCCATCTGATGGCCCCAAACGAAATACAATCAAGAATCTTGAACCTTCCTCATAGCCACGTATCTCAGCTTTTATAAATTTCTGGGTACCATCCTGCTTTCTCATTACTATAACAATGGTGTCTTCTTTTACTATATCCAGAGGCTGACACCAGTCAGTATCCACAAGCCGGACCTTCAGAAAAGAAAGTTTGTAATTGCAAAATGAATGCCATTGAATTGTTCAGCCAATAATTTTAAAAAATAAAATGAAGGTAAGTCATGATATCTTGTTGATACTAGAGCGCATGTATAGTATCCTAAGTTCCTAACAAGAGGACAATTACCCTCCTTTTTCCTGAGTTTTGCAGGCACTCATCTTGATATTTGCATGCTAGTCTTCTTTTCAACATAAATGATGTTTTGCATAACCAAACTAATGAGAATGAAAAGTTTGAGATCAAAGAGAGTGGGAGACACAGGGGCATCAATCCATTGCAAGTCTGTCCTTGAGTAAACCATGCATAGTTTATATTGTTTCTGTTTTAAAGTGATAATACTCCATACTGACCATACAGCCACACATTTTCAAATAACAGTGGTTTGCATAACCAAATCTAAGCTGAGAAATAAACAAAATAGTGTGCTAACTAAAATGTACAACATACAGAATGTAGAAAAGACCTACTAACTAAAATATTGCCTAAAAATCCAGAGAACATATAGAACACTATCACCAAATATATTACATGGTAAGAAAAAGATTTGGCTGGAGCAAGTAATGACAGTTGTGTAGTTCTGAACAATGGCTTCATGAAAATTTCATTCATACAAGTAACGTAGCTAGACCTATCATTAAGAGTGACGCCATACCTGCAATTTTTCAGTTCCTCCTTCTGAGTGCATAAAAGAAACCCTCCAGTCATGTGCATGTAGCACCTTTGGCTCATCTTCAGCACTAAGTTTTATGTAAAAATCTTGTCCAGCCCTGTTTGTGAATGTTATGTATGGGCGTACATAGATAACCTGTTGGTGCAGCATGATGATGTCAACTGACTTACACTTGTGATATGAAGGTGCAGATTAACATGCAGTTACCTTTGTTGGAACAGCCTGATATGAGGATGGTTTTGAGCAAAGAAGAATATGTGTGCATTTTCCATCGTCATCATAGGCAGAAATATCAACAGCACCATCCTGAAGAGATAAAAGAAACATCTTAAGAATGAAGCAGTGCACAAGAGAAGGAGATGATGAATTCAAAAAATCGAAGTGAACCATGTCGCCAAGAGGTGATAGTTCTTTGAGCAATCCAAACTGTCCACTCCCATGTCTGCAGGCACTTGCTGAGAGCCCTAAGCCTTTGAAGTTCAAACCAGATGCTATAGTGTATCCTTCAACCAATTCTTCATGGTTTATTTCATAAAGTATTTTCTCGCTCCTTTCTGAACGAGGGCGTGCAAGAAAACGCCTCTTGTCTTTTCTTCCAGAGATATCAATTAATTGCAGGTTAATCGGAGGCAGTCTTGCAAAAGATATCCAATAGGGAACATATATTCTGATAGCTCTTGCCATCAAATAGTCCTTATCGCTGCTTTGTTCAAGTACAATCTGTACAATCCTAAGGAAGAATGAAGACAATAAGAACATGGTAAGTGCATATTTAAAACTGCTTTGAATATAATCCACACAACATTTCCATGTTTGAATTATTACCTTTCAGATAGAGAACTTCTTAGATTAATAAATTTTGATGGAGCTACGGTGGGATGTGATATAGGAACAGGTTCCTTAAAACAGGAAAGAAACATGTCAATACTGATGAAAAAGTTGAGACAACAATTCAAAATATTTTTTTACATACATGTGATGTCCATCCCCCATGTGGAACAAGTGACAAGTACAAAGGATTCCTTGGATCAACATTTTGGACCCTAACCACCTCACCAGGATTTAAGGTACCCTGCGAACAACTTGTATCTTCCTCATCAAGGTGGCTAGCACTAAGAACATAATGTGCAGAAATGGGAAGATAGTATGATAAAGACAATGGTGATCTGATAATGATGCTCCAGTCATATATTGGATTTGTGTGAACATCTTTGCCTATTTCCTTGGCTTCTATACTTAAGCAAAACCATAGCCCTTGAGAAGTACTGGAAGTGCCATCTGATTGCGCACAGAACAGTAAGTTCTCTGATTCATACAGATCAGATACAAATATGTCAAGGATCTCCTCATTGCGGTACTCAGTTTGGCTGCGTCTCTCCTGAACATCACTCCAGGAGTACTGCACTAGCTCATGATGATTTGTTGGTCTTAGTTGCAGCGTATAAAGCACAACAGGATTTGAGATACCTGACAGGGGGATTGGAGCAGTAGAACCAGGCTCTAGAAGTCCAACAGAAATGTGATCATCTTTATTAGAATTCTCACCCTGTCCATCTGATTGAGAACTTCGAGAATATCGTCCTTTTAGGCGCAAGTCGACAATAAAATCAGTCGTGTTAGTAATTGATACAAGGGAGCGCATGCTAATATATCTATTGCCCTCCTTGACTGTAGCTTCACTAGCAATCACACAATTGCCAAACCTCCAACATGCTGCTGGTACAGCATAGTTTAGCTTCATATTTGTCCAAGGCCCTTCTTTGGAGGGACTAATTTGAATGTATCCAGCCTTGCTTCTGGCCTGATTGGCTCTACACCCCTGTTTTGTGCTAGCCCTACCAGAAATAAGCACTGCAAATCTTATTTTTCCACTAGATTTAACAGTTTCATGTTCCTGCAATTAAGTACATGGAATGTCATGCAATATTTAAAGATAAACCTGCCAGAAGCACAATGTGTACACTCTATTATGAAAACTAACTATTCAGTGCCAGTTCTCACCACTGTTTTGGTTGAAGTAAGACCTCCTAAAGTCAAATCAAATTTTGCATAGTTAGAACCAGAGGCAGAAGGAAGCTTCTGCACCACTTGCTTCAATGGAGTAGAGTAAATACCAACTGGTTGGCCTGTTGGTAAAACATGACATAAAACAAAATGTTTAAGAAAATAAAGAAAAGAAAAGTAAATGTTTTGTATTCTTCTTCTTCTTAATGAAAGGAAGCGCAGTCCTCCAGTGTTTTCAAGAAAATAAAGAAAAGTAAATGTGTTGCACATCAAAACTACAAACCTCCACCAGCATCAAGAACAACAAATTCCAGAACATAATTATCCTGAAAAGGTTTAAATAACAGAATGGAGATCAGGCAGTAGCCATATCACGAGAACAAATACCATGTAAAGTAAGTGCAGCATATTATTTTAGTATATTTCCAATTTACACACCTCGCTTTCAACTTTAAAGAAGAACATTTCATTCCATTCCACCTTTCTTATGTTTTGTGAAGATTGGTCTCCAGCAGCAGCACAGGTACGAGCACTTTGTTGCTGAACACCAGATGCAATACAATCTTCTGAATAGATCCGTAGTGCTACCATATATTCACCAGTGGCTAGTCCTTCACCAACCTTAATCTGGGAAGGAAAGCCAAGTTTATGACAGGCAAATATTTTCCTCGTGCAAGAATAGATGACTTCAACAAGAGTTAAGTACTTCTAAGCATATAGCATAAAGGTGTACACAACAACAAAATTAAGTGAGCCACAATAATCATTCCATATGGAAATACAACATCATAAACGTGGCCACAAGTAGATAGCTATGTAAAGCTTATGTGTTTCTCCTTCAGACGATGTTCAACAACCTCGTAGCAAGTGAAATATTTACCGAAGCTGAATCCAAATGGAATTCGTGTGCTGCAAATAGGTTTTGAATTGTGAACAGAAAAAAATAACCTTCAAGTTTTTTATGATAGTATAAAAATGAGTAATCATTGATAACATGGTAATGTGGGCACTTTTCCTTTAATCTTCCTATGACAGTATCATAGGACGCATGATGTTATGAAGAGGTCAGCATCTCTAGACCTGCAATACTGATTATCGATGCCTGTAACACAAAGTCCATGGACTCGATGGCCTTTTCGATGGTTATGGGAAGGAATGGAATCTATATATTTGAACAGAGTGTTTCCAAAGATTGAAATGTATCTACTCGGGTCTTTTAAGCTTCTCGTATGTTTGCACGTGGACATCCTGTTTTCGCATTTTTGGACAACGGAGACGACATTCAAAATAGAATCACCTACAAGTTACAGCAAAGTTTGCCGAAGCCTGGAACCAAGTGCACCAACCAAATTGCTGACAATGAGCCAGAATAATTGTAATGTTTTGTCCATTAGGTCACAGTACCATGCTGGGGACCAGTAATAACCAACAAGTGATAACGGGATTGGTTCTAGTTTAGAATGCCATGAACATTTGTGCATTTGATAGACATAACAGAACAATTATCAGAGTGCTATTAAGGTGCCAAACGCGAAATGTAATTCAATGAGAACCAAGTAGATGAAAAGAATTTCAACCGCTAACATGTTATCAAGAAACAAGCAAATGCAAATGCAACAAAAAGGAACACTTGTTCATTCAACACAAACCACACAAAATCGAATGCAGAAGAAAGTACCTCAGCATTGGCAATAATAGCAGTAACCATCAAGCGATATAACCTAACAGATCTCCCCTTTAAATGAGAATCCAGAAGATCCCTTGAAGCTGGAACTTTTATAGACCTATCATCCCCAGATGACAGAAGTGTAACATCTGAACTCCTATATTCAGTGGTTCTAATGTATATGTCTTGGCCAAGTTTGTTTTGTGGGATAACATAATAACTTCTTCTTTCGTGCACATCAAGAATCGACCTTTCACTAGTAGAAGACGTTTCCTGGTCATCATAGAATGAAAGAACAGTACCTCAGTAGACAAATGATGACAGGAATGAGGAGGTGCTTAAATATAGATTAATATTGTTTAAGTCTTTTAGGTTATCAGAATTGAACACTGACTATATAGTCAGAATCGTAAATAAATGGCATACCATCCTGTATAACTCATTGCCAAGGCTAATATTGTTCCAGCTAGCATAAGCTTGTGATAACATGTTTGTATTGGAAACTGATATGTTCATATTCAGATCTCGTGTTGAGGCAATACGAAGTTGCCCTGGAGAACCTGGTGTGTTCATGTCATATTGGTACCTAAGATCATTGCCAGAAAAGGGAACATCAAATTACAAATTAACAACAATTCAACAAAAGTAACGAGTCTTTCATTTAGTTATGTCTAATGTATAATGTTGCATTTCATATGGCTAATGGACCAACAAAATAAGGCAAAACTAATCTGTAAATTACCCAGGTTCAGTAACACTATCACCAGTATCATCATCATCATTATTGTTAGATGAAATGGCTCAAACAATTAACAATAACAAAATCAAAACATGTAAATAACATAATCCCTCCAGTCACAAAAAAAAAATGTTTGGGACATTGATAGTCTCTACAAAATACAACTTTTACAACTACTGTCCAAAACATATCTTTGACTATGATTTTCTATTATAATACATGCAAAAAGTAAGTAAATATTTAATTTTATTAAAGTACTTTCTAAGACTAATCTATACATCATGTTCTATAGTCTTCAAACTAAATATTTTAAAAGTTATTGATAATCCAACGTCAAGAATCATGGAACCGGAGGGAGTGATTTCTACTACTACAATATACTTATGGAACCCAACAATATTACAATATTATGAAGAAAGTACTTTTGTAACAAATCTACACATATGAATTTCATTTGTCTAATTCGAACACACATGCTCAAAGTTTTGAAAGTTTGACCTATATTTTTTTTCTTTGGATGCAGGGAGTCACCAAAAAGGTATCTTCAATAACATTGTGCTTAAGGCACTGAAACAAACTACCGCCAGACATCGTAAAGTAGGCAGGACAACAATAAGAATCATAATGATCATGTAGAGTTCAATTCTTGGAACTGTTACCTAAGAAAGCCATCAGTTGGTTCAATGAAGGGCTCCCATGAATTATACTTGTCATTATAAGATCTTGCCGCAAATGACAAACCCACAGTAGCATTTAGATGTTGAGGACCACCATGATAACTAAACCCCACACTATTAAATGATATTCCAAATAATGGTACCATCTGCAAAACGAAAAGGTTGGAAACTTAATATGGCTAACACAAACATAAGTAAATTAATCCGCATGGGATGAATAGTTATAACACCGAACATAAATGGCATAGCCCTGAAACCTCAAATAAATTGAGGAACTTGCTAAAGTACAGTAGCACAAGACTTACCATTCCTCCATAATCATCAAATGAAACTGCAGAAAATGATTTGATTTCAGCATCAATAATTATGCTATCTGAACTGCTGGATGTAGGTGGACCAGCAAGCTTCAGGGCAAGTCTTCTTGGAGGTTTTCTAAATCCACTTCTAACAAGAAATGTACCAACATCATTATCAACGGTCCATAAGCTAAAACTTTCAGATGTTCTAGCACCAGATGAGTCCCACACGCTTTCCTCCGAAAATTGGCCTCCCTTCACCATGTCACTTCTAATACATCTTAAGAAATGCAAGTCCTCTTTCGCTGGTGAACTTTTAGATGCAACACATCCTAAAGCAACAAAACCTGGTGGAGCTTGAGGAAACCAAAACGATACACCCTCAGTACCCCTGTGCTTCTTAATTCTACCAACAAGCTGATAACCTTCAGGAGCTCTGAGAAAGGTATCATCGCCAGAATTTCGAAGTACAACAGCTGAATTTGGTGGCTCATACCTACAACCAAAAAGTATTTTAATTTGAATACCATAGAAAGTTTAGCCAGAAGATCAGAAAGTTGACTGTAAAATATTTACCCGTTAACAGCAATGTCACCAAAGTAAAACATTCCTTCAGACAACATTGGACGCCATATAGATAGTTTCTTTGGTGAAGACATGCCATTATTAGACCAAATTAGTTTAAAGCTTGCTACTGCTTCAAATAGCCGACCTGAGGTCAATGCTGATCTCTCTATCTGCGAAGCATCATTGTGACTATCTTGCCCTATAGAGCTAGTCTTGGAAGAGTCCGCATCATTGAACAGCATATGGCGAAGATCATATGCATTTCCATCTACACGCATATGTGCTGGATCTCCGGGTAAAAAGGAACCAAAAGCATTATCAACCCGCCAGAATGACATATTGGCATTACCGCTGAAAAATATAAATTGAAAAATATAATGGATGTAGAGTTTTGTAGTCGCACAAGAAACTTAAGCTCAAAGGTAATGTTCATAATACCTCAGTGGAATGCAATCCCTTAGGCCACATGAAGAAACCAAGGAAGCAGACAAACAAAAAACTGACGATAAAGGTGGTTCAGCAGTTCCAGTTGAAGAAACACAACCCAATGCAACATAGCCCACAGGTGCTACAGGTAACCAAACTGAGCAGAACCGGTCAACATTAGAAGGCTTGTTCTTCAAATCTTTCTCACTGTGTTGAAGTTCATTTGTTTGTGGAGGTCCAGATCGCCAAACTAGTTTGTATGACAAAGGCCTTTTGACCCTTACAATGTTTGTGTTCAAAGCAAGAACTCCTTTAGTAGGAGAGTCATTCCTAACATGGAATATGATAACCAAGGTTAAAAACATTTCATAAAAAACAAGGAGAGAGATAATATAGTTAAGTAACCAAATACATTGGTGTGAGGAAATCGCCAAAAATGGCATATCCAGATGGAGCACGCGGTCGCCAAAAAGAGTATACTTGATCGCTCGCACCACCTAGAAAAAAGAATCAATCTCCTTAAAACTTGAGGCATCTGAAATTAGTAACCACAAATTAGGAGCATCCAACAACAAAATAACTTCTACCATACCCTGCATAGTCACAACTTTATCAAATTGAGAGCACACCAGTGACATTTTCTTAGATGACATCCTGAGAAATGCTGAAATTTCTTCCTCAACAGCTAAAAACAGCCTCAGAATACTGAAGGAGAAATTCATATAAATCTCAGAAACCAGCAGATGCAAATTTGTCTTCCCAGATGCGTTTGAATATTTCACAGACATGTCAAACGGTTCTATAACTCTGATGCCATTACTCTCCATCTTTAAACCGAGTATGTTTCCACTCATCTCCATACTGTCACCCTTCATTATAAGCCTGTCACATGAATAAGAATAACAACTAACAATCAATGACCTGAACTGCTATTAACATACATAGTACGGTAAGACAAGTACATTAGTTAATGCATTGACAAAAGATGAATATACCTCCCTCTACAAAAAATCGTGTTTTTTCTGGCATGACACAAATATAAGATGAACTGGAATACATCATTGTATGGTCAGATATGTCATTTAGAAGTTAGAAGAAAATTGATGGGGAACAAAATATATGCACGAAAATATTCATAGTTTTTCTCCTATGAAATATCTTTTTGCCATTTCAAGACTTCAAGACAAAGATATATTTTATGTTATTAAAAAGGACCAACCATCGGTACTTTGTGAAAAGCGTTTGAACATGATCTCAACATCAAATTTCATCTGTACTGCACAGTGACAAAAAGAGTATTGCATCTAAATCATGCATTACCGATATTTTATGCCACTGAAATTTTGCAGGCACGATATTACAGTACAAAACCATTTATTTTTGGCATACTTCTGGAATAGCACAATGGAAAATGGTAACAAAAAAAAAATCCTCACAAACTTCTTACAGAAACTGATGTGGCATGTTATGTGTGCGTCTTGCTTTTTCATAACCACCAATGGATTAGATTCAACGGTTGAGATATTTGTTTGTAAGAATTGTTAGTACATATATCACTGCTCTTCAAAAATTCTTATGTTGAATATTTTAGAGTGGTTTTAAGATAGAAACTGTGAGAACTACTTTATCCAAAGGGTAATAGAGAGCCAACCTGCAAAATGCATCTGTACGGGCATGAATAACCTTAGTTGATAGTGCTAAATTTTCACCAGAATTTCTTGATGTGCTGTAGAAAGTAAGCTCTGGTCCAATAGCCTGGGATAACAATATTCAAGCGTACAATCAACAAATGGGAATAATGCAATGCAGATTCAAAAATCACAACACGCAGGATAAAACAATAACATTAGTGGTATCCTGGTTGTGTTCAGAAAGATTCCACCAGGCAAGTATTCATTGTCAGCTGGAACTGTTTTAAAAACATTGCAGATTTAGATGTGATTATATTAGAGTTCTAAGTTAGTCTTTGAACTATTGCTGATACACATAGCTGGTTTGTGGAAATGTTACTAGTAGATTGATATTCAGAACATGTCACTTGTTTTTTATCTGCACAAATGGCTTAAATAATGACTTCCTCACAAAGTAAAACCTGCATGCACAATGAAATATAAATAGTAACTTTAAGCATTTAAACGTAAGCAAAAATGAGCTAGGTGCCCACACTCGAGGTGCGCCTCAGAGAGACTGTCCAACAATTGAGTTGTAACAGATTTATCCCCAGAATCTACAAAAATTCAGGTGTGTGGTAGGGGCTGCACTCATGGGTGCACTCGTGTCTAACATGTAAACTGTAGCCTAAAATAACAGAGCAAGGTGGTGGCCAACTGGCCATGATATTGTTTCCAAATACAAACTGCATTCACAAAGAAAAAAGAGGAATCCGGACTGAATTCAGCACTATGAAAATCCAGTGCGTATTTCCTTATTCACAACAGTAACCATCTGGAACCAATATTTAACTTTCTTTTTAGGAGAAACCAGTAATGAACTAGAACTGTCGAGAGGGATTATTCTAGTTCCAAAATCAAGGGTCTGATCAGGGCAAGAAAACAGAACACACATAAAGCCATCTCCATCTCTCGTTTCAACTTTTACAACTGACTTAGAATCAAGTTTATCTGATTCTAGCCTACAGCACAATGGCCAAGATTAAGTACCTCAGGTATAGCTAGATGTTCAGAGCAATACCTGTATTTCAATTATGAATTCTGTTGATCTATTGGCACTAATATTTTTTACAACATCTTCAGTAATTTCCTCACTGTGAGTAGATAGAAGGCCTTCATTTTCGCTTACTAAGTAGACATGATCATTTTCTGATGCTGAATACCAGCAATTACTGCCGAGAGATATACACGAGTCCAAATACTCACCATTCTGCAGCAAGATATTGTGTTGTCAAGCCAAAGAAATATATTGTAAATTACTACTCCCTCTGTTTTTTTAAAAAAAAAATTTTGATGTTGGTAGAAAGAAATGTCAAGTAAAAGAAAATGGAGAGCAAACAATAAATATTGAAAGTGTAGAGCATACCACTATCGTGACATTCCGAAATTGCAACCCCTTACCACAGAGCACATGAATGAATCTTTCAGCACTAGGGCCTGACAGAATTTTTCCCTCCCTATCCCGCAAATATATTTTGCCACCTTTTCCGTCATATATATAGTAGTCGAACTTCTCATTATCAACAATCAGAGGTTTCTGAGGTGAAATACTCATAGTGGAACGCTCCTGATAGTAAACTTGATCACTGAATACCAGTGGAGAAGTCATGTGCAGAAGGTCCTTATCTTCATCATTAGATAACAGACTACGAGCAGATGGCACAAAGAACTCGACAATTGCTAGCAAGAAATCAAGTGCCACAAGAAACTTGGGACGCTGAACACACACAGACACAGTTGACGAAGATTTTCGCAGGATAGCATCAAAAATGAGCATTGAGGGGATTGGCTCAAGGCCTAGATCTTTTTGTATTCTTCGTTCACCTGAATCAAGTTCATTAGGATTATCATAGCCATCAGCAGATGATGTGTCTCTAACTGTTGCTGATTTCCCAATGGCAAGCCTTAACTCATCTTTTGTTCCTTCACGGTCATCAAAAACAGAAAAGCCTTTGAGAGTAGCAAAAAGAAAGCTCTCCTCCCTCGTATTTGATTTATACAGAAGCCATGCGCCACTTGCCTGAGTACAGAAGATTGCATGACAATGTAAGAGTATACTCTACTTGAATCAACTTAACATGAAAGAATCCTAGTATATATAGTATCAATGCGATTCCAAAGCATATTACTCTTGAAACTTTACCTGCATGCTAGCCATAGGTGAGTCCCTTGTCGATCCTGAATGAAGAGAAAGCTCAACCAGATTTATCGAAACAGATATTTTATTAGTTATCCATGTCTCCGCATCTTGAGACAAATCTTGAATACTTTCAGATGAAGAAGATGAAGATACATGAGATTCAGCTGTAGTAGTTCCATATCGAGGATCATCAAGAGCAGGCACAACATGTGGTGTCTCGGAGAAGTTTGACAATGCACATTCAGATATAATTTCATATTCTCGATTGGATAACGCTGCTTTCAGAACATCCACCTAAGAGACATTGGACATGAAAATGGATTTCCCAATGACACAAAAAGACAAATGATAAATTGTTGCTTACTGTACTGAATCTAACCAGGGAGCTTTCATTAAAAATGCACTTAGAGAAAATGATCTACCTTAATTGAAGCCTCCACCGCTGGTAACTGATGCATCAGGTCACGTAATGATCTATGGATCTCGAAGGAGAGACCTTCCACATCTTGAATTATAGTTTCACCACACACCATATTCATACCAATAGTTAGATTTATGTCCTTTACCTGCAAAGGTAAGTATGTAACCACAGTTATAAAAACAATTTGAAGGTCCATGGCAGAAAGTTCCATTTCTCCAAGGAAAACAATACTAAGAAATATAAGTTATTTTCTCCCCACAAGTGCTCCTATGTTTCAAGTTGGGTTAATTTCCAAATTCCAATGCCTCCAAAATTAACAAAGCTCTCATGTCCACTGGCTGAAAATTATGCAGGAAAATAACAATATACTTTCTTGTCCAAAAAATATATGTTCTCAACAGATATAAGGAATACAGCGTAATCATCATAAGGAAGTACAATTCCCAGAATCCCACTTATTTTTCTGCTCTGTTCTTATCACCCAACAAGGAACAGCAAGTAATGAACACATCGACACATTTTGATGTAGTTCTCAAGCTCAAAAACTAACATAAACCTGAAAAGGAATATGCTACAACATGTAAAGCTTCTGAAATCTCCATTCCAATGGCATCAGACTAATTATATGGTGTAAGTCATTTCTCAATGGCTAGGCTATCTCCATCTGTTGCCCATGTTCCTCTTTTTTCTTTTTCTTTTTTTTACCATGTACGGTTTTTTAGGTGTCAATTAAAGTTTTCAGTAGGGCTCTCCCCTCAACCTCCCCATCCAAACAGGGAAATAAATAAACATGTTGACACAATGAACTTACCGTAACCGTTAAAATTTCTAGATGAATAGCGCTCATCTCATTCTTGTCACCACCGATCCATTGGAATTTATTTTGGATCTTTATGTATAGAACATCAAGCTCCAAGAAACTGCAAACCAAAGCAAGGCTCTTTAAAATATCATAAAGATATGTGCATACTATCAGTACATGTCCACAGACCCATCCTTACTCAGAACTATTAGTTTCACGAGGCATAACAATTATAGGCCTACTGAAAGAGACATCCAATTTGAGAGCAGGTGATCCTTCCATATCAGTTTTGCTAACCCACTTCTCTGAGTTAGTTACATTGTCTTTTAGCTTTACAACACTATCAGAGCTCTTAGGAACAAGGCCCATGAAATAATTGATAATCTGCACACAGAGTATGTATGAGAAAAGAGAACACTTAAATCAATGGCAGAAGAGGGAAAATTAGATGAGCACTAAACAGCATACCTCTTGAACAAAACGGTTGAGATAAACAATTCTAACTTCTGAAAGCTGCGCTGATAGACTATAGTCATACCCACTATAGTCTTCGTCATCAACATTGTATGAACTAAAGTCAATCTGCACAAAGAATTAAAATGTTGTTTGTTTTCTTTCAAGCCAGAAGTAGATAGAAAATGTAAGCATAAGCAGTTATTCCTCAACAAAAATGCATAAGCAGTTACAGCATACAACTAGGGAGTCCATTGAGTTAATCAAATGGTAGTACCTCCACAAAAGAACTTCCTCCTGGATTACGCATATCACAAACCCAAAAGTAGGGATGATTGCAAGAAAGACTGTCATCGCTTATTTTAAGGTTTCCAAGTGCAGCCTCTATACTGAACGACGATGTGAACACCTTAAAATGCCAAGATAGTCATGTATTAGGAAAATCAAATCAAGATCAATCATATCCATTAGAGATAGATGATAATCATACCTTTATATCAGTTGAGAGGTTATTTTGTGATAAAGTAGCAAGCCGGTCACCATTTTCATTCATTAATAATATTTGTGCCTCTGCCATGCTTGATGTTAGATGAAAAACTGTTCTGCTTTTACCTTTAGCCAGTAATCTTTTTATGACTGGTCCTGCTTCCAGATCAGACTTAGGTTCCTCAACCATATTATGTTCTACAGGATCCGATGTTGTATCTTTATTTTTATCAGCATCAGGGACATTTGCAAGGTTGATGGCATTCATAAATTCCATGATTGCAATAACAGTTGGTCGATGACAGAAAAAGGTCAGAGTAGCAACACTTATCACAACCTGGTAAAAACAACAAAAAATCCGTCTGTCACACAATTGGGAGAAATAGTACTATCCATATAAATTTCGAAGTATGTACCCCTTTATGCAATAAAGAATTGCTAGATACTGTCATACTGAGATATTTACCCTGTTATCCAAGTTGTTGTATTGAGGGGACTGCTGATCATAAATCACAATCTGAGCTTTCACAAAACTTTCAAAAGTAATGTCCCCTGAAGTGAATCCGGCAGATTGAAGCTCAATATCTGGCAGCAAACCAGGAATTCGACTGAATGCAGGTGGCTGCAAAGAAGGGAGGCTAGTAGGCAAAAAGTTCTGTGTGCTGAAATAATCTGATATACTCCTCTCATGCAGCATAGGTGTTTCAAATTCATCAAAATCATCTGATGCTTCAAAAAACCTTTCTTCACTGTCACTTTTCTTCAGTGCAGTACCTCTAGGTCCTGCACTATTCTTTCGACTAGGAGTTGGGACTTCGTTGGTTTGCACGCTATTGATAAAGGATCTCGCCAAATACCTTGGTACAGGACTACCAGGGTAGTTATACTGATCTTCAATTTCCAGAGATCGCAAGATAGTACCGATTAGTAGATTGCCACCCTTCATTGAGAGTTCAACCTGTTTGTTTCCACAAAAAAAAAACGTAGCTTAATGAATCAGTCATATAACAAGGACAAAAGGTAATTTCTTACTCCCTCCATCCCGGAATAAGTTCATTTTTTGCCCCTCTCATTTGTCCCAAAAATAAGTTCATTTTTAAGCAATCGTGGTATCGTGGTATCGGAGTTTATAGAAATAGGGGATGAATGCATTGGGAGTAGAAAGTGCTGAATAATTGCGTTGGGATTTGATAAAGTTGGGGTATTTTAGTCTTTTTGGTTTTGTATTGGTATGTGTGGGATGGGTGAAAATGAACTTATTTTGGGATGGAGGGAGAAGGGAATAAAGAGTTACCTGGCCACCAACTGCCCGAAATTCAAACAAGCTGCTCTCCTTAGCTAGCAGAACTTTTTTGAGTTTGTGGTTGCTCTACAGAAAAGATAGTCACACCATTGATTCAGATGCAAGTTTACAAGGAAAATTGGGTAAGAGGCACACCTCATAGCCACATGAGAAGCAGATCTTTAGCTCATCAAGAATGCCAGCAACGAACAATTTTTCAATGCTAACATCTTGAAAGCTGCCCTTGAAGGAATGGGTCTCTGATGGGAATGCAACTTCAGGAAAGCTGGAAAGTGCGGCAGAACCCTGCAAACAGACTAAATTACCTGGATAGCAATAGGATATAACAAAATTGAACATATGAAAAAGGACCAAAAAGTACCGATGCACGGTATATAGCACCCTGCAAGCGGTTCTGCCATATCCTTCGTGCTTCCTCATTGTCAAACAACATAATCAAAGCGCCAGTGTCTTCAAGAATCTGTACAAAATAAAGTTAATTGGAAGTTTAGAACTATCAACTATGTCACAGGGATTCATGTTCCATATCTACATTAGCCCACACTTGCTTACTGTGTCAATTCTGGCTTGCCATTACTGACGGAGTAAATTATGATACAACATGACTGATTGTAGTCTAATAAAAGAAGTAATTTACAGAATATAATGAACTCAGCTACTTGACCGTTCCTTGGGATTAACTTGGCCAGAATCATGAAGTGCCAGGATATTCTGCACACCACTTGTAAGCTCCATAGGAACCTGATGGACTTGTTTATTACGTAAGCTGTGATTCAACACAAAAGATTAAAGTCAAAATAATATATCCACCTGCATAAAACTAGCATAAAGATTATAAGCCATTTACAAGGTTAGATCAAAGCTATTCTCATCACCATAGATGAAAATGCAATAAATTATTGTATCTTCATGGAAACATTGAAGACATCAAGCCATGTCAAAATATTGTTGTTCTTTCAAGGAAATATTAACAGTGTTCACTCCCTAAATAGTAAATAAGTAATATATGGTAGGAAATCACCAGCACAACACCATGATACCTGAGAAACATCTAAGACTAACCTACCAAGAATCTTGAAAGGCAACTTACTAAAAGTTGCGATAAAGATCCTCTCCGCAAATATACGCTGAAAACTACTAGTGGCTCATAACAAAAACATTCATAGATATTAACAGTTTTACTGAAACGAAACCATAAGTGATTAACTTAAGGTGTAGTATTTATAGCACTTCCAGACAAATCTATTTGGAATTAAAAATGCATATAGGTGCACTCAACTGTATATTAAGATACAAAAGTCCAAGAGAAAATAAAGCACAGCGAAAGTGTACAACCTGGACCATTGCTTGTATGTTGTCGATGTCGGATTATCAAATACATAAAGAAATGGTCCCACCAGGCGCAGGTACCTACGTTGCCAAGTAGCTTCTCTGTTTCCAACACCCTGATTAAGGTAACAGGGCAAATAAAAGTATTAGCAATGTAAGTATAGATTGATTAAGGTGAGAGAGCAACTAGCAATTTTGTTCTCTCCAACATCCACTTTAAAATAATATACTCCATGTATGCCACATTTCATTTGATGGTATCACCCAACAACAGTGTTTCTTTGCCATGGTCAATTCAAAGCACAGCTTTCAACTGTCAGAACATGTGTAGGGCTGCCCGGGAAAATGAAGAATGAGGTAATAACTAACAAAGGGTTGTCCAGGGAACTAGAAAATGAGGCAACACAGAGAAGCAAAGATGTTCGGAGGTGATGGCCTGTGGCTAAAGAACCTGATTCAGAGTGGCATTCGGCTAAACGAAATGTTAGGACCAGCACTCATCTAAACGTCAATTTTGAGTTGGCACCAACAAAATTTAAGAATGCAATCATTAAGATCAGAATACCACGGGCAACATCAGGAAAATCCAGTTGCTTTGAAGTCTATATAACAAGTACTGTATTATATTTCTTTAAGGAATGACAACCATGTCATCATAAAATTGCATCTCAGAAACCTAAGCAAAAAAAGTTCATCACAAGCACCAGGTGAATGCACATATGCATTACAGGTGAATTATGATTAAAAGCAGAGTAAAGCATGTGTCAATTTCAGTATGGTGTTAGTCTCCTATCAAATAAATGAAAAAACGACAATCAAATTAAGTTGGATGTACCGGTTTAATTGAACTCCACTCAGTGAGTTCGTATGTTGACCTCTTAAAATCATCTTTTCTCAAAGATGTACAGATCATATGGCCAATTGGCCATTGTTCATTTTTGCAAAATAAGGTCATGCAAAGTTTACTGTGTCTACCCCTAATCCCTTATGCCCCCAGTTCATGATACATGCAACACAGATTACAAATCCAGTTCAAGAGAACAGAAAAGTGCAACCTTCCATGTGAGAAGAGATGACCATCCCTCAAAGTCAGCCTGATCCCACAAATGTGCAAGATCTGAACTGTTTTTGTCGCTATCATTATCTTGAAAAATCTTGAAAATTTCCATTAACCTATGATAACGTGCTGGAGAGAAATGAAAACCCAGGGATGGAACCCGTACTGCCATTCTTGTAGAAGGGTATAGTGCACTTTCTAACTGGATCTGAACAAAGGAATAAAAATTTATTAATGTCCTGTTGATTATATGTACTGTTATCATATTAACTGTTTTGAGTAAATGAACACTAGTCGTTTACCTGCTGAAGCTTTAAAGCAATTCCACACTTGTCGATAACTGACAATAAATTTACTTCATTGGATCTTTCATTCCAATGGTAATCACCATCCACTAAAAATGCAGATACATCACTTAGCACTAGATTGAAATTCAGATACATATCCTGCTCTTCTGAAGCACGGGAATCCCATATCTCCTGAAGCAACAAATAAAATCAGTGGCACATTACCCCCAACCATGGGCATATAAAATCCAACTTTCAGAGAGTGCACGTGACCTCCGTCCGAAGAATTAAATTCCCTAGGTCAAGCAAAAGCTTGGTTTCATGTATGTCATCTGGGCGGAACTTTGTCGGAACAGTAATTTTGGGGGCAGCAATATCCAGATTCAGTGAAAATCTACCAAGGGTATTGTGCATCAGTCACCATTCAAGAAGGGTTTGACAGGTAAAATATAACTAAATATTAACTATACTAATTAGCATAGAAGAGACACGTAAGAAATGGAAGAGACAACAGCATAGGAAAATGCAAATCAATTTCCCTTGCTAACAAACATAGAAACAACAAACAGCTAAATCCCAGTTTGAAAATGTATTAATCAGGCTAGTATCCATTTAAACTATAGTTTCTAATGTCCACATCAAAAGAAATTTGTCAGTGTAAGAACACTAACCTGGACTGATCTTTTAGAACCCGTGACATTTGCTGTTGAGCAGTGCGCTTCACTTCATCTAATGTCATCTTCATAAATTAAAAAAATACGGAAGAATTAAATATCTGATCATAGGAATAAGTATTTTACAAATGAATGTTGAATATACCTGCACAGCAGCAGCAGTCTCTATCGCCAGAGTCTGGCTAATGGTAGGGCTACTCTTGAAGAATGCAACGATTTGATCAATAGAATCCTTCAAATACTGCCACAGAACAGGAACTTTAAACATATAATGGTAGAATAAACAAATACACATTAAAGGTTCAAAATGGATAGCTCACAGTTATGTAACAAGGAGAAGCTTTAGCCGTGAAACTCCAGTCCAGTTGCTCATCGAAAGGTTTGTAGGAGAAAATGCCAATAAGAGAATCGGTAACACTTGCACTCTGTCAATTCATATAGATAGCGGCATGTTTGAGTAACTTTGCTGTCAAATGAATTTCAATTTTCAGGTAAAAGCACCTAAAACAAAAATTAGAGAACCAGATGGGCAAACCTCAGCAAGCAGACCATACGGAGATAAAAGCTTGTAGGAACCAAGCTTCAGGTCAAAAATTTTTGCCTCTGGATACATTTTCAAGTTACAACAGAAATCTTCACATGACAGATCAGCAAGATACTCTGAGTTATCGATGATAAGCTTCGATGCATTATGCTTCATGCGTATTTCAAAATAGAACTGCATCAATTTCATATCCTGTTGAACAGGAATATAGTCATCATTTTCTTTGTAGCCAATAATCCTATTCAATCTTTCCCAATCTTCATCACTAAAACTCTTTGAGTCTCCCTCATCCTTTGAAGAGCCAGTCCTGCACACAAAAGATGAATTAATTTCTACACCTTCCACAAGCATAAAGCGCGAGGTTTGTATCCGAACTAACCATCCAAATGACCACCAGGACTGCTGCTTATTTTGTTGAGCATATTGATGTGTTTCTGCTGACTGCTCTACAAACTTGTGGGCCAACATCCTGCACAAATGATAGTAAAAAAAACATCAAAAAACTATATACTAAACTAAATGCATTGAGCAATGAAGAAATGGTATAAGAACATGCACATGAAACAAGGCCTGGAGCAGAAGTTTAGTTTAACTCCATGTGTTAGTGCATGGATAATTACGGACAACCTTCGTTCTATTCTCTATGGCTCAAATGATCATGAAGTTGAACAGGACACTCATCTATTCATTGTACTTGTACATGTAAAAGCATAACAAAGCTATGAATCATATACTAAGTATTATTCATAGGACTAAAAAGGGCCATGATGTGTGCATTGAATTCAATATAAGGAAATTTTAAACAGCAAGAATAACATACATAATCAACAGGAATATTCTGCAACAATTGCACAAAAGACAGGCATGTAACATGAGTAGTCGTTGTGTCAAACAAAAAGGAATGCTGAGAAGAGCCAATGGAGTACACACTTTTACATTAATCAAGCATTTCAGTGTACTAAAAACAAAATGGTGTACGACAAAGCAGGTGAATAGGAATATGTAATCAGCTCCTTGATGTTCCCTGGGAACAGGGAAGTCATCGAACTACAAGCACATCAGGAAATAAATCAGCCACTGCAATATGATGAACTTCTTGCACTGACCAATGATCAACATTCAGTATGTGTTACATAATGAAATTGAAAATATGTCAATCTCACCAACTTCTTGCTTTCACATTTGTGTGGATAGCTGGAACAGATCTTATGGGGCATCACTACCAGTTTTTCACTTATTTACTATCTCAGGGCAACATCAGGGAGATGGTAATTCTCTTGGTGCATAACACAGAAAGCAGAAGTAGCAACAATAACTAGAAAAAGAAGAAAGAATTACCTCCATTGTAAAATGACTTCTATATCTAGTTCACGATCAAGTTTCTTTATATCCTCGTTATCATCAACAACCAATCGGCTCATGTCAGATTTCAATAAGGATGCATATACAGATACATATGTCTTTCTAAGTCTTGCATTTTTCAGTAGTTGCTCCCATGATAGATTTCCACTGCATCCATTAGGAATATCAACATAAAATAATTGATAAAGTCATACGTACAGGGGGAGAACACCATGAAAAAGTACAAAAGTTAAAACAATGCCCACAGCCATATGTGATTAATTAATAACATGCTTTGGGTATAATCAGAAATAGGAAAAGATTGAGAGAGTGATTTACAGTACAACAAATAAATGCATCAAATCTATTGTCTAGGCTCTCCAAATTGGTGCTGCTTGATTGCCTTGTTACTGCCCAACTCCTTTCTAATCTACAAAAATGTTTGCAGCAGCACAGCATGTACAGTTTCATAAAACCAATTAACCAGGCATTTACAGCAAAAGACTAATGCTAGAAATCATGAAATGTCAAAAAAGGAAGACATGAGTCTGAGAATGAGTAAAATAGATGTCGGAATGCATGCAAGATTTCTTGTTAAACATCCTTACAGCAAACTGTTAAACATAATCCTGTTTCATGCTTATAAACAACTTCGCATGATCACTATCATTAAACCTTGATTGGTAATACCAACTACAGAATTAACATCGAATGAGAGTACCTTCAAATATAATCTAGCGGTACCATCATATTCCAATAAACATATATTTATCCACAAGGAATTTCTATCTGTACACCATGTGGAAGCCAGAGAAAGATATGCAGAAAATACACACCTTGCTTTCTTTGTTTCATGAACCACCACCTTGTATGCATACTTCCACCAAGACCTTGGGTCAGATTTGACTGGCAAAGATGGCCGGTAGTGAGCATATTTGAGACGTTGATTAAAAGAAGAAAAATTATCAGCCATCTTCAAGACGTCCCTGTAGCCATCCTGATATAAAGAACAAGGCGTACACATTCAACAGTGCCATTGGCACAGAGGGAGAGAGAGAGAGGGAGAGTACAGACCTTAGACAAAGACAAAGTAACGTCATCCAAATCAACAGCTGCATTTTGCAAAGCCTGTCCGGTTTTCTTTGCTTCATCAAGTTGTATCTTCGTATATTTGGCTTTGCCAGAGATAGGTCGTAAAATGTAAGTGTGTGTTTTTGAAGGAGGATTAGAACTGTCCTGCTTTCTGAACTCAAAAATCTGAAATACAATTTATGAAGCAGCAAGAATTTGTCAAGTGGAATAAAATTATTGGATGTAAACAGTGATATTGGCATGACCCAGCTTACGAAACCTCACTGCAACCCAGTGTCAGGAAATCTAGGCACAGTTTATGGCTGTTCAGTTAGTTAATGAAAAATGGACGACTGTATATGTGCAGAAGTATACAGTAATGATCGATGGTATGTTTTGTTATTAACACCGCCAAAGTGCCAAAATTATGGATGGGGAACAAGAGGTGAGATTAAGAGATAGGGATGAAAATTTGCTTAGTCCTCTCAAAAGATAACATTTCCTTTATATAAGACCTCCCTAACAATCTCAGTTGGGTAACTAATAGATTAGATGTACAGCTAAAGCTAATTATGATTGTTGCAGCTAACTTGCCAACTTCCTGAACAAGCTAGGTGACATCCTGCTGTATGCCTGCCTTCTTGAATCACTTAAATGGTCCCATGCAACAGGACAGGCAGTCATGGCCTCGTGCATAATATATATGCTCAAACATCAATTTTTTTATTAGCAATTGACTACAGATGGAAATTACCTGACTCCATTCTGAAGGTAATAGATCTTCCCAGGACTTATCCACACTCCAAGGACTGCTATCAGAATCAAAATACAATGCCAGGCTCTCAAGTTCGACTGACTGCAAACCATTTGCAAATAAACTATAAAAAATCAAGATCCATTGGTATGAAAATTATGAAAGATTGTCACAAGGAAAAGAAAATGGACAAGTACATTACGCCAAAGATTCTTAATCAAAATACATTCGCATCAACTAGAGATGTTTCTTGTGTTCCCTACTGTTCTAGAGTTCAACCTTCTGTTTCTTGAATATCATAAAATACATCATATGCGCTTTAAGCTGTTCGATACAACTATACATCCATAGTGCTCTCCTCCATCACTCTAGAATTTGCATCAACAAAGTTCACTACTAGGCTGCGGATGGCTTTGTGTCATGATAATAGTGTGTTTTGGCACCTATTGTTGTCCAAATTAAGATTTGTATTCCTTAAACGAAGGATATTTGAATTGCACGCCCCTTTTTTGAGAACGGAATGTGTCTTATCGACCAAATGGCATTGAAATTGGTGTCCATGCCCTAACTTTACTTTCCAGAAGGTTTAGTAGTGAGTTGCATAGAGATACCGGTATCCAAAAAGTAACCAGAGCTATTAAGGATTATCAAATTAGTGAGCACCAAAACAATATACCTTCTTAACTCGGTCCAAATCCCCGCCTGTGGCAAAAGTCTCCTTTCCACGATCATCCACAGTAAATGCTGAAAGCTTTGAGAGTGCCAAACCTGCTGCAAAAGGGTGGCCTGGATTGCTATAGAGAACAAGTTATTATCATTCTATATGCATTTTTAAGGAGAAATTCAGTAAACGGGATTTAAGTACCTCTCTGTGTCCTCATATCTGATATGAATATTGCTAATTGACAACTTAATATTTCCAATTACAGTGCTAATGAAAGACCCAAGCCATGACGAATTCTTCAAGAACAAAAGTGCCAGTAAGAAATAAATGAAGTGTTCCAAAAATAATGAATGTTAAACACACAACATCAATCGAAACAAAGGTAGCCAGATTGACTATCTGGCCAACTAGGTGATCCATTATCATCAGTACATAAACACATCAGCGAAAAACTAAAAGGGCTAAATACCAGTTCAGATTTCAGCTGTTGTTGGCTCTCCAATAACTTCATTTCCATTTCCTGAGTGAATAACCACAGATCATCAATGCATATGGCACTGGCATTGTTTCCATAACTCACTTTAAAAGGTCACAAAGTAATTACCCTGACTCTACTTCTTTTTGCCTCTTGAACGGCATCCTCACTGCAACCTTCAACTTGTGTTGCTGGTTCAGCTAATATAAATATTCGATCAAGATAAACCAAAACTGGCTCTTGACCAAGCCTGCTCCACGGGACCTAATAATCATTCACACATTCATTCTTTAGCTCAGCACTTCATATCTTAAGGCAAAAGTAAATGCACTGAGCTGAAGCAATTACAGCAAACCTTGAGCTTCACTGAACCAAGAAAACCAGCTTTCACCCTCACAGGTAACTTTAATGAATTGAGAGCCTCAGGCTTCAACTGCATGTTCGTGAGTTCTACATCACCTGAAATAGTATTTCAAAAAAATGTAATAGCATTAAGCAGCAAAAATGGATATATTTCATTGATAAACAGGGTCAATAGCTAGCAAAAGGAAAAACAAGTGGGTTTACAAGTTCCTTCTGGTATTTGACCAAGTTCTAGGAACAACACATTGTGTTCTACTCTAAATATAATAAATGCATGCCATTGTCTGTTCTGCAACGAATACATGCCACTATTTAGATGAAACAGCTTAATATCATAGAATATTCTATAGGTGGCCTGAGGAGTTCCCAGCCCATCCGTCCATGATGCCACATGATGGAATTGCCATCTGATGCCTACTGTCATATGCTTCTCGTGATAAATAGCATCGTGCAAGTTGAACAAAATCCTGTGCATACTTTCATGAACTATTGAAATCCATTCCATATACAATGTGAATTTACCTACAATCGTCGTAACATGCAAACCACGGATACATTCGTTTGATTTGTCTATGCAATCACTCAAACAACAATTTCCCTCAAAACATCTTGATGCTCTTACTGCCAACCATCAACACATGTTTTGGTTGATTGGCACCATGGAAAGCATATACCTAGTATATGTATGAATAGACCATCCAACTTTACAATTCTTCACAGAACTGGTAACAGAGAAGGACCAACTTCATATACTTTATGCGCTCAAGCTACAGGATCTACAAGTGAACACCACCCTACTCTTGTTTTCTTGCATCTTTATCTAGTTTATCCGAAAGGAATGGTCGTCTAGACAGTCAGACCAAGAAAATCATACATAGTGATAGTACTACTACTATTCCAATGATCACCTTGCATATTTTTAGCCATACACCACATTCCAGGCTTCCAGGCCATAACTGTCAGTGATAAGCAGAAGTAAATTGTCCAAACCGATAAATTCCCTAAATTCTGAATTACAGTTGCAACTCTGAGCGCTATGCTCTTGTAGTGTCGAGTAACAGCATCAAGATGTGTCTGTTAGCCAGAGAATTCAAGCGGTTTCTGGATTTCACCTAGAGGACATACTGGTGGCATGTCTAACATTTGCCCTCAATCTTCTTACATGGCTGCAGCTCTTGAATGGTATTCGTCCATGTTAAACATCCCAGATAACCGTGACATCTCCACCCTTCTCTGACAAACAGCTTCCTAATTCAATACTCTGAGCACCTATTAACACTCCACGATTTGACAGCAACCACAACTCACACTCTCACAGTCGCCAAAAAGCACTTGTATGAACTGCTGAGGTGCTGATACCAGCACAGCTTGACAAGATACTTTCGATCTGCAAAGCACTTCCCAGTCACTGCTCCGCATTATCGACATTGTCACTGCTTGTACCAACACTTGCATTCACGAAGTTTATGTTCCAATTGTGGTCCACGCATCAATGCCAGTCAGTTTAGTTCAGAAAACCAATGCGTACACACACCGATGGTCCAATCCTACATTGCTACCAACGAAATCAGCTTCCACATGAAGCAGCATCTTATGCAGACGCCAGCCATTTCCGATGGCACAAACGAATCCAACAATCACAAACTACACACTCAGATTGAACTTCCTAAAACTCCCAAACCATACGAAATCGCTGCTCCATAGCGATTCGCTACCTACCACTGTTTCTGCTGCAACCGCCACTACTCAGAAAACAAAGCAGAGCCGCAGCAAAAGTAGAGAGTAGCCGACTAAAGCCGCACGAACTAATCATCATCGACGGAAGCAGAGCGAGAGGAGGATAGGGAAAGGGGGGGGGGAGTGCGAATGAGGTCGTCACCTCTCCACACGCTGATCTTGAGGGCCTCCTTGCTGAGCCCCCGGACATAGTTGCCGAGGTACTTCTGCAGCAGGAAGGCGACCTGGTCCTCCAACATCTCCGCCGCCGCCGCCGCCGCCGGCGATCGGCGCCGCCCGCCGACGCCGCGAGAGCGAAGAGGCGAGCAGAGATTGGGGCGAGATGCCTCGCGCCTCCTCCTCCCGACCTTCCCTCCGCGCGCGAGAGATGAGAGAATCAATCGAGGGCACTGGACTAGAACTCAGTGGAAGCAGGCAGTCCACCACGGGTAGTTTCTGTGTCGAGGTAGGAAAGGAGATCGCTAGAAGGAGGAGGAGAAGAAGAAGGCGCGAAAATTACGGAGATGCCCTCGCGGTCGCGGCTGGGATGAGACGGGTGGCGTGGCGTCGGGCGATGTACGTGGTGCGTGCTGGTTAGTTACCGGCTCGGTCTGAGTCGTGTGGTAGTGTCCAGAGAAAATACACCTGGATTTGTTAATTAGTAAATTAAATAATTAATTGCTTAATTGCGATCAAACCGAAGGGCGAGAAGTAATTAGAACCTTTTTTAATCGCGCAAGCTGGATGGATGGTCGAGCAAAGTCATAATCACGGTAGCAAGTGACTACCAAACCAGCTTATTGTCGTTGATGAAAGATTAGGAAAAAGGAAAGGGAAGAGAAAAGAAGAACGCGGCGTGGCACGCAAAGTGCTTAACCAAAGCAGGCAAATGTCGACGGGGGATGTGGACGACGCTGACGCCGGATGCCTCGTGTGCGGGGCGCGCGTGACGACTCGAGCGAGCACGCAAAGCTACCTCTGCGGCGTTGTGCTGCCGGCGTGGCCACGCAGCCCAAGGCGCAGCCAACGACGACGCGTTCGTCGCATCGCCCCCGGCACGAGCGCGACACCTGCCCCTCTCTCTGCCACCGCACCTGCCAATACGTGAGCCGCCCGTGGATAGGGGCAACCGAAACAGGATAACAACTGAGGCTGGGTTTAGGTTACACGCTAAAATTGAAAGTTTGAAGAAATTAAAACGATGTGACGGAAAAGTTGAAAGTTTGTCTGTATGAAAGTTCGATATGATGAAAAAAATTGAAAGTTTGAAGAAAAAAGTTAGAATCTAAACTAGGCCTCAAAGGGTATTTTCCTCGTCATCCACTCTTTCGGGCGTGTTTGTACTTTGGAGGAGTATAATGTACGTGTGTATATTTATAAGGTGAGCGTGTACGTGTTACATACGTTTGCGTTTATAATGTGTTTCAAAAAAAAAAAAGCCGCAATGCTACACACACAGCACATCGGTACATCACAGGAGTATGCAAGTAACATTGGTTAGACTGAATGACTGAGTGCCAACTACTGTCAGTCGGTCAGATGCTATACTGATGCTAATGCAAAAGGATCAATCAAAGGAAAAGAGGAGGAACAAAAGTCACCTCGAAGAACAACTCCTTTGGATGCCGGTACGCTAGCTTGGAAGCTCGATGGCATTGGCCAAGGCTGTCTTCTTTTCGAGCTTATTCCTTTCTTCTACCACACTCTGCTAGTTACTTACAAGAATGGTGATCTGTTCTGATGGGAAATTCCCGCTTTACCAGCCCATCTGGAAAGAAGCCCGTCAAGAGCATTTCTGCTCTTCCATTTTGGAGTCAGCCCAGCCCGTTAAGAGTAAGCTACACTAGCATTTGGCCCACGTATCATTCTACTGTCATGACCGACTAGGCCTAAAAATTAAGCCCACTAGAACTGTTCGGAGTTCGGCCCAAAAATCACCCTTATACATAAAAATGGTTTATTCTCTGGGATCAAATGCTTTCGGTCATTGGATTTGGAGATTTGGAGTTTTTCAAATGAAACGGAAAAAAATGCTTTGGTCATTGGATTGGCACTACCAACGTCCAGCCAATGAGGTCATTAGGCAAATGTCAGTGTTTATCTTGCCTTTGATCCTATAGAAACCAAAAACGGATGATGACACCATTTCTAGAACATGTCTTTTTTTTTAAGTACGTGTTTGACCATTCGTCTTATTCAAAAAATTTAAATAATTATTTATTCTTTTCATATCATTTGATTCATTATTAAATAAATTTTCATGTACACATATATTTTTACATATTTCATAATTTTTTTTATAAGACGAACGGTCAAACATGTGCTAAAAAGTCAACGGTGTCAAACATTTTAAAACAGAGGGAGTATTTGTCAAGCTTGCTTTCTCTTCCAAGCCACTCGTATTGCCATGCGATTGCAAAAACTTTATTCCTTCTGCGGTTCTGCCTATTATCTTTATCGTATATGCCAACCTTTTTTTCTTCTTTCCTCCCCAGAACGCCTATCTCATTTGACTAGTTTGCACCTGACAACTACCTCATTCCCCATCAGACAACAAGACATATAGACCCATACAAAGTTGCAAACTATAATTCAGATACGGCAAGTAGCAACAGAACAAGATGAGACAACAGCGTTACGGTTAGAATATCACACAGGTGGCAAATTGGCACTGATCCATCTGAAATGTGACGCCCATTTTCTGTGTGCAAACATGCTCGAATAGGAGTGTGTGCACCTTGTTTATGGTAGCCAAGATCGAGAGAGAAGCAAAAGCATCCATCCCTCTATTTATCTGTATGTCAGAGCTAAGCTCAAATAATTTCTCCTGCCTCTGATGAATTTTCAGGCATTTATAAACAGACAAAAATGGTAACATCATTCAACACTCATGGATCTTCATGCTCTTAGAAAAAGATAATAATACCTCTAATTCTCAGACGTGATGCACGTGATCACCTGTTTACATGCATCTTGATGATGCGGATTACCAGTCCAATGTAATCAAACAGGCGTGTTTAATTTTGTGTAGTACGGGAGATCAATCAATTCAAGATTGACATGCAACATGCATGGATCGAGATCGCAGTGGCGGTAATCAATGGGTTGATTGGGTTGGGTACATATCTGTCCTACTGGTTGGGAGAATACGGATTACAGTACGTCCTTGGTGTATGTTCAGAAAGAAATTGGAGTACTGGTGGTAGTAATTAAGAGGAGCACTGTATGAGAATGGAGTACAGATAAGTATAATTAACTGGTAGAGAGTAAAGAAAGATTGTTGGGCACATGATCCTTGCCTGCCCAAGAACCGAAAGCATGAAAGAGGCGGCAGAAAAGATTCAGAGAAGTGGATATCCCCTGAAAGAAGCCTCCAGATAAAATAGCCTTATTCCAAGCAAAACTGATCAGGTGACCTCCCCTGAAAGAAGCCTCCAGATAAAATAGCCTTTTGAGAAAGCTTAGCCAGCAAAAAGTAAACGATCAGTTACTAGTGTTAATCAACTGCAATGATCAGTGCTTTGCCTACCTTGGCCTACAAATCAAAGTACTCCATCCGTCCAAATAAAAAGACAAACCCTAGATTTTCGTGTCCAAATTTGACTGTCCGTCTTGTATAAATTTTTTTATAATTCGTATTTTCATTATTGTTAGATGATAAAACATAATTAATATTTTATGCGTGACTTATCTTTCTATATTTTTTTCATATTTTTTTTAAATAAGACGGACGGTAAAATGTTGGACACGAAAATCAGAGTTGTCTTTTTTTTTTTTGGACAGAGAGAGTATCTATCTAGGTTAGCATGCTCTGAGCTGGACTCAAGTAGTGTAGTCAAGTAGTCGTATCTGTCAAGCTGTGTGCAGAAAGCCAAGCCAATCTTCACCCTGATCAAGTGATGCACACAGGTGAAAACTCAACCTTGTCGATTATCTTGATGCCCATTATAAAAGCTGACTTGTCCTAGAGTGATTATGAATGGCCTGAAGCGATAACGTACACCAGTTAATGTGTGCTAGTAAAGGTTTTGTTGGATTAATTGCCGATCGATCGATTGGTGATTATAAATTCAGAACTGCAGTTAACAGCAAGCAGGGTTGCATCGATCGATTGCCTTATCATCTCGCAAAGCGATATGCATGATCGATCCATCGATCTACTTTGGATTTCACGCTAATGTACATGCATGCATGTGGACAGACACACATGACATACAGAGTACAGTTTGGCACCTTTCGTCGCTGCCGGATCGAATTGATGAACTAACAAACATTCCGGACAGAGTAGAAGAGAAGGAACAAATCAAAATCGATCGAAGCTGCGTACGCAAGCGCCGATGATCGAGTGAGTGACAAGGATGGCAAACCAGACTCAGCAGATGATGGTTGAGATCAGCCTCGATGATCTATCTATCTATCTATCTGCTCGTGCACTGCGCTACAGGCCAGCAGCTAAAATTCGACACGAAACTTAGGGGGTGTTTAGATGGGGCTAAAACTTTTTAGCCCATGTCACATCGGATGTTTGGACGCTAATTTAGAGTATTAAACATAGACTAATAAAAAAACTAATTTCATAAATAAGAGCTAATCCGCGAGACGAATTTTTTAAGCCTAATTAATCTATAATTATAAAAAGTTTACTGTAGCATCACATTGTCAAAATCATGACATAATTAGACTCAAAAGATTCGTCTCGTGAATTAGTCCAAGGATATGGAATGTGTTTTGTAATTAGTGTATGTTTAATACTCCAAATTAGTATCCAAACACCCGATGTGACATGGACTTGGAATAAGTCACTGGAAACCAAACAAGGCCCTTATCGATCGAGAGCTAGCTAGCTAGATAGCGTCGACCTGATCGATCGTGGTATATACTCTCTCCATTCTAAAATATTTAACGCCGTTAATTTTTTAAAAAATGTTTGGCCGTTCATATTTTTTGAAAAAATTTAAGTAATTATTAATTTTTTTTCTATCATTTGATTTATTGTTAAATATATTTTTATGTATACATATAGTTTTACATATTTTACAGAATTTTTTTAATAAAACAAACTATTAAATATATTTAAAAGTCAACGGCGTTAAATATTTAAGGAACGAGAGAGTATCATCTTGATCGACTGAATCATCCTTAACGCTAAAAAGACGTCTACGACTGAACTCGAGATGGGCGAGATCGGTGCATCTGGTTGCATTGGATGGATAGATCACTCGATTGATGTAGTTGAGAGGAAAAGGCGATCGAGATCGATGCAAGATCGTCCACGTAGCCGTCGAACATGTCCTGTCAGGTTAGGACCAAGCTGACCTGGCAGCCACTAGCCTCGAGTCTGCATGCACACGCATCACCAATGTGTCTAACAAACTATACGAAGCAAGATGAGCCCTAGCGAAAAAAGTAGTACATCCATTCTAAAATAATTATAAATATAGATTGTTTAGTATATATTTAAAAAGAAAAACTACGATAACTCTTATTAAATAGTGTGTAGATAAAAGGCTCCCATCGGATGGCTTAATAAGCCAAAGAAAAAGCCAAATTTTGAGATTGATTTTGAAATATTTTCAACGTAGTTTCTTTATCAACATTGTCTTTTAAATCACCAAGAATACATTTATAAAAATTTTATCTACAAATTTATTTTTATTTCGTAATAAGCCGTTTTGGCTTATTGGGAAATAAGCCAAACGATGGGAACCAAAATTGAGATGAAAGTTGAGAGTAACATAGAAAAAAAAAATTAAGTATATTATGGATGCTCTAAGTTTATTGCAGGATGCACATGACGGGACATGGCACTACGTAGGGACTGCTTAGCACAACTCCAGCTGTACCTCAGCTAAACAGTTTCAGCTCCACCTAAAATGAGAGCGAAGGTGGGTTGAGCTCTCTCACAAAATGAACAAGAGGTAGAGTTGGGTTTAGGCAGCTCCACTCCATGTCTAACTCCTGGAGATAAATTTAGAAGTTACGGCTCGACTGATCATTGTAGCTACTAGATGGGCTGGCGATTTGGGCCCACGAGCTAGCTAGTCTCCTTGACCCACCTGTCAGATGCCACCCAGCAGCAAGGAACAAAGTTGCAGCAAATCGAGCGCTCGATCGTGGCAGATCGAACTTTGGCATATATACACGTAGGAGTAGTTTATATGTACCCAGTCGTGATGGATATCGAGTCGTTTAAATTGATTTCTTCCATGTGTGTTTGGGCTTCTTAACTTCTTTTGCGTGCTGTATAGTATATTGCATTATGATCGAGTACAAGTACACGTACTCCTACACTGTGCCGGACGCAAGTTTGCTCGTTGTTGAGTGTGTGCACCGATCTTGATCAATGATACTCTGCTTAGCCACTATTACTACACGTGTATTAAGTCTAGAATAAATTGGTCTCGCTTGTACACACTTGAAACATTATAAACATGCTACTATGTTTTTTTATAAGCATATTTGAATATAATTTAATAGTATGTATGTTTGGTGTTGAAAATATTACTATATTTTTTTATAAGCATGATTGAACTTTAAATAATTTTAACTTTAGAAAGGTTAAATTATCCTACGATATAAAACGGAGCTGTATACACTAACTTCTTTGCAAACTGAACAATAAACCAAAATACCACTGCATGCATGCATGTGTGCATTTCATTGTGGACTGCTCCTTTCACGGTGCATATACCGTGTCCTCCTGCAGCAGCTGATGGAGATGGATATCAACGGACACGTCTGGAGTAGCAATTAACTCCTCCTGTGACTTTTTCAGAAGATGTAGCTCATGACACAAGTACGTACCGTGTTGACAAACCATACAAGAAAATCGGAGTTTTTTTTTTTTGTCTCTCTACACGCCGTGCTGGTCGGTCGACCTGTTCTCCACCCGCCAGCAATTAACCTGCACTCGATACAACCAACATGGGCCACGAATTGAACACTACCGTCTACCGTACCCCTCCGATTTTTTATAGAAAAGGGCCTTAATTTTTTTTACATTCGATTTACTTCAAGAATCAATATAAATATAAAAATATAAATCACGTATAAAGCATCTTTAATAGTAGTAAATCAAATAACTGCAGAATAAATATTTTTAAGTAAGACGAATGTTTAAAGATATGTTAATAAGTAAATTAACTGTGTTTTCTTAAAAAAGGAGGAAAAATAGAGAGCATTGTTCGCTCCCCACTCTATTGCTGAAATGAACTGGCATTTCATTACTGAAATACAACTGGTAGAGTAAGGTTTTGTCTCTACGCATCACACTGGTGTGACGGTGTCATCGCACCGCGATGCACCGAACAAAAAACAACTGCTACAGCAGTGTTATGCAGTATACTAAAAATCAGAGATATTGGTATTTAGCAGCAGCATCAAACATGTGGCTGCTATCTATACGTAGTATCAGTCTGTTTAGCGTTGCTTGATGTATCCTTGGTTAGTACGCAACCAACAAGTACACGAGGAAAAAAAAGAAACTTGACAAGGGCAGGGCATGCAACCAATATCCGTACCAATTCCAGTACATCCCTGGAAATTCAGAATTCAGGCGGTTCCGTTTCAAGCTGACGCTTCAATTCAGACTTGAGACGCAACATTTTTCTTCTCTTCAAAAAAATCTTCAGAGAAGCAACAATACCACACCTACAACATTTCTACCACCTACTCCACAGTGCACAGTCTTGGTGGGCCCAATTCTGGACAGCGGGGCCCATCTCTACTACGACTGGGCCCACGTGTTAGGAACTCCCAACGATTATCTCTCAGGAACTGGAATTAATCACGAATTGCGCATACAAGATTTCTCAACCCCGAAGGATCGAGCCGCCGCCGCCTACGCGCGCATATTCCAGTTCTTAGCCCCCATCTCCTTGTTCTTCGTTTGCGTTTATATTACATAGTTTCGGCTGATCTCTCTCTCTCAGACAGCTCATGCCAGCTGGTTGTTTACTGGACCCATTGGTCACCCTTGTAGCGTGGATTGGGCCTCCTTGCTCTTGGCCCAAGCTGGACTGGTACTTGCTTCTTCTTGGTCTTGAAGTCTGGTTTTCCTCCTTGTTCCTGGGCATCTGCTTCCTTGTCGTCAGGCTCCAGCACCTCTTCCTCTTCTGCTCCTTCTTGTATCATCTCTTCTGTATCTTCTCTTGCTCTTGGTGGAGATGGAGGCCTGACACCACGGCCCAACAAAGCCTCCTCCACTCCTCCGCTATTGATTCGCTGCTGCGTTTTGCATCGCGACGCGCGCCCATCCGGCCGCCCGGCGAACAACCGACAGCGCCGCCGCGACCCACTCCCGGCCGCTCGATCGCGATCGGACGGCCGCGCGCGCCCTCACGTGATCCCCGCGCATCTCCCGCCACTACGCCCCCCTCGCCTTTAACTGCAAATCGCCAACCGCGCTGGTGTCTGGTGGTACACATCTCGCAGCACTTTTTACTGCAGCAACTGTACAACGGACCAAATCACACAACACAACGCAGTAAAAAGAAGAAAAAAATTGCACTCTAGATCGATAGCGATCCAGTGTCAGTGACTGTGATTAACCCTCTGAAATAGTATATGATCTTGACTAATAATGATACAACCGAGCAGAAAGATGCCAATTATCATTTGGTCTTGACTAATATGATCTGATAACAGAGAGATCGAATTGATTAAGCAATGCAAAAAAAAAAAAAGAAACTAATACTAATAAAACTTTACAATTTTTCATTCATTGTTCAGAGTTTGGCTTTCAATGGCCATGCATGTCCCGAGGAGGAGGGGAGCAAAAAAAAAAAAAAAAAAGGCGAGGCATTTCTGTACCAATCGTTTTCTTTTTTTTCACGAGATGAAGACCTGCACGGTGCCGGTGACCGCGCCGCGGCACGTGGGGCAGGCGGCGGCGATGGCGGTGGAGACGGCGGGCTCGCACGCCTCGCACACGCAGAGGTGGCGGCAGGGGAGGAGGACGACGGAGGACGGCCTCGCCCGGCACGTCCGGCACGGCCGCGACGGCGGCGGCGGCGGGGTCACCTCCTCCACTCTGTCCGGGTCGACGAACCCCGACTCGGCGTCGTCCGCGGCGGCGGCGTTGGGGTTGATGTTGTCGTCGTCCTCCGGCGACTTGCTGCCCCTCGCCTGCGCCGCGGCCGCCGCCGCCTGCTGGAGCTGCGCGTGGAGCGCCGCGGCGGTGGACTGGTCGGCGAGCGCCTTCGCCTGCCACGCCGCCGCCTCCGCCCGCAGCCGCGCGACGCGCTCCTCCAGCTCGGCGCCGCGCCGCGCCGCATTCGAGGCCTCCGCCTCCTTCTCCCTCATCCGGCGCGCCGCCGCCGCCTCCGCCGCGCCGAGCAGCGACCGGTAGTGCCGCCGCCTCACCTCGCCCAGCGCGCGGCGCAGCCTCTCCGTCTGCAACAAGCAAAAGCGACGCCACCACCATCATCAGAAAACACATCGCCGAACACCACCAGCGGCAAGCAACGAATCAAAACGATCGACATCGACGATCCTCACATGATCCTGGAACATACGCGCCATCTCGTTCTTGCACCGGTCGAACTGCGTGGCGAGCTCGTCGGAGAGGAGAGACGACGCGGAGGAGGTGGTCGTCGTCGACACGTGCTCCGACCCGCCGTCGTCGAAGTCGAGGCGGAGCCCCGTCGACGCCGGCGGCCGCTTGTTGTGCAGCTGCGCCAGGCTCACCACCTTGTGCCCCTGCGCCTGCGCCTGCGGCTGCAGCGACAACATCTGCGGCGGCGGCGCAGCAACCATGGCCGCCGCCGCATCCGCCTCTCGCGGCCGCTTCCTCGAGTTGCCCCCATCTGCAAAAAACACCATCCATCTCAATCTAATCCAAGAACCGGGGAAAAAACACGCAGATCAAGAATCAAAGGCGATCAGTTACCTCCATCTCCATGCGAGAAGTCCAAGAAGAGGGGAGGCTGCTGATGCTGCTGGTAGTGATACTCCATGCCCGCCGGCCTGGTGGTCTCCGGCGAGACGACGACGCCTCTGCTCAAGAAATCCAAACCAAGAACACCAGAATCAATCACCCCATCCATCGTAACTCTTCCCCGATCAAGAGCAGCGACGGTGAGTACCTGGCGAGGAAGAGAGGAGGAGGCTGATGCTGCTGCTGGTGGTGATGGTGGTGGTGGTAATGCGCCTGAACTGCCATTGGTCCGCGGCAATTGCAAGCAAGGTGGGGGAAGAAAAAGAAGGGGGGAAGGAAGAGGAGGAATGAATCGAGGCGCGCGCCAAGTGTGTGAGGAGGCACCCCGGGGGCGGTGGTGGTAGGAGAGAGTTGCGGGCAGCGCGAGCGAACTGGTCCTCTCCTCCTCTCCTCTCCTCTCCTCTCTTCTTTTAATCACGGCTTCATCTCTCTCTCGCTGTTTCTTTTCTCTCTCACGGTCTCACCTCACACGCATCGCCTGGCATCGCGCATGCAGACGCAGCAGCAGAGAGAACACGAGGAGGCGGTGACCCGCTGTTGCTGCTGATCGACTAGGACGTATTTATTCCTCCCTCCTCCCCGAATTGGAGATCCATTACGATTGATTCGCATTTGCGTTACGTGAAAACAAAACTGGAGTTTTTGAATCTACGCATTTAAATTGCACCGTGTTCACACTTTTTTTCCCCGTATGGCTAGACAAGGAAGTAATTAACCCATGTTCTTTTTAGCGTATATTCACCGAATTATTGAAATGAGATCTAGGTTTTAAAAAACAATCCTATTAAATTGCTTAGACCTTTCATATTACTCCCTCCGATTTTTAATATATTGCGCCGTTGATTTTCTAAGATATGTTTCACCATTCTCTTATTTAAAAAATGTAATTACCATTTATTTTATTATGACTTGATTTATTCTCAAATGTTCTCTAAGCGTGACTTATTTTTTTTATATTTGCATAAAAAATTAAATAAGACAAATGATTAAACATTTGTCAAAAAGTCAACAACATCATATAATGTATTAAAAAATGGAGGTAGTATTTATTAAGTTTATTTTTTAATTTATCTCTATAATTAAATTGATAATTTAAATGAAACGGGGCCTTAATGTGCTGATGATTTGTATTGTTGGTGAGTATAATTAGCCTTTTCCTTTTTGATAGATTTTTTCCTTTCCGTGGAGCTAACTACAATAATTGGTGACGATATACTACTAATTTTATCATGGGGAAAACGGGCACGAAAAACGCTTTGTTTTTTTTTTTTTGCAAACGGTGGGCTTTGGGTTGGTGTTGTGACTTGTGACATACTATCAGATCATGTCACGGAACTATCTTGAGATTTCTTTCCCTTTTGTAATCAAATCTCTTTCTGTGAACGATGATGAAAGCTGTTGAAATACCCCAAGCTCTCTTGATTGCGGAATAAATCTGCAAGATATCCAAAAGTTCATTGCAACCTCCAAGGGCTCTAAAATGTCTGGCGTGCATTTATCAATTTCGCGCATGGCAACCAATAAAACAAGGTTAAAGAAAGTGCCATTGCCAGCTATATATTGCGAATTAATATTCTGATATTTTTTAAAAGCATGACATGTTTTTCTTGTTTCAGAGTCCAAAATATTCTAGCCATAAAGTTCGTTACGAACTGTTTGTGCACCCAGCTGCATATGCCCTGGCTCTCCGAATTTGAGCGGCAATAGCTATGGCTTTCTTTCACCGATAATCACGATCTGAAAATTTCATAAATATTGGACCATTCTATGATTCTTTTATTATTTTCTCCTAATCCTACGGTTCCAGAAAACAATCATAATCCTGTCACCTTCTCGTATGCATGAAAATGTTTAATTCCAGCCGTGCAATCAAAATTCACACTTTTCACATTGCCATGTCAGCGTGGTGCCGTTTTGTACGCTCCAAACACATTCGTGATGTCTGAATTTTTGAATGGTGAATGTGTTGTCACTTAGCATCTTGTGTTCTTGGCAGAGCGAATAGGTCAGTGTCCGTGTTCAGTTTCAGACGAGCAGATTGGTAGATTTTGAGTTTTAGACGGACAGATTAGCCGGCTTTAAACAGGGTCGTCCTCACGTTTATATTCAGAGTCCTGACTAGATAAACGAGGCCTGAAAGTCTGAAACACATGCGACGTAGCTTTCGTTGCTTTGGTCAAGCACAAAGCCATGGTTTGATGGTTTCCATCGTCAAGATCGATTGTTACCCACTAGCATGTCCAGTAGTACCACTATGATTTGAACTGCTGACAGCTTGCTCATTTTCGTAGCAAATGTCTTGTTTTTCTTTCTAATTTCAAGGTATAGCTAGACGGGCGTCTTCTGAATAAATACAGACTACAGAAAAGCTTGCGCCTGAGAATTTTACTCCTATACAAGTTCAGAGCCGACAAATTAATCCGAGCTAATAGTATACTATAGATATAAGTACTTATATAGGACTATGCTAGACGTTTTTATTGTAACCTTGGGGAAGTAGATGGAAATAAAATATTCTATCCGTTTTGAAATGTTTGACACTGTTAACCTTTTACACTTTTTAGCATTTGTTTGACCGTTCGTTTTATTTAAATTTTTTGTGAAATATATAAAATTATATGCCTATATAAAAATATATTCAACAATGAATCAAATGATAGGAAAAGAATTAATAATTACTTAAATTTTTTAAATAAGATGAACGGAGGGAGTACTAAGTTAGCTTTTGTTTGTTTTTGTTTTGTTTGGTCAAGCTGTAGGTTAACTAGGGGCTGCACAGCACCAAGGAAAAATGAGGTGGTAGTGGCTGCGTTACCATTCAAGACGAGGCGATGGGAAAGAGACGTTGCATTGCATACTCGCAGTCGCATGCACACGCACGACTGACTGCCGCCCCGCACTGTGGTCTGGCCTGGTTGACTCGCCGAACAAAATTACAAAAAAACCTGAAAGAAATCAAAGCAGAAACCGCGGATGCGTCCGTTTGGCGGAAGCGATGATGCCGATACGATGCGATTGCAACGCCACCAACACGGCAACGGCGATAGGAAAGGCACCGCAGCAGCAGCTGCAGCCTGCAGCGCGACGCGTCGTGTGCGTTGCGTTGCCAGTGCCAGTGCCACCGGGGCACGCGTACCAAACCGTGCAGTTATGGCGGTTATCATGTAAGATAATGTTTCTGAAACCACCATATATATCATGATAGTCGTCAAACTACAAGGTTGAATGTGGCCCTAACTTTAGACACATGCATGGAGCATTAAACATGGACGGAAAAAAATTACATAGTTTGCATGTAAATTGCGAGACGAATCTTTTGATCATAATTACGTTATGATTTGACAATGTGGTGATTAATTAAGTTTAATAGATTCATCTCGTAGTTTACAGGCGGAATCTATAATTTGTTTTGTTATTAGTCTACGTTTAATATTTCAAATATGTGTTTGTACTAATTTTTTTTTATCAAAATCAACTAAACACGGCCTCTATTCCAAATGGTTTGGTAAACATGGTTCTGCACTCGCGTGGCGTCCACCGTCCAGCGGCGTAGGCTGAACGCGAAGGGCACGACCGACAGACAGACACGGCGCCGGATGCCGATGCGCGGCGTCGACGGCGACGGCGGCGACGACACGGCCGCGTTTCGTGGACGGCGGGGCGCTCTTCTTTTTTTTACCTATGGTCTCGAGCTCTGCATCTGCACGGAGCACTGTGCTGTGCTGTCCGTACGATGTTCTTGGCAGGTCTCTCTCCTCCTCGATCGAAATGGCAGCAGGCCTCCGCTCCGCTGATGTTAAAATTTGTGGACACATCTCTCATGTTTTCACGCGAAAAAGGTTGCGAGAGACAGTGCAATCCAACCCCATTTATTACTGCTTTCTTCTTCTGTTCATCGGGTATTGGAGTTACTAGCAGTCTAGCACTACTCTGCGTTGCGGATTTACCGGTAGTAAAAAAAGGACAAGCATATGCTTTCCCGAAAGCAAAGCCACGCTGATGCATAGTAGGAGGAGGAGGAGTTACGCCAATGGCAGTCAAACCAAACGTCGTCATCTTTCTCATGCTGATAGGAGTACGAGTGCTCCTTTTTTTTCTTTTGTTTTTCATTTGTTTATATCGATCTAGAAGTATAAGCTCAGTGCATCGAGCAGTGCTGCAAGCAGAAACCTGAGATTAATAAATTAGCAACAACAGCAGCAGCAGCGATGCTCCACTCCACTCCAACAACAAAAATGAACGGCTTAGCTAAGCTCTATTACGAGTAGCTAATTAACCCCGGTTGTTAGTGCATCTACCACTAATTGACCTGTTACCACTTACCACTACCCTACCCTATGGCATGCATTGCAATTCGCAAGCACCATAATTAAGCATCATATCGGGGAAAGGGGTAAATGCAATAGAAACGGAAGAATTGAGTATGAAGTGCATTGATGCGTACCATGCATGCACACGATGCATGATATGATTTCCCTTTGCAAGTGTAACAAGCAAGCAGCGAATCAATGGCCCGGAGAGGTACTATGACAGTGAAGAAAAGGCACCAACATGCAACATGCCTGCACTGATGCACTTCCTAGCTCATCTTGGAATTCGCATGCATCCATGCATGTTGCTTGCTAAATCAGCAGGAATTAATACTTCAACCACTATGGAGGATCGATCTATCGGTCGTAGCACTGCCGAAAGGAGCTACATGAGAATAGACCTTTTTTTTTTTTTTTTGACACAGCTCGCTTCAGCTGCATCTTTTTTAAAGCTGAAGCTCAGACAAACAGTTTTAGACTCTGTTTAGATGAGACTAAAACTTTGAAGTCCCTATCACATCGGATGTTTGGACACTAATTAGAAATATTAAACGTAGACTATTAATAAAACCCATCCATAATCTTAGACTAATTCGCGAGACAAATATATTAAGTCTAATTAATCCATGATTAACCTATGTGATGCTACAGTAAACATTCTCTAATTATAGATTAATTAGGCTTAAAAAATTTGTCTCGCAAATTAGATTTCGTTTATGTAATTAGTTTGGTATGTAGTATATATTTAATACTCTAAATTAGTGTCTAAATACAGATACTAAAGTTAAGTCTCTGGATCTAAACACCACCTTACCTTCACCTAAAATATAGTAGCGGAACTAGGTGAAGCTCTTACAAAATAAATTACAGATGTGGAGCAGAGTTTAGGCTGCTAAATTTAGGAGTTGAAACTCTACTTAAATAGACCCTAACCCTAGTTAGGAGTAATTTAATTACTTACTAACACACGATGCGTAATCGCTAGGGAGGTCGGCAGGCAACAGCAGCTGTGGCATATGCATGAAAGGTGCTTGCCAATTGCCATGCGTAATGGGATGCAATGGATGGATGGACCCTCACGCCGACGGTGGCCGACGTGTGTGTTATCGATCCACATCGTGATCGTGATCCCAAGTCTTCAACAGCCGGCGTACGTCCGTACGAGTTGCCTGCGCTACATGAAATGCAGGTTCAGGTAGCTAATCAAACTTCTTCACTGCAAAAGAAAAAATGAATTACCCCCTCCCTCCGTTCAAAAAAAATCTAATCCTAGTTACGAACCTAAACATATACTCCCTATGTTCTTAAAAAAAACCAATTCCTGACTATAAATCTGGATGAGGAATTGATTCTTTTTGGGATGGAGGGAGTACATATCTAGACTTGTAGTTAGGGTTTATCTTTTTTTTTTTACAGTCTAGTACTTCCTAACTCGATCCCTCTCCAAATGTTCACGTGCATGCATATAGTCTGAATTGTATATATTTAGAACATGTTCTTTTTAAGCTATTTTACTAGATTATTGAAACATATTATTTGCGGATCATGACCTAGAAAAAGCTAGTAATATGAAGTTGTTGCTTTTTGTCTTTGAGCAATTATCGGGTCTTAAGATAAATTTCCATAAAATTGAATTATATTGCTTTGGTGAAGCGAAAGATTTTGAAAACGAATACATGGAACTCTTTGGTTGTTCCACTGGTCAATTTCCATTTCGGTATCTGGGTATCCCTATTCATTACAGGAGATTAAGAAATGCCGATTGGAAGGAGGTTGTAGAACGCTTTGAAAAGCGTCTAATCAGTTGGAAAGGAAAACTCCTATCTACCGGAGGACGGCTAACATTGATTAATTCGGTGCTAAGTAGCCTCCCGTTGTATATGATGTCCTTCTTTGCCATACCAAGAGGGATACTTACAAAGCTTGACTACTTTCGCTCCAGGTTTTAATGGCAAAGTGATGGTCAAAAAAAAGTATCGTCTTGCTAAATGGAACATACTGTGCCGCCCCAAGGAACAAGGGGGATTAGGAATTCATGATTTGGAAATTAAGAATATGGCTCTACTTAGTAAGTGGTTATTCAAGTTGCTCTCCACGGAAGGGGTTTAGCAACAGTTGATGCGTAATAAGTATCTCGGTGATAAACCTCTTCCTCAAGCTCAATGGAAGGCAGGGGACTCACACTTTTGGTCTAGCCTCATGAAGGTGAAATGGGACTTTCTCCGTTTTGGATCCTTTATAATTAAAGATGGCTCCCAAATTAGGTTTTGGGAAGACAAATGGTTGGGCAATTCAACCTTGAAAGAACATTATCCTTGCCTTTACAACATAGTTAGGCATAAGCACGCTACAGTTGCACAAGTCTTCGAAAACAATCCTCCATCTTTTTCATGGCGAAGAGACCTTATAGGATCAAAACTAGCAGCGTGGAATAATTTATTACCGCGCATCACTGGTTTTCATTTAACTCAGGAGCAAGATGAGTTTCATTGGAACTTAACCTCAAATGGGGAGTTCTCGGTGAAGTCTCATTATCTAGCTCTAATTCACAGCAATGTTCCCAACATTAATAACCGTCTTTGGAAATTAAAGATACCCCTAAAAGTTAAGATTTTTCTTTGGTACTTGCGCCGTGGAGTGGTGTTAACGAAGGACAATTTGATAAAAAGGAAATGGCAAGGCAATAAGAACTGTTGTTTTTGTTGCAATGACGAGACAATTAGACATCTTTTCTTCGAATGCCATTTTGCCCTTTCTGTTTGGTCCATCATCTAAACAACATCTGGACTTCCTCCACCATATTGTGTAGCGCATATGTTTGGGAGCTGGCTTGATGGAATTCATAATAATTTGAAATCACATGTTCTGTTAGGAGCAGCTGCTACTTGTTGGTCGCTTTGGCTATGCAAGAATAATGTGATTTTTGATAAAAAAAAGTCATATCTTCAATTTGCAGGTTTTATATTCTCTTATCCATTGGCTTCGTACATGGGCTATCCTACAGAAGCTTGGTTCGCGGGATATGGTAGTTGTGGCATGTCAACATTCGGAGAAGGTGGTCAAGGAGTTTTTTACCCAGAGATATGGGTGGTGATCTAGTCTTAGAATTGGTGGTCCTTAAAACTCTGTGCTTTTGGAGGAGATGACCAAGGAGTTGTTCATGAGTGGCAATTTAGTCGTTAGATTGATGGTCCTCAATACTCCATGTCATTCTTTTTTCCTTTCGAGTGTGGTTTTGTTTGTTCAGCTGTGTGCATCTTAGTTATGTAGAGGCCGGAAGTGTGCTCAGGATAATTGTATCACCTTGATGTAATTGACTGAGTTCAATAAAAGCTTTCATTATCTTAAAAAAAAATATTTGCTTTATGTTTTAAGAAACATGTTTCTCTTTTAGCTATGCACTCAACTTAGGGGTTTAATTGAAAAGTTGATGGGTCTCCACGCTATGGATCAAATAGAGACATGTACCATGAATATTATAGTAGTTAGAAATTCAACAATTATCATATTATAAAACCTAGCAATTCGCTCAAGATTATGATAAAATTCGGAAATGGTGGATATAGCAATAAAATCATTTTCATGCTCACATTATTTTCACTATTTTTCTTTATTTTTGTCGGTTACTATTTTCACACTGGGTCGGTAAAAGTTAGAAACGAAACGTTGGGTCAGGGATTTTCCGTGACCACATTCTCCTCCATAATGCACGGGGCCAGCCTCGTTTTGTTTTCTGGCCCTCTTTACATTTCAACTTTTTTTTAACTTTTAACTTTTTCGTCCTATTGAACTTTTTTAGGGCATCATCAATGTATATAGGGCAAGTAATTTATATAGATGGGACCCACATAAATAGACTTTAACTATAGCAATCTCTACAATGTATATAGATACAAAGTAGCATTAGGAGATGAGAGAGAGATAGAGATAGATAGTATTATTTATTCCATATGGGTAGTCCATAAGCTTATGGATACCTTTTTATTATTTTCTCAATATGGACTAGTTGCACAATGGTAATAGGTAGCTGAATGAAATATAATATTGCTTATGGACTACTTTTATTTCACATTGTGGATGCCCTTATATACATAAACTTCCAACTTTTTCGTTACATCGTTTTCATATTGTTTTGGTTACATAGTTTTAATTTCTTTAAACTTTTAATTTTGGCGTGGAACTAGACAGTTGCGTTGTTTTCTTTTCTGTTGCGTTGCATCTCCAGTGATCTGTGCGTCTGTGTGGGGGCAACGTGATGTTACTACTGTTGCTGTAAGAGTGCAGGAGTGGAAGCTGTCGAGTCATCGAGATACGCGAAAAGAAAGGAGGAAAGCTAGCAATAGCATAGCAGCTCGGTCCACGACCACAAGGCAAACTGCAAAGCAAGCAACCAGGCAGGCAGGAAAACCAAAACCAAAACCGAAAGGGATTGGATTTCATTCACTGATGATTCCTTTTTCCCCTTGCAGGATTCGATTCGATCATCTCACTGCAGTTGCTTGCTGCTGCATTGCGCTTGCAGGCAGCACAAACACACTAGCAACACTAGCAGGAGTACACGATACGCTGATACGCTCCGTCTAATAAACATCTGATTTGATGACTCTCTACTCGTGATCCACGGCAAAACTATTGACAGCTGAAAGAGACTTCTCCTGCTGCCGTTGCTTGCTTTTCATGAGTATTACACAATGCCGTTGTCACTACTACCTGTACTTGACAGCAGCTATATACTGTAGGTTGCTCCATCGATCTGTGCTGACAACATGGATTGGTTCCACTAGCTACCAATGGTTGGTCTTTAGAGGTTTTTTTAAAATAATGAAAGCTTTATTAAGACTTAGTTAAATACATCAAGATAATACATTCCAACTGAGTCCACCCCCGGCCTCTACATAGAATGCACACAGCCAAAAAACTGGACCTAAGAACACTTCCTCATCACAAAACACAGAAACTAGTGGCTATCAATCCGTAGACTAGATCGCCACCCATGCTCCTGGGTAAAAAACTCCTATGCCACCTGGTCCAAACGTTACGATACCACCTGATCTTTAGAGGTTTGGCGGATCAAACGACGATGGATGCAGTAACATGAAAGAAGAAATGCGTGTTTTGTTACTAGTAGTGCAATAATAACAAGAAAAATATATACTATATGGGTAAAAAGAAGAGCACTGCGTGGGTGAGTGCGTGAGGTTTATAGTGCTCGTGATCTGAATATCTGATCCGATGCTGCTAGCTGCTGCTGGTCGATTGCAACTATAACGACCATTTGAGGTGGGGCGGCTCAGCTCAGCTCGCTGCTGCGCCAGAATTTACGCTACTCCTCCTACTACCTGCTCTCTATATACAACCTACGAGTATGACTATGACTCACCCATCCACTCTACCGATCGATGCATCTATGCGAAGATTGAACAGCCACAGTGCTCGCCACCATCGACGCTGATATCGATTCCATGCATCTTCCCGTCCAAAGATTGAACAACCACACCGCATCTATGCGATGCTAGTACAGTACTACGCAGAGATTTGGTTCTTAACTATCATTGCCACAATTCACTTCAGACATTGTAGTTTACATATTGTAAGCTATACTTGTAGCTAAAAAGCTAGGCAAATGATCGTGTATATGACATGTGGGACAAGGTACTAAGAAAGTATCGTAATCACAACTATAACAATCAATCTAACACAAGGTTAAGAATTAGTGATACTCCAATGTGTATTGTGATAAGTTAAAGCATTGAACCAAACGCTCTCCGCATGCACCAAAGCAACACTAGTACATTGAAATGAAAGAAAGAGTGTACTGCTGGTGACGCAGAGCTGCCGACGAGATCTGAAGCTCTGAATTGATATCTCTCTGAATCTCTGGAAATTGGTGATCACTGCTCACCGTCCTACACCGAGTCATCATCGCCCATTATCTCTCATTCGCAGCAACAAGAACTGAACGAAACGAGGGCAAAAAAGAAAGATAAAATTCATGAGCCCGATGTCGCAGTCGCGTTTCCTTTTCAGACCTCGGAGCTAGCACGGCGCGCCACAAAGCTTCGCTTTAAGGCAAAATGATTCATTGATTAATTCCCAGTTTCTCACCACAAATCTGGTTGCATCTTCCCTTCCTCTCCTTCCGCTTGAAATCTTCCTTCCTTCTTTTTCTGAAGTGACACCAAAATTCGTTTTTAAGAGTAGTTTCTTTCATGACAATACAACTTTCAGTACAAGGATCTAATTTATGATCCTGCTTTTACAAGAAATATACTCCCATATGTTAGGACAGGTCCACTTCAAGCAAGAGCACTCGGTTCGGATCCAGCAGGTGCCACAGCTTATTCCAGCATTTCAATTTCTAAGGAATGGAACGATGGATTAATGCGCAAGCTCACCGTCACTGAACTTCTGAACGGTGTTTTTTATTAAAAAAAAGTTGTGTATATGAATTCCTTAGAATATTGTTTTAACTCCATTTGTAACTTTGAACAATTATCACAAATTTTTCAGCCATTCATCCATTCGGCAAAAAAAGGGGGGGGGGGTTTAGATTTATAACCACCCCATATGTTTGTCAATAGAATGCTTATTTGGTTTTACTACTACTCATACTTTACAGGAGAAGGGGAACAAAATGAGAAATCAAAGATAGCAGCTACTACCTCCGTCCCATGAAAAATCAATTTAGTATTGAATGGGACGTTTCCTAATACAATTAATCTGAATTCAAGGTTGAGCGGGAGTACAGCAAAAATGTGACCAGGTGATAGCCAATCCAACCGCAAGCAAAGCAGCCAGCTGACAGACGCAGAACAGGCTCTCGTGAAGCATCAGAAAAGGGTTGAGATGTCACCGATCTCCAGAAATTTAAGAAGCAACCATAAACTGTTCTTGAGCGACAAATAAGGCTTTCGCCTTAGGATTATAAAATGGACATGCATGCATGTGCTTTCAAGAAAATGCTGCTAGTACTAGCACTGTTCCTTCCACAAGCTACCATCACAGGCAGGCAGGCCACTAATTAGATTCAGCAGTTGCGTGAAAGATTATCTGTCCCAGAATCCAGACCTCACAACCACAAGGATGACAACAACTGGCACCACTAATTCCCAAGCATCTTGGCAACATCACAATCAAATTGGAGTATACAATAAATGGATGGTGAACTGTAAGAAATTAGCCCCCTTTTTAGGTCATCTGTTACTACAAGTCTTGGCAGATATATTACTTACACGAAAAGCACACACAGAGGATTCTGATTTTTACTGTACTATAGCTAATTATAAGCCGTAATGCTTATTAACGACAAAACATATTTGTGAGTAGAACTTTTGTGTGTGTGTTTTTAGCGACTTGAAAACCAACACTGCAAGATAAAACTATATAAAAGAAATCAAAATCAACTCAAATGTGAAATCATCAAATTCAAATTTTGTTGCTGTCAATGAAGAACAGCAAGTGTACTGTTCCATCCAAGCATAGTCAAACATTAGCAGTTGTGGAACGTTCTCTCTCCTGTGTAGATCGCACTCGTACGTGCATCTGATCAAATAATATTGGCTGTCATGCTCATCAAGCGCGCACACACACTACTGTTGTTCCAACAGTTGTTTGCATGATTCATTTGCAATTATCTTTCAAACTAGCTAGCCTGCCTGCTCAACAATTATTGATCATCACACTGGACACAATGCTCAATGCATGTCAAAGATCAAAGGTTAGCAAACTGTACTCCTTGTCGATGGAGGATGGCCATCAAGAGGTGAAATGCATCATCACTAAATAAAAGCATTGGTAGTACTCTTAGTAGATGATGGCCTTGATGAATGATGATTATGGTGACAGGTGTTTGGAGGGCCTTAATACCAGCACTGAGTGACTACATGTTCATATCTCTGAATGTGAGCCTCACAAAGTCACAAGGGAGGGAGGAGGGATCAAGATCTAGCTAGAGGCCGGCCCACAAACAAAATTGAGGTTTATAAAGCATTAAAGGGGAGGAAACCATGGGTGTTGGGGAATCAAAGTGAGACTTTGACATATATATGCATCATGGGTGAATGAATGAGAAATCCGAGATCTAAAGCCACCAGGAGTGCTCACCAAAGTTGAGCTCAACCTTTCATCAGAATAATTCTCATTCTTTTTTTATTGTGGAGTTATCAGTTACCACTAGTATGTTTTCAGGAGTCTTGATCTTTGTGGTGATACACTCATGCAAAGTAGTGCACAAACACCAGAATCAACAAAGGTAGGTAGCTAGCTAGCTTGCACAAGCACAATTTTGAGGGCAAGGCAGCGGCTGTTTTTTTCATGAAAGGGAGTGGACTTGAAGCAAATCAGATGCAAGGACAAAATCTTTATTAGTGACGCTAGGCACTGCTATTCACCATTGCTTTACTGGCAATTCAAGTCGTAACTGAAATATTCTGATTCCCCTTGTAATTTGTTGGTTATAAGAATGTTATCGTTTCGAGATGGCGAAACACGGTCCAATCTGAATTCATAGATATGTATTTTGATCCCTGCGAACCAGATTTATATAATTTTCCGAAGAAGGGTGTGTCTTGTTCTGTTAGCATGTGGTCTGAAATCTGAATCTGAATGTGATCGGTAAATTTGTGCAAACAACACAAATGCATCATACTTGGTCAAATTGCATCATCAGGATAATATGGTGTCGTAAAAAAAACAATTAGAAATGCTCTGCATTTTGGTTACCTTCTTGTCTCTTTGAAGAAAAGTGAGAAAAGATAGAAATTAGGGGATCGGAGAATTAAACTCCGAACTTTCCTACATGCAAATAACTTTTGATCCCAATCTCCTATTATCCCATCCATGGAGTAGAAGTAGTAACACAGATGCTACACGAGAAATGTTCTGATGAGACCTTCGTCGTTCACGTAGGCTGGCCCTCCGCCGTCAACCTCGGTACTGTTACTGTTAGAGTTGTGCTGGGCTGCTGACTAGTACTACTTTTATGGCCCAGTAAGCTTTTAGCTGAGAGCGAAATAAATAGGAATAAGTTCATCTGAGGTCCCTTAACTTATCTACGAATCCGATTTTCGTCCTTCAACCGGAAAACTAGATACAATAGGTTCCTCAACTCTCAAAACCAGTGCAGATGAGGTCCCTCGGTGGTTTTGGCTAACGTGACGCCTACGTGGCTAATACTCTAAATTAGTCTATGTTTAGCCTACGTAGGCGCCACGTCAGCCAAAACCACCTCCAAAAACACCGAGGGATATTGTTTGCACCTATTTTAATAGTCGGAGAAGTCGATATACCCAGTTTTGTGGTTGGAGGATATGAATTATACTCGGGCTATAGTTGAGGGAGTCAAAGTAATTTTTTTCCCTTTCAAATAGGAACTAGCTATTGGGCTGTCGACAGGTTTTGAGGCCCAAAACTCATTTTTTGCACCTCACGATCTGCAATCAATGGGTCACAGCAAAATAAAATTGTCTAAATAAGAATCTTTATAACAACATGTTTTTTTCCTGTCGATCCAGGCATTGTAACAGAAACAAAAATGTCTAAATAAGAATCTTTATAACAACATTTTTTTTTCTGTCGATCCAGACAGCGTAACAAAAACAAAAAATCGAGAAAACATGGGGTCGGAGAATTAAACTTCGACCCCCAGCCTCCAGGTTGCTATGCCGCCGTCCACGAGTGATGTCACCTTCATCGTTCGCCTACGGGCCAGATCAGGTGGGCTGTAGTAGGAGCACTATTTTTCAGGCCCATGGAAAAGTGGCCAAAAGGCCCATCTCTCGCTCCCTACAAAGCGGCCCACCTATCTGTGGCGCACTCGTCTTCCACCTTGAGTCGCGTAAAAGAAAAAGAAAAATCTCCCGTCTCGTTCTCGTCGTCTCCTCCGCTCCGCTCGTTGCGCCGCCGCCAAGACGAGCAGGGGAGGGCCGGGCGGCGATCTCCATCCGGCGAGCAGCGGAGGGGAGGGGATCCTGGTGCGTCCTCTTTCTGATTCATCTCTCTCTCCCACCCCACCGGGACCTGGCTGGAACTTGCTTGCGTTCGTGAACCCTACTAGCTTCTCTTCTAGATCTCCTCCTCAATTTGATAGCCTTAAACATCTTAATTCAAGCAATAACAGTTTGTTTGTTCACCCAAAATGTCCCAAGTACTACTGCCTGACATCATCTGTTGGCTATGTGTGTTATGGGAGGAGGCAGAAGTCTGCCACACCTTGTTATGTTGTTTTCGTTTTTCTTGTGGAGTTTACTATGTAGTAAGTTAATTGCAAGATATCATTCATCATCATATAACATCCAAGTAGAATAACAGATGGATGCCGCAGCTCTTCAGTATGAGAACCAGAAGCTGGTGCAGCAATTGGAGGCACAGAAGTCCAAAATGCGTGCATTGGAAGGCAAGTTCAAGGAGCTGAGGGATGAGCAATGTTCTTACGACAATACATTGATTTGTTTGAATAAAATGTGGAATCAGGTTCATTCATCTGTCTTTCATACTGATGTAAATTCTATTCGATGCATTTTTTTTTCCAGTTCAATATGTTTCTGATGCACTTCTGTGAATTATAGCTGATTGATGATTTAGTGCTGCTTGGGGTTCGAGCTGGTGGGGATTTAAACGGTTTGCAAGCGCTTGATCATGAAGAGATGTCAGAAGGTTGGCTACTTGGCTACTTGTTTTACTTTGCTCTCTGAGGTTTGTTTTTCTTTCAGTACTGTCATTGACTATTCTTTCTCTATTCCGCAGAATCTCTTGAGTCATGTCCTTCTGAGGAGATATTTCTCTTCAGACTCTTGAATTCCAGGAATTTCAGAAATAATGATGACAGTAGCCTGTCAAAATTAGTTGAGGAAGCTCTTGCCTTGCGCTATTCAACAACAGTTACTCTGATGAAGTCCCTGCAAGAGGCTTTTGCTGTACAGCAGGCTAGAAGTGAATCTTTATCATTAGCTTTAAATGGACAGAACTCCAGTGAAGGTAAAGATGAAAGCAATATTTGTGCCCTTCTTTTTTTTTTTTGGTCTAACATTGCAACTCTATTATTTAATCAAATAAATTTATTTCCTTCAGACGTTATTGTGGCCCTTGAAAACCATAATGATTACTTGAAAGAAGTGGTTGACAATTTACGTCAAGCTGTGTCTATCATCAACAGGAAGCACGAAAAGTATCTGGATGAGATTGAGGCTTTCAAAAACAATCAATCAAGAGAACTACATGAAGTAAAGTGTCTTTCAGGTGTTAAAGAATGCCACTTCTTCCCCCATTTGTGTTGGTTTGTTTAAAATTTTGCTGCATTGCATTTATGTTGATCTATTCACAGTTTTTGGCTGTTGTCTCATGTACTAAATGTAAATCAGTTCTACTAAATTTAAAAACACCATTTTTTAAAATAGCTTGATTGCATAAAATTGTATTTTGGCACATACCCTGACTTTGCATTTTGGATTGGATTACTCTTGCACACCAAAACAACCTGTAATGCACATTCATATGTTGTATTTTAGGTGAGCTAGAGGAAAGCATGGCAGAGCTTGAGGAAAGCCGTCGAAAGTTGGCTGTTCTCCAGTTGCAAACGGGTGGAGGCTCACTGATGAACACATCTGCTCCTAACGGTGTGAACGGTAGTGTTTCAACTGATAAATCTTCAGACAAGGGTATGGGCTGGCGAGATCTGAAAGATGCTGTTGAGGAGGCTAAGGTACTGTGATAAGACATTATTATTATTATTATTTTCTTTTCAAGTTTTCATGGATGCTTTGAAGGCTGAAGAGTGTTATTTTCTCACTTCTTATCTTATTGTTGTTTTTTTTTCTTTCTTTTCCTGCTAATTTCTCCTATGGAGATCAGACTCTTGCTGCAAACCGCCTATTTGAACTCCATGAGACTCAAGAGGATAATCTGATACTATCCAAGCAGTTGGAAGATATTCAGGTTCATACCTTTTTAATTTTTCTGATTTGAGTTCGCTTTCTTATTTCTTTTTAATTTGCGCTTCTTTGCTATGTGTGCAGGATCAATTAAAAGATGAGAACTATATTGTTACATCAAAACCATATACGATTCTCAGTGACCAGTTACACCATCTGAATGCTGAGATAGAGCGATACAGGGGGTTAGTTGAAGTGCTACAGGTATGCTGCTTTTCCTCAGTTGTGCTGTTTTACAATGGTATTGTTGTTTGATCAAACCCCCTCCCCCCCCCCCCCCCCCCCCCCCCGAGTTAGAATGAAAAGGACCAGCTCATGCAAAAGGAAGAAGAAATGCTTGCAAAGGCAGAATCAGTGGACGCTGTTCAACAATCCATTACCACTTACAAGGCCAAAATTGAGGACCTGGAACATGAAATCCAGAAACTTATGGCTGAAAAGAATGATCTTGAGATCAAGGCTGAGGAAGCCTTGCAAGATTCAGGTAGAGTGGACCTGATCACATTTATAGCTTGCTAGCTGGGGATGGCTCATCTCTTCGTGAAGAGCGTAACATAAGTTTTTCTTAATTCCACTGTATAGGGAAAAAAGACTTCAAGGACGAGATTCATGTTATGGCTGCATCACTCTCCAAAGAGATGGAATTGTTGGACAATCAAATGAATAGATCCAAGGATGCGGCTTCTGAAGCACTTGCACTACGTGAGGAAGCTGACTATTTAAGAACTTTGCTAGCTAAGAAGGTATTTCTTTGATTTGGGTAACCATATCTTTCTGTTTTCTGTGATGGTCTCCAATCTGCATCTATTACGGTGGTTTGGAATTTTCTTAGGCTTCTGTAAATTTTGTTCTACCTTCTAAAAACATCATTTATATCTCTTCCTTGCAATTTCATGCACTTGTTCAGTTGCCATCGATTCATTATGTTGCATTCCCCCGTTTCAGCTCATGGGACATTTTTCCATAAATTCACCATTTAAATTCAAGGAACAAGTGCATTTATATTCACTCTGATGGTCTCCACAGAACTGTCCATGGCTATATTCAAAACAGTATTTTTCACACTAAAACTGGCATACATACTTGTTCCATTTTTCTCTTCAAGGTTGATGATCATTTTACACAATCAGAATGAACTTAATGCTCCAGGGTACCTTCTTGTCACCAGGTGCTAGCATGGTCATGCATAAATGATTTTAGGTCCCTTTGAATTCATTTACTTCATGATATTGATTCTGTAAATATTCATGGCAAAACTTTGTTTTTTGTTTTGTTTTTTTTTTTTTGGGGGGGGGGGGGGGTATGTGTGTGTGTGGATGCTCTTATGCATAGTTGTGGACTTGGTGTTTAATGTTCAAATACATTGTTTTTTCAGTAGTCTTTACCTGATTAGGCCTCCATGTGTTGCGTTCTTCTTGTGATAATAGCTATCTGAACCTCTAATACAATTAAAACATCTGATTGAAGTGTCTGGAGTTTTCAGATTGATGAACAAAAGGAGATATCTGATAGATACAACACACAAGTCACCGAGATCAAATCCCTCAAAGCATTGGTAAAGTATCCTGATCTTCACCTTTTCTTCTAGGGCACTGATTTGCAACAATCGAATGGTCAGCCAACATATAATGATATTTAGGTTTCATCATTCAGAAATGAAGGCAGACCTCTCTATTAACTGGTGGATAGCCTGATACATGAGAGCTTATAATTCTTGGAATTGGGTATCCTAGGTCCTAAAACTATTGTTCAAATTTTAGCCTAAAATTAGATTAGCCACTTTATTTTAGCCTACAAACTCCATATTCTGCAGAAATCCATGAGTTCGAGCATTCCCAAACAGGCCCTTAACTGCTATTACTGTTAAATAATTGAAAATTTAATTGTCATTCACAGTGTGCATAAATCTGAGCATCATTTGTGGGTAAAAGATGTTTTGGAACAAAAATGCAATTAACAGGGCTTCTAGTTCTGTCATTCATTTTTCTCCATATAATTTCAACAGATTGAGACACTGGACCAGGAAAAGCAGGAGTTACAATTTATAGTGGATATGCTCGGTAAAGAATGTTCTGAGTCGAGGTATAATTTGTTTGCTAGTACCTTTTCTGCTGATTTATGATTGTTATGGGTTGTATTGTTCTCAAAAGTGGTGAACCCTCATCATCTATTCTTAAAAATTCTTTATCAGTAATACACAAAAGACTCGTGTATAATTGCATTAAGATTGGGAAACGAAATTTCAGTACACTTGGTCTAGATGCACAACCACATCAGACCCAAAAAGAATACGAAAAGAAAAGGATAAACAGACACTCACGCAACTGAATCATGCGACCTATTCATTTAATATTTAAGCATGTTCAAAAAAACAGATATGGTTCTAAGATAGTATAGGTAAAAACATATCTTGTTAGGAAATTTTCAGCTTTCATCTATTTGACATGCATATTACATATGGTAGATCCTTCCAGTTTGTTTCTTACCATACTCTGTTGTGCACTAGGGCAATTTCAGAGATTGAAGAATCAGAAAACCGAGCTCGCAAGCAAGCTGAATATTTGAGAAAATGTTTAGAAGAGCATAATCTTGAACTTCGAGTAAAAGCAGCAAATGAAGCGGAAACTGCATGCCAACAAAGGCTTTCAATTGCTGAAGCAGAACTGGAAGACTTAAGGGCCAAAGTGGATGCATCGGAAAGGTTAGTATTGGTGAAAATTTTGTTTTCTCAACCCCTCCGTGCAAAATTGTTCTCCAGTTTATTGGGACTTGCCTTTTCAAAATAATTCTCCATTGAGGGAATTTATAGTGTAGTTGTATTCTCTAACCCTGCTATCCATACCAAGTACCCTATTTAACAAGGGGTTAATCAGACTCTAGAAACCGGGGGAACTTCTATACACGAATCTGGACATAGCCTCTGTCCAGATTATGAACGTTGCTTTTTTTCTGGGATGAAGGGAGTAAAAAATAATATGTGCTGGCTTGGGGGCTCTAAACTGTCCTGGATGAAAATTGTAGTTGACCAGCTCTCAATTCTAGCCCCCATTTTCCCCACCACACAAGCGCACACCAACTCCCAAAACAAAAAAGATCCCTAAACATTACTTTGATCTTTTGTCTCCCTTGTTCTGTGAGCATAGACTATGTGGACAACTATATTGAAATGAGTAGTTATAATTTGATATAGCTCAACAATCTTCAATTAGTTTCCTGCATTGAATCCTTTTCATCACACGCATTCTGTTTTGCCAGAGATGTTATGAAACTCAAGGAGTCAATAAGAATTAAAGAAGCTGAAGTAGATGGCCATATTTCTGAAATTGAGGTAGGCGCGGTTTTCTCTTCTTATCAGCAGTCCTTTTTGTGTGTGAAATAAAAGCATATGATATTGTCATTGCAGACAATTGGTCAAGCATATGAAGACATGCAAACCCAAAATCAGCACCTTCTTCAACAGGTTGCTGATAGAGATGATTTTAACATAAAGGTATTTAGATATCCATCAATCTTGTTGCTTGCCTTTGTAGAGTTCCTGGTAGTCTGTAGCACCTTACACGGCTAGTAGGTGCAGGGATTTATAGACTGTTCTAGATTCTAGAACCAAAGCTAATCTGCTCTTTTTTCCCCAATCACAAGTTGGTTCCTGTCCTAACATGGTTCTCATCTAACAGCTAGTATCAGATAGTGTAAAGATGAAGCAAGCCTATGGTTCCCTTCTTGCTGAAAAGAATATGCTACAGAAGCAACTTCAGCATGTCAACAGTTCACTGGAGTCATCTAAACTAAAAATCACCAGTGGTGAAGAGCAGGTAGCCTTTTATTTATGCCTAAAGTCGTTCTTTCTGCGTAAGGCCCTTGGAGATATTGTTAAAACAAGTGTTGATTTACAAGAAATAAATTGAAGATGTATCGGATTACTTGCATCTTATACTATTAACTGTTACAGATGAAGACCTATGTAGCACAAGCTATGAAATCTTCTTCAGAGAATAGGCATCTTGCAATTAGCCTTGAAAGGACTATGCTGGAGGTATCAGATGCAGAGAAGGAGCTCAAGTGGCTTCGGTCCGCTACTGGATCTGCTGAGAAAGAATATGAGATAAATCAGAAAAAAATAGCTGAGCTAAAAATGGAGCTAGAGCGTGAGAGGTTAGGCTGCTCTGAACTCCAGGATTGGTCATGCTATGCTGCCATCACCATCATGTGTTCATTACATTTTTTTTGGTTAATTCAGAAATGAGAGGATAAAGCTTGAGGAAGAATACGAAGAGGTGAAAAACGAAGTCAGTGAGCTAACCTCAGAAACTGAAGAGACTACTATACAGAAGCTCCAAGATGAAATAAAAGAATGCAAGGCTATTCTCAAGTGTGGGGTGTGCTTCGACCGGCCGAAAGAGGTGATGGGCCATTGGGCCACTGAATCAACTTATTCTGGATTATGTCGATTTGTCTCTGAACCTAGATGTAGATATCTGGGATTTAATTATTATTTACACCCATCACAAATTCACGTTTCTTTGTTATACTCTTACATGCGACAGCCAATTCTGTTACCGCCGCTGATGGCATTTCTGTTCCTTTCTCTCTTTTTTCTTCTTCTTCTTCTTCTTCTTTTTTTTTTGGCAGGTCGTGATCACCAAATGCTTCCACTTATTCTGCTCGCCATGTATCCAGAGGAACCTTGAGATCCGCCACCGCAAATGCCCAGGTTGTGGCACCCCCTTTGGACAGAGTGACGTTCGGGAGGTGAAGATCTGAAGCGTCAGCAAAACAGCTTGAATGACTGACTTGGTAGCGAGCATGTAAATATATAGTAGTAGTGCTAGTTTCTGTTTTCTTGGAGGACAGATATTAGATCGAATTGTCTTGGTGTGCCTCTGCCAAGACTGCCATGTAGAAACTATTATTATTATCACCTAAAAATAGTGCAATTGCGGGGATCTGATACTGACTGTGTCTGTTTTGCGTGTTGTATCATTAATTTATCTGTTAATTGAGGTACCGGCTAAAGTTGTTTTACAATTTACCCGGGAAATAATGCATTTTGAGTTTATTTATTGATCCATCCCAAGATATGAAAAAAAACACAAATATTAGGGAAGGAACTAATATCAAATAATTAGAATGGGTGAGGTTTTAAATCCAGGTCATCTAGCCCACCACCTTGTGGAAGACCTCTAGGTGTTTTTCATCCCAAGGTATGAAAGAAGCGTGTCAAAATGAATCTGTTCGATAGTTTTGGATGGGCTACTGCTATTGCCTGTGTAATTTCTCCTTGGAGGTTTGGGAGAGCTGTAGAAGTGGGCGCCCTTGGCAGCCCATCCAATTCCTAACAGTGATCACCAAATGTATCCTGAAATTTCTCCCTGATCTGCCTCTGCCAATATACTGAAGTACAACTCAGTGCCTGCAGCCAGTGCTGCTGATATTTTTCCCGGATCGATCGTCGATCGATCAATCAATACTTCTAATGCTGGCGGTTCTGCCAGCTGCTGATTGGTCCAGATGGCACAATCATCCTCTGATGCGTGTTATGCGAAGATGAAACTTCAAGCTAGCGCTGAGCATGCTTCATGCGTACATGCGGCTGGTTGTCTGCCTCCCTGCTGTCGTGCGGCATCATGGGCCAGCGACATGCATGCTCCATCACTGAGATCAAATCCCTCACGGCCTGTTCGGTTGGAGGGAGTTTTTAAGAGGGATTGGAAGTTTAGAGGGATGAGGTTATTAATTGTTTTGTTTGGTTGGGAGACATGTGAATTTTGGTGGGATTTTTTAGATAATGGAATGAAACAATTTTGGTGGAATTTTGGTGAGATGGGGATGGGGAATTGAGGAAGGAACTCCCTCCTTTTCAATACTTGGGTAGAGGCAGGTAATTGGGAGGGAATTCATCCTTTACTTTGTCTAAGCAAATCTCAGCCATCCGTTTTTATTAATGACCTAATCTCCAACTAAACTCCCTATCAATTTCCATCACCTCTACCAAACAAGATATTGGGATTAAAAATCAAATTCTCATCTTAATCTCATCATTAATTTTCTCGTGTAAACTACCAATCCCCTTCCCTCGAGTTACCAAACAAGCCAAGCGATTGGTAAAGTATCCTGACCTTTTCCTTTTCTTCTAAGGTGCTGATTTGCAACAATCACATGGACAACCAACATGGAAAACGGAAAATAGGAGGTGGGAGGGAGCGCATGCGCTGGAAACAGCGAGTAATTTTGCTACTCTTCACGGGATGCGGAGGTGGGAACGGAGGGAGGCTTTGAAAAAGGGAAAAATGGGAGAGGGTCTCGCCGTCTCGGTTGCGCACTGTCAAATAAATTACGATGAGAAAGCCACAAAATTTAGCTTATAAACATATATAGGCATGAGCGAAACAATAGGGCTCCAGGTCTCGTAGAAGGCGAGACCTATGTGCAAATGGGCCAAGGACAGCTACGCAAATATATAGACCACTTTCTGGAAAAGAACAATTACACAACTAATGACTATGCAATACATCTAACTGATCTGAACAAACTGTAAAAGACTTTGTTAAGAGAAACCCTAAACTTATGGGGGTGGCTACTGCGCGCATACGCGCCAACTAAATTGCTGGCGCGCACGTCAGCTGCCCCACCCCAGGCCTCCCTTATCTTTTTTTTTCTTTTTGCACTTTTTTTTTCGATTTTGGTGCCTCCGGGCGTGTTTTTCTTTTTCTTTTTCGCCGTTTCTTTTTCGATCTTTTTTCAATCTTTCGCACACCTCTTTACAAATATATAACTGAAAGTTTTTAATTTTTATTTGTAAGTTTTCAAATTTGAGTTGAAAGTTTTTAAATTTTAAGTTGAAAGTTTTATAATTTGACTTGAAAGTTTTCAAATCTGAGTTGAAAGTTTTAAATTTGAGTTGAAAGTTTTCAAATCTGAGTTGAAAGTTTTAAATTCGAGTTGAAAGTTTTCAAATCTAAGTTAAAAATTTTAAATTCGAGTTGAAAGTTTTTGAAATTCCGGTCAAAAGATTTGAATATTCGAGTTAAAAGTTTTTAAAATTTAGGTCGAAAGTTTTCAAATTCAGGTTGAATTTTTTTAAATTTGAGATGAAAGTTTTTGAAAGTGCATCTAGGCCCCTAATGATTTTGGTGATTAATTACAAGCGATTAGAGAGGACTAACATTTTTATTTAAACAAATGTGAAGGTTGTTATGTCCTCAATGAGTTAGCGTAATGCATATCCCGCCGAATATGTTGATGTGATGTGATGTGGCAAATGAGCAAATGGTATTTTGTACGTTTTCGTTTCCTTGAGTTAATAGGAAAGCCGCACTATTAAGAGGGATGATGCATTGACATACGAGGAGTGATCAAAGTGCTCAAAATCTATTTTTAAAAAGTGTTTCTCCTCAGTTTGGTATGTTCTGGATTTTTTCGGAGTTTTCCGAAACTCATTTTCGGACTTTCCGAAAACACACAGAACCAGATTTTCGCTTCTGGAAATTTTCGGATATGTCCGAAAGTGATTTTCGGACTTTTCGAAAAAGACTGCGAAGGCAAAAGTGGTTCTGTATATTTTCGGACTTGTCCGAAACTTTTTTCCGAAAATCATCAGTAGAGTCAATTTCGCTTCTGTATATTTTCGGACTTGTCCGAAAGTTATTTTCGGACTTTTTCGAGAACATCCAGAACGATGTTGTTGGTACTGGAAATTTTCGGACTTGTCTGAAAAGTTTTCGGAATGTCCGAAAAATCCTTCGTTGACTTTGCTGTTGGTGCTGAGCTGGAATTTTCGGACATGTCCGAAAATCTTTCGGAATATCCGAAAATCTCAATTATTGTGCATAACGGGCAGAATATGGACTGTGGCTATAAATAGCCCACTCCCATCACTTGTGAGGGCTGCTGGTTCCATTCCAATCATTTGTGCCCTTGGCTTGCTCTCTCTCTAGCACTTTTGAGCCTTGTTTTCTTGTTTCCCCTCTCACCTGTGTTCGATTTGGATTTGGATTTGGTGTGTGTGTGAGAGTTGTGGATTCGAGTTTGTGGGAGTGCTTGTTGTTGATTTCGTGAAGATTTGTGAGCACTTTCATCATCTCCGGGAGTTCTTTGCTTCATTTGTTACTCTTGGAGGTTGAGGACTCCTAGGCGGTTAGGTGTCGCTCCCGAGCCACCGATCTACTTGTGGTTGGCCGGGAGAAGTTTGTGAAGGTCGGATCTCACCTCCGAAAGGGAAGAGATACCCTTAGTGGAAGGAGGAGTGCTTAGTGCAACTTCTTGAGGAAAGGGTTAGCTAAGACCCGGCTCTTAGTGAGCTCCTCAACGGAGAGTATATCCCTCAAGGATTCGAACTTCGGGAACAACCTCGTGAGCTTCATCTTTGGTGACTTTACTTCCTCCCTCTTCACTAGCTTTGCTTGTTTGAGCCGCTACAGGTCTAGTTACTGTTTGTGCTAGCATATTCTTGTTGTAGGCAACTAGATCTAGGATTTACTTTGCTGTTTGTGCTGACTTCGAAAATTTTCGGATATATCCGAAAATTTCGGAAATATCCGAAAATTACTGCTTCCGCTTTTAATTGAATTTTTGAATTAGCCTATTCACCCCCCCTCTAGGCCTAATTGACACTTTCAGTTTTCAAAATTTACAATGAAAGTTGTAGATTTTCAATTCTTTTGTGCTGAGAAAAAAAGAAATATTAGCTTAATATACCATAATTATCGATAACTAATTACGTATAGGATTTTTTCTTCAAGTACTGCGCAGGAAAAAAAATCCGAGTCCTGCGCACTTCGTTGCGGAAAAAAAGAAAAAGGAGGTTGTAGCTAGTGGGCCGCGCGCGAGTATATGGGCCGAAAACGCTCGCGACTTAGCTAGCCGGCGCGTCTGCGCGCGATAGGAATCTCGCAAACCTTACTGTCTTCCTGGTGGTGCTGAATGTTACGCTGTTTATTACTCCCTCAAACCATGAGGTAGCCCGGTTCCTATTTACGATGTTTATTACTTCATTCATTTCAAATAATAAGGCCTATATTTATATTTTCATCATTAATTTATTTCATGCTATGTTCCCGACAAATATAAAACTAACATCACATGAAAGTACTTTAAAACATAAATCTAGCGATATAACATGCATAATGCATAGATATGATTATAGTATGATTATTAGTCAAAATTTTACCAAATTTGAATTTCATTAAAAAGAGGGCACCCTATAATTTGAAACGGAGGGAGTATAAAAGTATGTCAAGAAAAAAATCGTATAGAAAAAATTTACACGAAACACGTCATTTTAAAACTTGGGAAGCGTGCACAATCAGAAATGAACGTGCCTAAATCTCCAGTTCAGGCAGCAGCCCAACACAAAATCGGTCCAGCCCAGCCCAACGGACGAGCAAAGAGCAAATCTAAATTGCCTCCTCCAACCGACTTCGAAGTCCGAACGGCAGAAACCCCAACCCGAACCCGAACCCCCTCCCCATTTGCGAAGGCGGGAGCAGAGGAGAGAGAGAGAGAGAGAGAGAGAGAGAGAGAGAAGAGAGAGAGAGAGAGAGAGGGAGAGGGCAGTGCGCCGCGGAAGAGACAGCTGGAACCCGATCACGCGCGCCTACCCGTCCGTAGAATCGGCGGCGGCGGCGGCGGCCGCGCTCGTCTCCGGCGCCGACGAGCTCCTCGACCACGGAGAACGCGCGGACCGCGGCCATGTCGAAGAAGAAGGCGCCCACGTCCATCCCGTGCGAGCTCCCCCTCGCCTTAGACCCTAGCGTGTAAGTTGCCCCAAACCCTAACCCCTATCGCGATTCTTTGGTGGTGTGGCCGTGTGCGATTCTTTGGTCCCGTGGTGGCGATGTTGTGTAGGTCCTGAGCATTCTCGTTCTTGCAGCTCCGCGCGCCCATCGGATCGTCCTGTGGCCTCCCAGTCTTCCGCACGTCCCCCTTTTCCGGCAGCCTCCGCCGCTGCCGCTGCGCCTGCGGCTGCGCCCGCGGTTCGTTCGCTCGTCGCCAACTCTTCTGGCATGGACACCCGATTCGACGAGGACGAACGGACAACCGCCGCCACGCGGCGCCGCCAGTCGCCCTCTCCTTCTTTTGCACCATCGACGTCGAAGGCGACGGCGGTGGGACTCACTAGATACGGTGCTGTCAAGTCCTGGGGGCCGAGGAGGGAGCTGGAAACTGGGGAGACCAGTAGGTGCATGGAGGTGCTACTGCTAGAGAACCCAATCGATGCTACAAAACCATCTCCTCTCCATGTTGATGAAGACAAGCAGGTTATATATTATTTTTGCTCCGATCCCATCTGTACGTGTTGATCCAACTCTAAATGGAATTATCACGTTTTCCATCTATATTAGCTAGCTACTGTAGTGGACTTAATCGGATGTTTGCAAAAGTTTCTAACAGAGATCTTCATGCAAGTGAAATAACACTATTAAGGTGCTCCTAATTTGCTTCATTTGATATGTAATATGTATGAAATGCCATGGTGAACCTTTCATATTTTTTCCCCTTTTTTGAAAACTATTTGTTCTTTTCTCTTTCTGGATAACTGTTCCATAGTTGGTTCCAATGGTTGCTAATGCTGTGCAGGGTGAGGTTATTGGTGGTACCCAACAGAATGCTCCAGAGAGCTGTGTAACGGAGCGAGCACGACTGAATCTGAAATCTCGCTCCAGTGCAGTGGGACAATCTGCTGGCAGTCCTCTCAAGGAAAGGTAGGTGGTCTTGTAGCCCTTTTTTGTATTTCCCTTTTCTTTTCTATAAGTTCATGGATTTTCTAGTTTTATCATCTGAGTCTTGCTGTTAGCTACCTTATATATATATTGACCGCTATATGTGCAGTACACTTAGCCTGTCCAAGCACATTCATTAAATGCCATTAATGTTTCATTAAATTTTGAAGTTTCAAGTATCCGTCCTGTTTATTGATATATGATTGATGTCAAATAGGTGTATTTAGAAGGGAAAATTTATCTCTGATGTTTCTGTTCAGTATGTACATTCCCAAAATGCATGCACATCCTGTGCAATTAAGAATGACTCTTCATTTTGTTTGACTTTACCTTGTTGGAAGACTAAAGCTACTCGCGATATTGTCGATTCAAGGATCATCTTTTTTCTTTGTTGTAATACATGTTTACACTTCCTACCTATCAGGGTCAGTTTATATTGATAGCCAATGCTGATCCCTTTAGGTTGTATTGAGTATTTATTTGTGGGAAACCACTTCCCTCTGGTTCCACTGCACATTATATGTGTGATGTGATTTGTTTATTGACATTTAGATGCACCATTAGAAATAAATTGTGCTTCTTAGTGGCTGCACGAACAATGGATAAATTCATATGTGTAATGAGTGGCTGAAAATGTATAAGGGCATCTGGATATTACTATCTTTAATTTGGCTCCATAATCCCCATTCCTTGTTTTTTTTAATCTTTGGAAGCTTGGAATTTTTTTTGAGGATTTATACTGATGTTGAATTTGCCCGCAAATTAATATGCTATTACATCTTATGCCTTAAAGCTAGACCTTATCTAACTTTGGTTTTATCTTTCTACATTCCACATGGTAGAATTCTGGCTCCATCAACAGCAATGAAAAGAGCAACGGAGAACAAATATTTGGCGAACTTGAAGACAGATATTGTTGAGAAGGCGTTGAAATATGATAGAAAAGAGAAAATGAAGGAGGTTATGAGGCTGATGATATTCCAGAGGAGGGTTTTGTATTAGAGCCTACAGGTCACGGAAATGGGAAGCAATTTCGTCTTCCGCACTCTTTGTATGATGTCCTCCACACTTATCAGAAAGAAGGTATCAAGTGGCTATGGACATTGCATCTCAAGAAATTAGGAGGTGCACTATGTGATGAAATGGGCATGGGAAAGACCCGGCAGGTAAATTACATGCAATGGTTTGTTCTTTAGGTGTTAGAATTTCAATGGTTACTCTCATTGAGAAGAGGATGGCACTCGAGATGGGGCAATTTTCTGGTTTTCTTCATTCACTAAATACAAAAGCCATACCTACCCGAGGGAGGTTGGATACATATATATAGCCATAGCTGGCTGCTAGCCTATTGCTGCACCCTCCTAGTCTAAAATTCGAAATTTGAATGGGATGCTGTCCTAGAGGGCATCCAAACTGAATAAAGCATAAAGGAGGCATAAAGGAGATGCTAACTGCTGCAGTCCTACTAACCGCAGCTGTCCTAGCAACTGAAAAATATGCTAAAGGGTAGATGCTGTCCTGAAAAAGGTGAAACTACCCAAAAGCAAAAAGAAGAATCACGACCAAGGACCACAAAGACTTATCCAACATTCTCCCCCTAAGTCTTGTGCGTCGTCTTGTGGGGAAGTTGGGCCATCCCGATCCTGGAGCAGAGCTCGAGGAACTTGATCCTCCCAAGAGGCTTGGTGAGCAAGTCCGCAAGCTGGTCCTTGGTGTTGATGTAGCTCGCCTTGATGCTCCCTTCCTCCAAGTAGCTTCGGATGAAGTGGTACCTCACCCGGATGTGCTTGCTCCGTTAGTGAAAAACGGGGTTCTTTGCCAGGGCCAGAGCGGACTTGCTATCCACCCTGAGCTCCACCGTTCTAGTGTCTCTGCCGAGGAGATCACTAAGCAGTCGAGCAAGCCAGAGCGCCTGGGTCGAAGCGGCGGAGGCCGCCATGTACTCGGCCTCGCAGCTGGACAGGGCCACCACCTGCTGCTTGACCGACTGCCAGCTAACGAGGCACTTGCCGAGGAAGAAGAGAATCCCGCTCGTGCTCTTGCTGGTGTCGATGTCGCCGGCGTGGTCGCTGTCGCTGTACCCGACGAAGTGTGCCTTGCCAGGACACCTCGGGTAGTAGAGACCGTGGTCGAGAGTCCCCGCAACGTAGCGGATGATCCTCTTCACAGCCTGCTGGTGCTCCGTCGTCGGTCGCTGCATGAACCGACTGACGTAGCCGACGGAGAAGGCCAAGTCCGGCCGTGTGTGGGTGAGGTAGCGAAGGCTCCCCACAAGACGTCGGTACTGTGTAGCATCCACCTCCTCCGCCGTGCTGTCGCGGCTCAGCTTCAGTCTCTCCTCCATCGGAGTGAGAGCTGGGTTGCAATCGGTGAGCCCAGCCAGCTCAACGACGCGCTTGGCGTAGGCGGTCTGTCGAAGCGTGATCCCGGAGTTGTCCTGGTGCACTTCGATCCCCAGGTAGAAGGAGAGAGGCCCCAAATCACTCATCTAGAAGGTGGCCTTCATCTCCTCCTTGAACGCCGCGACCTCCGCATCCTTGGTGCCGGTGATCACCAAGTCGTCGACGTAGACACCCACTAGCAAGGCATTTCCTCCATTGCCCCGCCGGTAGATGGCCGCCTCGTGCGGGCTTTGCTCGAAGCCCATCCCCTTGAGCGTGGAATCCAACTTGGCATTCCACGCCCTCGGTGCCTGCCGCAAGCCGTAGAGGGCCTTGTGCAGGCGTAGCACCTTGCCCTCCTTGCCGGGGATCACAAATCCCGGCGGCTGGTGCACGTAGACCTCCTCCTTCAAGTCGCCGTTTAGAAACGCCGACTTGACGTCCATGTGATGGACGCCCCAGCCTTCCCGAGCAGCCAGCGCAAGGAGTCGCACAGACTCCATCCGTGCCACGGGAGCGAAGGCATCGTCGTAGTCGATCCCCTCCTGCTGCACGAAACCGCGTGCCACCAAGCGAGCCTTGTGCTTGATGATGGCTCCGGCTTCATCCCTCTTCAGCTTGAACACCCACTTAAGGGTGATCGCGCGGTGACCACGAGGGAGGTCAGCAAGCTCCCAGGTGCGGTTCTCCTGAACCGCGTCCATCTCCGACTGCATCGCGGCACGCCATGCCGCGTGTTTCTCGGCCTCTACAAAAGACCGAGGCTCACCGTCGTCGCACGCAAGGTGCAACTGCGCCTCTAGGTCGCGAGGCACCAGTCCCGGCACCGGCTGGTCGCCGAGAAGATCCTCCATCGTACGGTACCGTAGCTGCTCGCCGTCGTGGTACGCGTCGATGCGCTCCCCGTCGTGGGAGAGCGGAGTAGCGAACTCCACCGGGCTGCGCTCAACACGAGCTGGCGTCGGAGTAGACGTGCTTGGAGGAGTGGCTGTTGGTGCTGGAGCATGTGGAGTCACTGGCTGGGGTTGTGTCGACGAAGAGCTCGTCGTAGTCGAAGTCGTGGCCCGAGGGTGTGTTGGTGTCGGAGTCGGTGGAGATTCGGGGGCTGGGGTAGACACGCTAGGTGAAGAAGAGCTGCCTACTCCCCCAGCTCCCTCGAAGTGGACGTACTCGACGGTGAAGTCGTCGTACGTCGGAGTCGAACCATCGTCCACCGCCTTGTCCCATACCCACCCTCGCCCTTCGTCGAACACAACGTCGCGCGCAGTGCGCACACGCTGTGTCTCCGGGTCGAGGATGCGGTAGGCCTTCGAGCCCTCCGCGTAGCCGATGAACACCCCTGGGGTGCTCCTGTCGTCGAGCTTGCCGATGTGGCCAAGCTCCTTGGCGAACGCGAGGCAGCCGAAGACCCGCAGGTGGGAGACCGCCGGCTTGCGCCCATGCCAAGCCTCGTACGGTGTCCTGCCATCGAGGGCCTTGGTAGGCGAGCGGTTGAGGATGTAGGCGGCCGTCACCACCGCCTGCCCCCAGAAGATGGCCGGCATCCCCCTCTGCTTGAGGAGGGCCCGAGCCATCCCCACAACCGTCTGGTTGCGCCGCTCGACGACGCCGTTCTGCTGCGGGCTGTACGGCGTGGTGTAGTGGCGCTGAATGCCCTCATCAGCGCAGTACGACGCGAATTCAGCCGCTGTGAATTCGCCGCCGTTGTCAGTGCGCAGCACGCGCAGCTTGCGGCCGCACTCCGCCTTTGCAGCAGCCTGCGCATGCCTGATGGCGTCCGCAGCCTCTCCCTTGCTGCCGAGGACCATCACCCACATGTAGCGGGAGAGGTCGTCGACGAGCAGCAGGAAGTAACGTCGTCCTCCTGGTGTGGCTGGTGTCACTGGGCCACACAAGTCCCCGTGCACGAGCTCGAGCCGCTCCTTGGCTCGGAAGCTCGTCTGCTGGGGAAAGGGGAGCCGCCGCTGCTTCGTCACCACGCAGACGTCGCAGAGCTGCTCCACGTGGTCAAGACACGGCATGCCTCGCACCATCTCCTTGGCACTGAGCTGCTTCAGGGCCTCGAAGTGGAGGTGCCCGAAGCGCTCGTGCCACTGCCACGCCTCGTCGTCCCGATGAGCGGCGAGGCAAACTGGTTGTGCGACCTGCACGTTGAGGATGTCGAGTCGATTAGTGCCTCTGGTTACCTTGGCAAGAAGGCGACGACGGCGATCCCAAATCCTCATGAGTCCGTCCTCGACCAACACGCGTGAGCCGTTCTCATCCAGCTGTCCCACGCTGATGATAGAATTCCTCAACGCAGGGATGTAGTAGACTCCGGTGAGCAGCCTGTGCTCACCGGACTTGGCGGTGAAGGTGACGGAGCCAACACCCTTGATCTCCACGCCGGAGGCGTCCCCGAACTTGACGGAGCCTCGGACGCTGGAGTCGAACTCGGTGAAGAACTCCCGTCGGCCGGTCATGTGATGGGTGGCGCCGGTGTCGAGGTACCACCCATCAGCCTTGTCGTTGCTGGAGCCGTTGCAGAGGGAGACGAGTACCTTCGGCTCATCAAGGTGGAGGAAAGCCGCTGCGGCCGGTGCCGCTGGAGGTAGCTCGATGCTTGCGTGAGCCAGGAGCAGAGCCGGCTCTTCCTCCACCCGTGCGACGTGGGCCTGGCCACGTCGTGGCTGTCGACAGTCTTTGGCCCAATGGCCAAGCTTGCCACAGTTGCGGCAGGCGTCGTCTCGTGCCGGCTTGTGGTTGCCGGTGGCAACGCCCTGGGCGCCTCTGCGGGCGCCACCCTCGGCACGTCTTCGCGCCCACCGTAGCTGGACACCTCCCCGCGCCTTGCGCGGCTTACGGCCGCCTGTCGGGGAAGATGACTCCCCCTTCCTCCCGTCACCCTGAGAGGCCTCCCACTGCTCCCGAGTGAGATGGAGCTTCCCGCCGATGGTGATGGGCCCCGAGAGAGGCTGTGGCTCATCACCATCGACGACCTTGAGGCGACCTAACGCCTCCTCGATCGACATCGTGGAGAGGTCCAGCAGAGATTCAATCGAGCGAGCGATCTACCTGTACTTCTCAGGGACGCAGCGGAAGAGCTTCTCGACAGCTCTCTCCTCATCGTAGGTGTCGTCACCGTACTGCACCATTTTCTGCAAGAGAGTGTTGAGACGGAGAGCAAAGTCATCAACATCCTCACCTGGCTTGAAGGCCAGGTTCTCCCACTCCTTGCGGAGTGCCTGCAGTGTGGACTTGCGGGCGCGGTCGCTGCCGATGCGTGCCGCAGCGATGGCGTCCCAGGCCTCCTTGGCAGTCCGCTTTTGGGAAAGCGAGAACTGCATCTCGGGCGGGACTGCAGCGATGAGGGCATCTAGTGCCCGCCGATCCTCGTCGTAGTCGACGTCACCGTACCGGACTGCTTCCCACATGTGCCGCACCTGGAGCCTCACCCTCATCATCGCGGCCCACTCGATGTAGTTGGTTTTGGTGAGGGTAGGCCACCGACGGGACCAAAGTCTCTGACCACCGTCTGGACGCCGTGGTGACCATGGCGCCGGTCAGGGGAGAGAGAGCCGTGCTGCCTGCAAGGGCCGCGTGCGGGCTCCGGGCTGCCGCCGGCACGCCTGCGCCCGTCTGGGTTCCCGTCGGCGGGCGCGCGGTCCCTTGGGCCGCCGCCGCCGCCGTGGACGTGGGCTGCTGCTCACCGCTCTGCTCGCTCCCGTGCCCTTCCTCTTGCCAGCTCCTCAAGCTCCCTGTCGGCGGTGATGTCGCCGGCGATGGAGCCGTTGATGTTGCTGCGCAAGGTCTCAACCTCTACCTCCGCCGCACGTGCCGCATCTTCCGCCGCCTCCGCCTCCGCCTCCGCCCTGGCTGCTGCCAACTCCGCTGCCGCCAGTCTGGCTGCCCTCGCTGCTGCTGCAGCGGTCTGAGCCGTTGCTCGCCTGCGCTCTTCTGCTGCGGCGAGCTCGGCGTCCTGCTGACGCCGAGTGCTCGAGGCGACCGAACGCCGAGACCGAGCGTCGGACATGGCGCACCTCCGGGGGGCTGCTGCGTGGAGAGGGGGAAGGGAAAGGGGAAGGAGGAGCAACCGGTGCTGTTGCTGCTGCTGGCTAAGAGCTCAACCGAGCTTGGGAGGGGGTGGAACAAGAGATGTTTAGTCTACAGGAAAGTATGGCTCTGATACCAGATGTTAGAATTTCAATGGTTACTCTCATTGAGAAGAGGATGGCACTCGAGATGGGGCAATTTTCTGGTTTTCTTCATTCACTAAACACAAAAGCCATACCTACCCGAGGGAGGTTGGATACATATATATAGCCATAGCTGGCTGCTAGCCTATTGCTGCACCCTCCTAGTCTAAAATTCGAAATTTGAATGGGATGCTGTCCTAGAGGGCATCCAAACTGAATAAAGCATAAAGGAGGCATAAAGGAGATGCTAACTGCTGCTGTCCTACTAACCGCAGCTGTCCTAGCAACTGAAAAATATGCTAAAGGGTAGATGCTGTCCTGAAAAAGGTGAAACTATCCAAAAGCAAAAAGAAGAATCACGACCAAGGACCACAAAGACTTATCCAACATTAGGCACCACACGCCCCAAAATTAGCTATATAAATGCATTTTATTTTGTTTATGTTCCAGGTAGCTGCTTTTCTTCGTGGTTTGCTCCAGGCAGATGTCATACACAACGCAATGATCATTTGCCCAGTCACGGTGATAGAAACCTGGCGCAAAGAACTTAATATTGTTGGTGTGCTGGTTATCAAAGTGTAAGTTTACATGATATAACTATTTATCTAGTTGTTTCAGTAATGATATCTAGTTATTTTGTCAGTTTTAATGGATTTGTTTTCTCTTGCAGGTTCCGTTATGATAGAAGAACCGACTGCATTGCACTAAAAAGCATAGCTACTGTTAGCCTGCACTCTACTTTAATGTTTTTGCATTATTCTTTTTATCCATTAAACTTGCTTGTTATTTTTTCTTTTGATTGGATTGAATTCAATCTGTCATGTTACCACTTATGCCATTTATTTGATGGACAATGTTTATCTATTGAATTTAATTTATTGAAAACAATCACATTAAAACTGTGATTATAGTCGATATCTGTCAGAGTTACCGATTCTATTTTTTGGTAGGTTGCCTTCCATTAATTTTTACTGTCATCCCATACAGCCTTTGCTTAACTACTTTCTATGAGTTAGAAGAAATGCTACAGCTGATAATATAAAATGAGATAGATGCAACACCAAAGTTTCCTTACTTGAGATTCAAGACTTGACCACACTATCTTACCTTTTGTGTTTGTGTTTGTGGTTTTGGGAATGGGGTGGGGGTGGGGTCTGGAATGGTTAAACCTCACTATTGCTCAACTCATAAGCCCGTGATTATTTTTAGAAGACCAGTACCCATTTTATTAATGCATCATAAAAGATGGAATACTGCTTCTACCCTCGCTTCTATGCAAGTAGTCTTGAAAGATCCCTAACACAGAGAATCACATTACTTGCTGATTTGCTATCCTGAATCTTGGTATGGTGGTTGCTATAGGTATTCAGATGAAATATTTTGACTCAATATCCATCTCCTGTGCAGGATGGAGGTGTCCTTATAACAACATTTGAAGCAGTCCGGGACCATATTCACCGCATTCTGGAGACGGGGCACGGCTTGGGATTATATTGTTATCGATGAAGCGCACAGGATGAAGAACGACAGGACAAAGCTCTTTGATTCTTTATGTAGAATTGATTGTACACACAGAATTTTGATGACTGGGACGCTCATCCAAAACAACTTGACGGTACACCCTCTCCAACCACAATAGTCATAAAGAAATTTGGTTGTTTATTTTTGTTTACTTATTTGTAACGGAACCTACCTGCAGGAATTTTATGCGCTGATGAACTTCTGTTGTCCTAATCTACTTGGAGAGTCCGGACAATTTCATGAAAACTTCAGCATGCCAATTGAAAGGGCTAGATATAGAGGCGCATCTGCGCAATTGATAAAAGAGTCAATAGAAGCATCTGAGGTAAATACCTTCTGTTCTACATACAGGCAAAATAATTTCTATTTTTCTGGTTGGTACAAATATCCTGAACAAGCTTGATTTGTATTCTGCAGAGGCTGAAGAAACTTGTTAGCCCTTTTGTATTGAGAAGGACGAAAGAGATGTTAAAGAATAGCGCCTCTAAACTTGGTACTAAACATGAATTGACTGTGTGGTTGAAGATCTCTGCTGCTCAAGTAAACTTACTAAAGCTTATCAATATGTTATCAAAATTTATTCGTCATCTTTAACTTCTTTTTTTTTCTTACTCTCCACAGGAATATCTTTACACCAATCTTATCATGAGCAATGTTTTGGGAGATGAGCCTGGCACACCTTTGGCAGCTTCTCAAGTAATCTCCCCTACAATCTGAAGTCTATTTTTTGTCAACTCTACCTTTTGATGTACGGATCTTTCACCTTTGTTTTTGTCTAATCACAGGTTGCGAGGAGTATCTGCAATCACCCAGTAATGGTGATTGGTTCTGACTTTGAACAGAGGGGTGAATCAGAAGAGAAGAAGGATGCTTTAACTGACATTATCCGAAAAGGTTTATTGGCGGTCAGTAACATCGAGGATATTGAAGTCGACGACTACAGTTTGTCCAGCAAAGTAGCTTTTACTTTATATTTGGTGGATAGGCTCATCAAGGAAGATATAAGATCTTGTTATTTTCTCAATCTCCACGAACATTGACGATGATAGAGGTAGTTTCTAACAATAGTTGCATAACTCTCTTTTTGCCGGGTCAGCCAAAGGTTGGCCAACCAATTTCTTAAGATTGGGGAGAAAAACAAAGGAATGTTACAGCGACATTACAATGTCGCGCTAGTCCGGGAGAGATCCCAGACACAGCGTGAACAAGCGAAAGAGAAATAGACAATACAACAACGATTACTCGCCGAATTGGGAGAAGATCCCAGCTACCCTCCATACCGTGATTTCTTCTTTTATATTCTCGGCTACTTGCTCCGTGGTCATCGACACATGCTGAAAAATTCTAGCATTTCGTTCCTTCCAAATAAGCCAGCAAATTAACATGAAGGCACTGTCGAAGTCCACTTTGTAGCTCGTCCGAAAACGGCGTCGCGTTGCAAGCCACCAGTCAGCAAGTCTGCTGTCACCGTCTGCCTGGATTGCAAAGTTTGCATCGCACCATCTTCTGATCTTTCGCCATACCTCCGCCGTAAAAGGACAGGTTACAAACAAGTGGTGGCAATCCTCGTCTTCTCTCTCACACAGTGAGCAGAGGGGGTCGTGCGGCCAATTTCGCTTCGCAAGATTGTCGGCGGTGAGACATCGATCCTTCAACGCAAGCCACATGAAGAAACGCACACGCGAGGGGGCCCTGGATCGCCACAGTAGCTCGCCATAGGAGCAGTCCTCAGCAGCTATGAAGAAAACATCATAAGCCGACGCCGCCGAGAATTTCCCGTCGCCCGTCAGCTTCCATCTGATCTCGTCAGGCGATGGGAGCAGGGAGAAATCGTGGACCTCATCCCATAACTGAAAAAATTCGCCCATTGCTTCATTGGACAGTGCACCCTGCAGACCACGGACCCATCTGTTGTTGCACAAGGCTTTAGCAACTGAAAGTCTAGCACGCCCCACATAAGAAAATAGCGTTGGCCATCGCCAAGCAAAGCAGCCGTGCCCAGTCCAGTTTGCTGTCCAAAAATCAGTGTTTTCGCCATTTCCGACAATGTACTTCACCACTGATCTGAACATGAGATTCACATCGTTCCCTAGCTTAAAGGCAGCCAAGGTCCAGGGCCTCTCCCTCTGCTCCAGCGACCTCGCAGGCCATTGCAACCGGAGAGCCTGACCAAAGAAATTCAGATCCTTCACACCTAGGCCGCCTTTTTCAACCGGGGAGCACACCTTTCGCCACGAGACCAGACAATGTCCTCCACTTACCTCCTCCTGACCCTTCCAAAGGAAGCCCCGACATTTTCTTTCAATATCCTTGATTGCCCACTTTGGCAATTGTAAAACCGACAAGTAGTGAACCGGGAGGGCCATGAGCACCGACTTGATCAAGCAAAGTCTGCCATCAATGGATAACATCTTTGGTTTCCATCCTGCTACAATAGTTGCATAACTCTCATTTGTCCATGTCTCTATTATGTTCTTTTATTTATCATACTTAATCATTTTTAATTGTGAAAATTGTAGAGAGCATTGTCCACCATAGTAGATCCAAGCAAAATGATTCGCATGGATGGGAAAACACCTCAGAAACAGCGACCAATGTTAATCCAGGTTTTTATTGTCTTCTGTATTACCCATTCTGTTTACTCCATCTCTTATTTATTGTAGGGAGTATGTGTTCTTCCTTCTTTATCTCAGTTATAATTTTTGTATACAGGAGTTTCAACAAACTAACAGATGGTCACTTTTTCTGATCACAACAAATGTTGGAGGTGTCGGAATTACTTTAACTAAAGCAACTCGGGTCATTGTTTTTGATCCAGCCAAGAATCCAAGGTTTTTTTTACTCTTTGTCTCTTTGGTAAAATTGTTTCTACTTATATGTAAAGTTGGATCATTTTATTTCAGCAATGACACTCAAGTGTTGATCGAGCCCATCGCCTTGGGCAAGATAAAGATGTCATTGTGTATAGATTAGTCACATGTGGAACGATTGAAGAACACACCTACCGACAACAGGTATTAATTGCTTCCTGCAGGCAGCAATAATTACAGGTATTGCATTTTTAATCGATCAAATTTGCCATCTGCAGGTGATTAAAGGTGAGAAGGCAACAGCTGTAACGAAGGAAAATCAGAGCAGGCGGGAAATAACAAAGCCGGTATGCATAGACTTAGTTCTTATTGCTGCTGTAGTTATCTGCAGGACTTTATTGATGCCAGTTTTTTCTTACTAACAGACAAGGAGGGTCCTGAGTATGCCTCCTGAAGGTTTTGGAGTCTCCAAAACTTTGATTGAGCTTCTAGCTATACATGGAGGTGCTTTTGATCCGTAAGGATTCTTCTTTTACAAACTCATTACTAGTTTTAAGATAAGATAAATCATCTACTTTTTCTGGGTATATTAGTGAGCTTGTATTCCTTCCTTTTGTTCATTGTGTAGGTCACTTGATGAATCTGAAATCAGGCAAGTCAGAGGACATGAATCTGTTGTTGGTGTATCAAACCATTTGCATCTGTTTTCCCAGAGGGAATCTGACCCTGTCACAAATGAAAAACACAAGTTAGTTTTTCTATTTGTTAATTTGCATGAATTTTTCCTGTGCATTGGTTCCCTAGGTTATTATGGTTCCTCTAGTTATCTGCAGTCTGCTGATTGATGTTTTTGCAACTCTCAATAGTCTTTTCCTTTTTTTTTGGCAGATATACAGCTGGCCCAAGTCGCAAGCGCAGCGAACTATCTATGGTTGTTTTTTGAACTATATTATGCAGATACTTTACTGTTTCTCTCTACCTGATCTTAATATTAACTATATAATATTTCAGCCAGTAGATGCAGAAATTCTGAAGTCAATAAGGAGCACATTTATCGAAATTCCTATACAACAGGTATATTCATATATCGTAATTTTTCTTGTAATGCCTAAAATCCAAACTATTTCTGATTACCCTCTAAAAAAGTAGGTTGGTTGTTTCGTTGGTGAAAAAGGAGGAAACATTATGAAACTAGAAAATATTTCCGGTGCAAAGATACACCGCCTTGGTGTAGATTCTTATACACACATGCAGCTTTATAAGATATCTGGCACCCCGCATCAAATAAGCAAGGCGGAAAATCTTGTAAAGGAATTCCTACAAGAGGTTAATTAATTTGCTTCTTTTTTTTCTGTATTCTTAGTGTTTGTTAATATGCATGGTGTACTAATAAAAACAAAATCTTTTTAGATGGATTCTATGGTTGAGGAGGAGATCTCCGTTCCTATGGAGAAGGTGGGGCTGCTGAAAAATACTAAGTCCAAAACTAAATTAGTTTCTAATGTAAAATCTTGTAGGTTGGTTTGGTCATCGGGAGTGGTGGTGCAACTATTAAAAAATACAAAGTATATCTGGAGCATCTGTTAAGGTGGTTTTAAATGAATAAATACCCTTTTCATCTGTCTATTTAATAATTAGATTGGTAACTTGTTTCTTTTTTAATCTTGGTAGAATTTACATCCAAGGAGTGAGTCAGGCACTACAGGAAGGTTTGTTATCCGGGGTTCTCAAAACCAGGTAGACCAAGCAAGATCAATGATAAAAGATGTTGCATCTAAAGGTTTGTTGATACCGATACAAGTAGTTAATTTATTGATTTAACATGCTCCTATCATCTTGTGTCTCCCCCCTAACTTGTGTGTGGATAATGTGTCTCAGAGAACCTCGGGCCAAAAACAAGGTTCCGATGATGATTCTTTCCCCACCAAAGATGGATGCACTAAAAGTAGATCCACAAGAATGATGGCATTGAGAGATCCGGGGTTACTTTGGTGAATGTCATAGCAAAGCATTTCGGTTGAGGAAGTCGGCCACATTTGTGCTGTATAATATAGGTTCACCAATTTTAACAGTGAAAACCTTTGTCCTATTGCTACGACTGACATGGAAATTTCTTAGTATTGTGAAACAGTGGAAGTCGCTTATTTCCTAATAAGCCAAAACGGCTTATTAGGAAATAAAAATGAATTTGTGGGTAAAACTTTTATAAATGTATTCTTTGTGACCTAAAAGCCAATGTTGAAAAAGAAACTATATTGAAAATATGTCAAAATCAATCTTAAAATTAAGCTTGAAAATTTAAAATCTGGCTTTTTCTTTGACTTATTAGGCCATCCGATGGGGCTGGAAGGCCTTTTACTCTGATTTACATGTTTGCCTTGGTGATGTGGCCTTTTACTCTAGATACTGCAGGAATGTTCTTAGGCAGATACTGCGGTAATGTTCTTGTAAAGCAGCTGTTTTGAAGCACTTGATAGACCATTTCTGACATAAATTTTGAAGAGTTCAGACTCAAGAGTACTCGGGGGTATGAAGAAGATTCTTTTGTTGTAGATGGAACCAGCGGGAGCCGGGAGGTACAGTAGCGCAGCACAAATTTCCAGTTTGCTCTGTGATGGTTTATTACCAAAAGATAGTGAAATTCCCCTTGCTCTCTTTTATCTTAGTATTGTGATGGCTATAGATTTAAGGGTTCAGGCAAATTTCCGGCTAGCGTGAGGAGGAGGCGATGAGACGCGGTCGTATCGGCCTCGTCAAATGGCAGTGTACTAGTTGATTTCAAGGGTACATAGGTAATTTCACATGCTGGAACAGATCTTGGCTCCGTGGGCTAGGCCACGCCCACTGTGGGCTGAGTAGCCCCATGTGTGTCTTCAAACAGAAATGGACCCGATTTTAGGCCACATGGCATTGTGTAGCTTATGGTTTTTGAAGTTTTTTAGTCTATTTGGCACCCCAAACTGAACGGATTGAGTGATACATTGCTCTTGCTCTTACTCCCCTCTCCGAATGTGGGTTTAGATTGTCAGTCCGCCTAAGCGCTTGTGCTGAGCAGGCGATTGTAGAAGAGCCAGCTTCTTTCTCTCACATCCGATTTTTCCTTCCACGTCAGATCCAGATGACATGTACCGGCTAATCACCGACTTATTAGCGCTGCTCTAAGAGCAAGATTAATAGAGAGAGCTTATCATCGGATCCAAAGCAATCCAGCTCAGCCTTACCCTTAGAGCAAATTTATATTGTTTAATAGTATAGAGTCTAATAATATAGCTGGGTCATTAGCTCCAAAATATCAAAATATTCTATGTCAGCTGTAGATGAACATGGTGTTAGCTACATAACACAATCCTCTATTTTTTTTAATCTAACTGGTTATAAATATGTTGTTGTGGAATCTGTGGATTAGGCAGCACAGGCATACATGCATAGCCCACGGTAATCGGCTCAAGCCCAGCGCAAGTTTATCTGTTTCCTCAGCAACATTGTTGTCCCGTGCATAAAGTAACAAGCTCTTCATTGCAATGCGATGGCTTGGTCATCTAGCTGGATTCTGGATGGTTCAGCTCACGGAGAGGCACGGGAGTGGAAGCCTGGAACTTCGCTGGTAAGTAGAGCCGCACAAAGCAGGCGGAAGATTGCAGGGCCCTGCACCTTTTTTTTTAACGACTAAGTTCAGCGGGAAAAAATTACAAGATTACAACCCTGTAGGGTCGTAACCAGAAAAAAGGAAAAGAAAAATACCATCACCCACACATCGACATCGTCAACACAAGCCCAGGAGAAGACTAACACCGGACCGGCCGCCGCTAAACGTGACCGACCGCCACTAGATCAACAAAGGGACACAGACGAGATCGCCCCCTAGAGGATACAAAAACGACGTCTTGAAAAAGAGAAGCGACAGAAAAACCGCCGCCACCGTCCGTCGGGACTCAATGGAGCCAAGACTAGGCTTTCGCCCGGCAATCACCCTTGAGGGGTGAGACAACACGACAACGCCCTCAGGAGGGGGAATGAACCATCGTTGTCGGTCCGGCCAAGGCCGGACTGGGTTTTCACCCGCCGCTCACCACCTGCAAATCCATGGCTGAAGCACTGATGCTCCACCACCATACAAGCTCTGCCGACATGTGAGACCCCTGCACCGACGTCCTCCGCCGGCCAGCCTTCATGTGCCGAAAACCGCGCCACACTCACCGGCAGCTCCTCCCCACACCTAGGTCGCCTCCTCCACCGCCGGCCGCGCCTCTCGCGCCAAGTCGGCCTCCTCCACCGGACGAGCCTCTCGCGCCAATCCGGCCTCCCTCCATCGGGCGCGCCTCTCGCGCCAAGCTGGTCTCCATCTCCGCCGCCCGCGCCTCTCGCGCCGAGCCGGCCTCCCCTGCCATCGGCTACGCCTCTCTGCGCCAAGCTGGTCTCCGACCCCTCTACCAAACGATGCCACGCTGGCCAGATGCAGCCATCTCCCACGCCCTCGGCTAGCCATCCGAAGCCGCCATGCCTCTGGTGACCGCAGACACGGTCACCACCACCGCAGCCGCTGCTGCTGAACGCCCAGCCACCTCACCTCGCACCCGACTCCTTCCCCGCCACCGACGTCGCCACCGCCTCCACACGCGCCCTCGGCCGACGCCATCCCCGCCGCCTTCAACCACCACCGCCCGGCACAGCGCACCGCGACGGCCGCCACCTCAGCCACAGCCACCGCCAGCCGCCTCAGACGCCGCCGTCCTCGCCACATAGGAGCCAACCTCCCCGTTTCCTCCACGCAGCCGCACCCCGCCGCCTCACCACCGCTGCAAAAAGTGCTGCTGTGTGCTGAGTCTGGGCAGGGAAGGTGGGTCTGGCCATCTCGCCCCCCAAACCCCTGCGCCACCGTCACCGATCGCCTCCGCCTCTGCCGGCTGAGGTTGCCGGCAGCAAGCCATCGCCTCCTTCGGCCCGTCGAGCCGCCACCGCGCCCGAGGGCAACCGAACCGTCGCCGAGCTGCCGCCGATGCTCCCAGCCGCCTCATGCCGCCATCGCGCCCGGGGTGCTCCCACCGCTGCGCGCAGGCTGCCGCACCATCGCTGAGCCGCCGCCGTGGTGTCCGGGCTGTTCCGCTACCTCTGCACCGCCGCCGAAGCTCCCAGCCAGCTGCTCCGGCCGAATCTAGGCATGGGAGGGCCAAATCCGGCCTCAGAGGAGCCAGATCCGCCGCCTCCCCAAGCCGCCACGCCGTCTCCTCCCCTGGCTGCGACGGAGTACTTCGTCGGCTTCCCCCGTCCTCGTCGCACCGAGGTGGAGACCGTCGAGTTGTTGGGTCTTGGCGAGCTCCAGCGGCGACGAGATGGAGGAGGTGGAGTGGCGGTGCGGGCGGCTAGGATTTTCGCCTCCCGAGCCGCCCGCGCGAGAGCTACGCGGGAGTTGCAATTGATTTTCGCACAGGGCCCTGCACCTGGGACAATTAATGCTAGCTATGATGGGAGTTTATCATTTCGGTTCACGTCCTTTATCATAACAAAACTATGATTATACTATTATAGACACTAATATAGTAATATCTTCTATACCAACGATTATAATGGTAATAGCAGAGTATCCTCACCTTTTGTCATTATGATCCTGGATGAGTTGGAGGCTCGCGCCCATCAGGTACCAGAACAATCTGGCAGGGACAAAATCAAGGTTAGCCCTTGTAGAATCTAGTAAAGCAAATTCTACAGACAGGGAACTGGATTGATGTAACCCAATACCAGCTGAAGCTCTAGTTTACATATGCTACCGTGTCGTTGATTGTTGTCCTAGGAATTTAAATAATGGCATGAGTGCTAATATATCTACTCCTAGCAAACGTAATATAGTTGGGAGGTTTGTGAGGTCGTCTAGTGTTTAAGTGGCAAAAGAATATGATCCATTGGGTCAATTAGCTCTCTAGCAAATCAACACATGATGCCTTCTTACCGCTGTATTACAATTAATGGAGAATTCTTCGATGCAGCTAAAGATTTGGTAGTATCAGTTCCTAAAATGAAGAGCAGGCCCCTAATTTTGAGATAACAGTACAATCCTACTTTTCTTTTTGTGCTATAGAAATCTCTCACAAAAAATAAGATCCTTATTACTACATAGTAGAACTAAGCATCAGAAATTCACTACGTCAAGACCACATTCTTCCCAATCTCTATAAGTGAATGGTGGATTTTGAAATGTCACCTAATTGATCCGCGTAAGCTAAAAAAGTTGGACCATCGGATAAAGGAAGCCATTGGATTGTATCAGTGAAAAAGGGTAAAACTGATCTTCTGGAGCTTTCCAGCTCCTCCGGTCCTCCCCACACAAGTGGGAGAGAGTGCAAAGAAAATAAAAAAAAATTGCAAAGGGAACACAGGAATAAAATTATCTTTTGAAGCAAACCCACATCGCTCTTGACACTGGCAGTCATGGTGTTCAAAACAAATTGCAGAAAGGCTTGAGGGATAAAATTGTAATCATCCTACTTTTGCTATAATATGAAAAAAGAAATAGTAAAATTGATGAGGGATGTTAGGCCTCGATCTTCCAATAGGTATTGATAAACAATCGATTTGGGCGGAGTCGCGACACAACTCAATCCGGCTTCTGAACGAACACGCTACTGAGCCCCGCAATCGCAACACCACGTCTCCTCTGGTTATCAATCGTGCCGAAACCTGGTTGACCTCGCCGAGAAGGCTAATACCTGCATGCGTATCGAAGAACACAAGCAAGAACAAGATAGATTGCAACCAAATTGCATATGAATGATTAAGCACTCGAATTTGGGGTTCTACAAACCGATCTAGCGGCGAAACTGTTCTTGACAGACTAATCTAAGCAAAACCCGACTCTAAATGATGACGGCTACTGATTAAGTATGATTAGGGACGTCCTAGGGTTGCCCTAGGGCGCACATCCCCTTGGGCTAAGCCCACGACACAATTATAAGGCCCAAAACATAAATCAGATTTGGACTGGATAAGGTACGTGTTTTGTTTTGTAGATTCCCGGCAGCTCGGTAGGAATTTTGACATGGAACCAAAACCATATGAAAGTAGACTCCATAAGCTTTCCAACAACTACTCATGGGCTTCGAAATTCCTTCTAGATCAGCAGCTAGGTCCATTTGAAATTGATGCTGTCAGGAGATCTGAATCCAATATGTGTGGAACTTTATCTCTTGTCTTCTATGGACCAAAAGTGACATGGTGAGGTAGAAGTAGACTTGGAGAAGGTCTTGGTTTGGTCCCCAATCAATTTCTTTAATCATCCATGCATTTATTACGCTCGGTCTCTTTTCTTTCGCTTCTTTCGCCCAAGCAAGTACCTTTACAAACGAAAACGCACGAAACTTATTATGTAGCAACGGTTGTTCAAATATATAACAAGTAAATCTTATATAGAACATATACGCCTTTAGTTGATTAATACATAAGGTAGTCATATTTATATCCGAGCTAGTCGTGTCCTCATAAAAATGGTATTCCGTTGTACTTTTTATTCATTCCCTACGATTAAATTAACAATAGGTAATAACACTTACTAAAAATATGCATGGCAAAATATGTCAATTTTAGAACGATTTCATAATTATACGTAGAGCTATTGACTTAATTTAAAAATTAAAAATTTATAAGCATATTATTTCAAAGCAGGTGCACCAATGAAAAGTAAGGACAAGATAAGGGGATCATACAACAATGGAGACGGTGAAAAGCAAGGACTCATACACCATAGAAGATGGCGTTAATAATAATACTAAAATCATGTAAATTTAGTTTAACATCTGAATGTAAAGTTTGCAATAAATGTTTATTGCACATAAAAATAAATCTATACTTATTTTAACTAGACTCCTGGATATTTTTTTTGTCTAAAACATTAAAATAAATCTAAGACAAATAATATAAACTAGCTGGTGGCCCGCGCAATTGCGTGGCTAGCACCCATATAAAATTATATATTTTTCCATATGGTTTTACTTAAAATTTATTAAATAGTTATATTGATGTCTTAAGATTTTGAAAGACCAAACCTTATCATCCCATGTTTCTAATTTTATACTTTTCAAAAGTCACACCAGTTGCTACCCCTACTTCTGACATATTATTCTTTATTAGCTTGTTTGATCTACTACTGTTTCTAATCATTCTCCTTGGAACCTTTAAAAATTGGATCTTTTTAGAGTTTATCGTCCTGTTAATCTTCTTTTTTATAATTTTTAGAAGTCCCATCAAACGTTTCCATTATACTCCTCTACAACCGTCCACTGCATACCTTATCATCCTCGTGTTTCTAATTTTATAGTTTTTAAAAGTCACACCGGTTGCTACCCCTTGCTTCTGTTATATTATTCTTTATTAGCTTGCTCGATCTACCACTGTTTCTATTCATTCTCCTTGGAACGTTTCAAAATTGGATCTAAAAACTTATAGTTTTTAGAGTTTATTGTCAAGTTAGGCTTCTTTTTTATAACTCTAGAAGTCCCATCAAACGCTACCATTATACTCCTCTAGAACCGTCCACTGCATCTTCTCTTTATTGTTATTGCTATTTGAAAAATCGAACATAATTATCGTTTAGGTTTATTTTTTTACTTTCTTGAAGTTCCGCCAAAACGTCAGAGACTTTGTCACTGTACTCCTCTACAGCTCGCCCGCTGCCGCCCTTCTTTATTGTCATTGAGATTTTAAAATCAAACATGATTATCATTGAGGTTTATTTTTTTTTACTTTTTAGAAGCCCGAACCTTTAAAAATTGAATCTTATAGTTTTAGAGTTTATTGTCTCGTTGGGTTTCTTTTTTTATATAATTTTTAGAAATCCCGTCAAACGCTACCACTATACTCCTCTACGACCCGTCCGCCACATACTCTTTATTATCACTGGGATTATAAAAATCTAACATAACTACCGTTGGAATTCATTTTTACTTTCTAGAAGACCCACCAACCATCGGCGGCTCTGCCATTGTATTCCTATACGACCTTCCCGCTGCCTCTCTTTTTTATTGTAATTGAGATTTTAAAAATCAAATATGATTATCATTGGGGTTTATTTTTTTACTTCCTAAAAGTCTCGCCAATCGCCTTGACCGATTTGCTACACGACCTGCCCCGTCGTCATTCCTTTTAATCGTCATTAGGATTGTATTTGGTGTTTTATTAATACTTTTTAGATGTCTCATCAACCGCCACCACTTTGCTCCTCTATAGGCCTGTTACTTAAATAATCTCGTCATGTGTTTTAGATGGTCTTTTCTTTCAGTAGTCTTATTTTTTTTATCACCAATTGTAGTTATTTATAAATTGTATTCCTAGTTGAAATCTTATTTTTCTCTTTCTAATTTCAGAATTAATTTTATTTTTCTTATTGTGTTCTTTTGATATTTGTATTTTTTTTGTTTTCAATTTCAGTTGTTTCAAAATTGTATTCCTACTCTAACTCTCTTTTCAATTTGTCTAATTTCTGATTTTATTTTATTTTATTTTTTTATTCCGCATTTTAATTAATCTACTATTGGGTTCTTATATGTACTCTTATTTAAATATTGCTTATATTTAATTTCAAATTTAAGTTAATTTTAAATTGTATTCCTACCTGAACTCTTCTTTTCTTTTCTTTTTTCTAATTTTGATTTTTTATTCTGAATTTTAATTAATCTTGTATTGGATTCTTTTATGGACTATTCTTTCAATATTCCTTATTTTTAATTCCGAATTTCAGTTATTTTTAAGTGTATTCATACTCGAACTCTTCCTTTTCCTTTTCCTATTTTCAAAATTTATTTTATTTTTATTCTGAAATTTAATTAATCATGTATTGGGTTCCTATATGGACTCGTCTTTCAATATTGCATATTTTTAATTCCGAATTTCAGCTATTTTTAGATTGTATTTCTACTTGTACTCTTTTTTTTCTTTTTCTCCGATTAATGTGGGAATTTCTAGCCTCCACAACGAACATGGTGCATCCTTTTAAGGCTGTTTTAATAATATAATAGATAGATATAGAGGGGGTTACCATGACTTAATAACTAAGGTTATGTGTCACGTGTCAAAATTTCTATATTTTTTTAACTTGAATCATAATAGGTGGGGTTTTATGAAATTATGTTTGAAAAAATGATGTATGCCAAATATAATTCATATATTTTGATATACATAGCAAATAGTAGGATGGTTAGAGTCGTACAAATGCGCGACTATATACACTAGTTCTAAACCGAAATGAAACAACATCTTGCTCAAGTGGAACGGCAACACCATGATTTACTCATCAATCTCTTCCAAATTCACCAATTTCTCATTCGTACTCCCTTCGTTTCATATAATAAATTGTTTTGACTTTTTTTTCCTTGTCAAAACTTTTTAACTTTGATCAAGTTTATAGATAGCAATAATTTTAGCACAAAACAAACATACTATGAAATATATTTAATGTTATATTTAATTAAACTAATTTGGTTTTATAGATGTTGCTAAATTTTCTATAAACTTATAATATGAAAAGAGTCAAAACGACTTATAATATAAAAATGAGTACATAACAACTAACGCCAAAACGATCAAGTCAAAGTGTTTGTGGCTGCTCAACCCAAAAAATTCTACACCCTCCATCCTAAAATAAGTTTATTTGTAGGGTTATGTGTCTAGTGTTTGACCGTCCATCTTACTTAAAAAATTATTATGATTAATATTTTATTATTATTAGATGATAAAACATGAATAATATTTTATGTGAGACTTATTTTTTTTATCTTTTCATAAATTTTTCAAACGTCGGATACAAATAAAGTTATTTTGGGACAAAGGGTGTACCTAGAAGTGTCATGGATTAATTTACAGCGAAGACGAGTTGTACCAACTACACTCCCTAAGAGCATCTCCAACAGCCTCTCTAATTGACTCTCCAAGTTAAATTTTAGCAATTATATCCAAAAAAAACATGCTCCAACAGCCTCTCCAACTCACTGCTATTTGGCTGGCCAAACCATCCTCCTCACTGGCTACATTTGGCCATTCTACTTGGCTGGTCAATGGTGGGCCCCACACATCCCATCTCCTCCACCCCCTCCCCCCTCTCTCTCTCTCTCGCAGTCTCGCATCCGTCTTTTTCCCACCCAATCTCGACGGCGAGCTCGAGCACGGCGCGAGGAGGCACGGGAAGGAGCACTGCTACGATGCGGTGACGACAGTGCCAGCCGCGACAATGGCGCCCGTAGCCCCAGGCGATGGTGGACAACGGCGACGACAACGAAGAGACCGCCATCCGTGCGCGCATCCTCTCCCATGCGAGCGGCGGCGGTGCCGCAGCCGCCGGCCTACGCCTGCCGCTTCCGCTCGCCGCTTCCCGGCTCAGCTCGCCTCAGCCCGCGGCCTCAACTCGCCACAGTCCCCGCCTCCGCTTGCCGCAGTCGTCGGTCTCCGCTTGCCTCAACCCGTGACCCGCCTCCGCCTCAGCCCGCCGCCTCCGCTCGCCACCACCTGTCGCCTCCGCTCAGCCCGCCAGCTCTGCGTCGCCTCCGCTTGCTGCAGTCCGCCGCCTCGCCGCCACCGCTATCTGCAGCTCGTTGCTTCGCACGCTCGTGGCCCGCCGTCCGCCGTCGCCGCATCGGAGGAGAGGTTGTGGGAAGAAGGCTGTAGACTGTAGTCCAGGAGGAGGAAGGGAGATGTGAGTGGGAAAATGGGGTGGAAGAGGAAGAAGAAGGGTAGCAGAGACTAACATGTGGGTCCTATTTGTAATAGACTAGTAATAGACTAGTAATGGAGAGGGTAGACAGAGAGGCTCTTGGAGCGAGTAACGACTTTGACTTGCTAAATCAAATGGATAGCTGGCTATATAGATGTTTGGAGAGTCTATTTTAGAGAGACTGTTGGAGATGCTCTAACAACCCAAAGATGAGGTCCCGCATCTTGTGGATGAGCCACGCTGAGCGCTTCTTCATGTGGCTCGGCGGCTTCTGTTGCTCTGAGCTCCTCAAGGTTTGACACGAGTGATCACCCACCCAATTCAGTAACAAGCAAAGAATCTGAAGCTACCATTGACTGCTATTGTTGAATGATGATGATGATGTTGTTTGTGCAGGTACTTGAGAGCCATCTTGAGCCGCTGACGAATCAGCAGTTGATGGGCATCTGCAACCTGCAGCAGTCGTCGCAGCAGGCCGAGGACGCGCTGTCACAGGGGATGGAGGCTCTGCAGCAGACGCTAGGAGACACACTGGCATCGGCGGCCGCCACCGTGGTCGTCGGCGGTGTAGGCGCCGACAACGTCACCAACTACATGGGACAGATGGCCATCGCCATGGCCATGCTCACCACGCTGGAGAACTTCCTCAAGCTTCGGTCAAACATCAATGGCGAACTAAATTGCTTATTACCATGGCGTGATGCGATGATATTTTTGTGTAGGCTGATCTGCTGAGGCAGCAGATGCATCGGATCCTAACCACGAGGCAGGCGGCGCGGGCGCTGCTCGTCATCAACGACTACTTCTCGTGGCTCCGAGCGCTAAGCTCGCTGTGGCTGGCGCGGCCGAGGGACGCGCGTCACGGCATGGCAGAGCGCGCATCGCACCGACCGCGCCCCCGGCGGCACGGCCAGGTACGCGCCGCAGCCACTGCATCCCGCTGTCGGCGACCACCTCCCCACCCACCGGCCGGCCTGCCCAAGAGGAGAAAAGTGAGAGAGAGAGAGAAAGAGAGAGAGGAGGAAGGGAGAGGAGGGGAAAGAGATAGGGTGATGACGTGGAATCCTGGCATGTGGGGCCCACATGGGTTCCACGCTGATTCAGCCGTCACGTCAGACAAAACCGCGGTCAAAACCACCGAGGGACCTAAAGTGAACGGTTTTGTAAGTTGAGAGATATCATATATCTGGTTTTGCGGTTGTGGGACGATTTTGTAACTCGATGACAAGTTGAGGGACCTTGGGTGTACTTTTTCCTTTGAAAGTTGGGACAAATTGAGGGACCTATAGTGAACTTAACCCCCCCCCCTACCTTTTCTTTTCATGTGCTTGACGGGCCGCGAATGTCGCGTTTGACATGTGGGCCTGTGGGGGCAAACCTTAGGGTGTGTTTGGATAATGGAAAATGTGGAGTGGAATTGGGATTGAGAAATGAATGAAGGGTTAGAATTAAATGGAAAAGGGAGAATGAATGATTAAGATTTAAAGATGTCTTTTAGTGGATGGGAAATGATTTCCCATTAGCCAAACAGGACCAAAATAAATAAAAATCACCCCCGTGGCATGTGCCCCCGCAACACAGAATTCCCCAATTCCCCTTCTCCCATCCCAGGAGGAGCCGCCGGAACCCTCACCGTCCCCCCAAGATCCAACCAATCTACCGGTAGACCCGGTGTTGTGCCGTGATGGATCCATTAGGCGGTCGCCGCCGCCGTACTGCTGCATCTGAGAGTGGAGGAGGATGGATGAAGGGTTGTACCAGTGTGAGGGCGAGAGATGTAAGTCACCTCCGATCCCTTCAAAACCCACCATTTTTTTTCTTGTCTTGGCTTATTTTGTGGCAACACATCAGGCCAGCCAGACACATAATTTACCACCAGATCTGAATCGCTCCCGCGGTTGTAATGTATAGGATGTATGTATGTATGCATGTTCATCTGTTTGTTTGGTTTTCCCTTTCACTAGATTCATTCTTTCTTAGCACAAAGCACCCCCCCAAAAAAACTCTCTTTTCGTTGTCCTTGTGGATTTCTCAGAATTCGGCGCAGCTGACTCCGATTCGTTTTTGGTGTTAGAGAGACACCGATTCGGACTATGTTATGTTACCTTTTGTGAATAAATATAGTACTAGTGTATATGTGCACCGCAATCTCAGAGTTAAGCATCATACATAGTCTTTGTTTGTGTGTTTGCTGCATGTACGACGACACCATGGACGTGAAGACGAGGAGCAGGAATAGGAAGAGGAAGAGGACTGTAGTACCACCTGCAGCAGCTACTTTTCCTGATCTGCTGCCGGAGGAGATTGTGGTGGAGATTCTGGCTCGGCTGCCCGTCAAATCCCTGCTACGCTTCAAGTCCGTCTGCAGAGGGTGGCGTGCAATCATCTCCGAGCCATCCTTCATCCGAACGCAACTCCAGTGCTCGGCTTCTAAACAGGAGCCATCCATCCTCATCAGCCCCCACACCCTCCTTGGGCGTTGCGATATTCAACCCCCAGTTGGAGGACTAGGTGATTGGCCCAACAACTTCTCCACCCAAATCAGCTTCTACCAATGGCAGCGAGGTGCCTCCATTGCCAGGTTCATGGATGCCACGGCCTTCCCTGCCAACGAGTTCCACCTCGTCTGCCACTTCGCCCACTGCGATGGCCTAGTGCTCGCCCCCACAGACACCAACCTCTACCTCTTCAACCCGGCCACGAGGGACACCATCACTCTCCCTGACGGCCATGGTGATAACCACCACCATGGCACGGAAATGGAAGCTTGCTACGCTGCAGGGCTAGGCCTAGATCCTGTCACACGCAAGTACAAGGTGGTTCGAGCATTCTACCGTTCAATGGACCCCATCCGCATGGGGATGGAGGTGTTCACCGTCGGTGAAACGGGCGCAGGCTGTGGCTGGAGGGAGACCGTCACTGATCCTCCCTACCCTGTCAGTAGATGGCTCACTGCCTTCACTGTCAATGGTGGCTACTTGTTCTGGTACATGGATCGGTTTCGCTACCCTAATGACACTCTCCATGGTGGCCTCCTTTGGTTTAGCCTGCAAGACCAAGCGTTCCGCGTCACTCTTCTTCCTCATTCACTGGACCCTGCCCTAGATGACAAGGTCAGGCCGGACGTGCTACACGGCGAATTGTGCGTCCTTCATGCCAACAGTGACACCATGCCTGTGACGATTTGGACGACAAATTCGCCGTCTTTTGATGATTGGGAGCGGCGATACTGCATCTATGTCTCGAGACTTTGCCATCCAATGGGCCTTCTTGGTGATGGCGGGATGTTGCTGTGGGCAAAACACACCATCCACCGCTACGACCTGTGGAGCGATGAGCTGACGGCCGTGTGCGAGCTGGGTGGCATCAGGTATCAGGGTGGTAGGCCACCAAGGTGGAAGAATCTCTTCAACTTCAGCGTAATGCCATACACCGAGAGTCTTGTTAGAATCACTGCTGCTGCTTAAGGCATCCGGAATCCGGATCCTATAGGCTTGTACTTAATGTATATCTCACTCTATTTATCACCTAAATACAGTGCAATTGCCAGGATCTGATACTGACAGTGACTGTTTTGCGTGTTGTATTATTAATTTATCTGTTTACTACTGAGGTACTGGCTAAAGTTATTTTGCAATTTGCCCGGGAAATTAATACATTTTGAGTTTATTTATTGATCCATCCCAAGATATGAAATAAGCGTGCCAAAATGATCTGTTCGATAGTTTTGGATGGGCTGCTGCTATTGCCTGTGTAATTTTTTCCTTGGCAGCACACCCGATTCCTAGCAGTGATCACCAAATGTATCCTGAAAATTCTCCCTGATCTGCCTCTGTCAATATACTGGAGTATAACTCAGTGCCTGCAGCCAGTGCTGCTGATATTTTTCCCGGATCGATCGATCGATCGATCAATCCATCAATACTTCTAATGCTGGCGGTTCTACCAGCTGCCGATTGGTAAAGTATCCCTCAGCATTGGTAAAGTATCCTGATCTTCTCCTTTTCTTCTAAGGTGCTGATTTGCAACAATCAGATTTCATCAGTCATAAATGAAGGCAGACCTGTCTATTAACTGGTAGATAGCTTGATTATACATGATTTAGAGCTGTATGGGAGAGTTCAAGCTCCTAATTCTTGGAATTGGGTATCCCTAGGTCCCAAAATTGTTGTTCAGGTATCAGGGTGGTAGGCCCACCAAGTTGGAAGAATCTCTTCAACTTCAACGTAATTTCCCCTACAGTGAGAGTCTGGTCAGAATTACTGCGCGCTGCTTAAGGCTTTTACGCCATGAGAAGCAACTTGTATTTGATGTATATCAACCTATTAATTTTATCACTAAAAATAGTGCAAATGATCGAAGAGATCTGGTACTGAGTACTGACTGTGAGTCTGTGAATGTTTGCATGTTGTATTATTAATGTTTTTAAGGGCTCCTTTAAATCACTGGAATGAAAAAATGGAGGAATAGGAAAAACATTGGATTCTGATAGAAATGTAAGTGTAAAATAGATGATTGTAAAAACACAGGAAAAACATAGGAATGACCGTTTGATTGGATCACAACAAAAACATAGGAATTTGAGGTGAGATAAAAACTTGAAGGATTCTTTCCATAAGGCTCTACTTCATGTTAAATTTTCCTTCAAAACTCGCATGGGAAGAGGCATTTCATAGAAATTTCATAGGATTCATTTCTTTGAGCTATATAGAAAAAAATTCTATAGGAATAAAATTCTCTAAAATTTCTATGAAATTATGAATTTCCTTTGAATCCGAGGGGCCTAGATCTATTAACTGAGGTGCCTTTATGTATTGATCCATCCAAAGATATCACGAGAAGTGTGACAAAATGATCTGTTAGATAGTTTTGGATGGGCTGCGCTGATGCCTATGTAATTTCTCCTTGGGCTCGCTTGGGCCAGGCTTTGGGAGAGCTTTGGCAGCCCACCCAATTCCTAACAATGATCACTAAATGAATCCAGATGGTTCTGAATTTTTTTTTCCCTGATCTGCCTCTGCCACATGCAACTCAGTGTCTGCAGCCAGTGCTGCTGATATTTTCCCACATACTACTGTATAGTGCTGATGTTTCTTGGCCATTTTAACAGCATCACCATTTCGCTTATACTTATTACAAGCGAAATGGCTTATTAGTGTTATTAGTGATTTAAAAACGAATACTGAAAAAGAAACCACAATGAAAAAAACCGAAAACCAACTCTAAAATTAAGTTTTGAATTTAAATATAAGCTGAAGGCTAAACGATGAAGCTATAACACTAGTAAGATGATGAGTATGGCTTGCATCGACGGAATGGTATGGAAGCTTCACTTTTTCTTATCAGAAAGTGGCAAAGAGGCAGCAGACAGAATCGATCCATGGCAAAGGCAGAGTCACTGAGAGTCCTTCCAAAGCTGCCACTTGAGAATTGCCAATGCATTGCTCCTCCTCTTTTCTTTTCCTTTTCATCATCTTCTTCTTCCTTAACCAAAAGAGCCCCTTCCTGCCTGCCTGCCTAGCTATGTGGCTAGAAGGAACAAATCCTAAAGATCAGAGAGAATCAGTGACACGTTTCGACTTTCAGCTCCAAGCCTAATCATCATGGCCATCGTCTCTCCCTGCAGATTGCTACTTGTTTGTGTGTGAGAGAAGCAAAGAACAGAGTGAGTGGTGTTCCTTTTTTTTTTCTTATTTCTTGTTTATGACCATGGAAGGAAAGAAAGATACCTTTGATTTTGTTTCTCTTGGATCACTTCTCTTTTTCTTTCTTTTTGTCTGTCGAGCGATAGATACATACTGGCTTTGAGCCTGCAGGTCAGTGCCAAAAAAATGTTGTGTTGGGAGGGTATATTTGACGTGAGGCTTTATTCGATTCCAACCTTAGCTAGCTTCTCTTTCTCCTCCCATCATTTGCTACAGAAACTGTATTTGCATCTGGTTATTCATGTCGTTTTCATCGCATAACTTTTTATATATAAAAAAATTCACTGACTTGGCATTGTTCAGTGTTGAGAGGTATATAGTATCTTTGGTCGATCTGCTGCCTTTGCCGAATCAGTTGTTCAGTACTCGAGTCGGTGCGTGCCTTGTCTTCTCTTCCTCTTTGCACAGTTGCAGATGCAGAGAGCTGATGGGCCTACATATGTCCAAATTTAAACCTAGAATTAAGTTTTTTTAGATGGAGGGAGTATGCGTCTAGCTATAGTTTCATGGGGGAAAGAGCAGCAGAAGCAGCATGAATGCACGGTTGAAAACTTGAAATAATCTGTTTCCTTTCCCTGGTAAACGTATGCATGGTTTCACTCCAATCGGGGCATCAAACTATAATAACTGACTTGTCAACGGCATGCGTGTACGCGTGATCTAAGGAACGTATCCGGAGGAGTTCATTTGAGGCGAAAAATAACCACCCAGAGAGAGAGAGAGAGAGAGAGAGAGTTTACTTCCTAGCCCACCCAGAGCATTTGGTCACTGATACAGTAAGGCCTTGTTTACTTTCCTTTTTTTTTTCCTAAAAACATCGCATCGAATCTTTGTACATATGTATAGAGCATTAAATATAGACAAAAAGAAAAAACTAATTGCCTAGTTTGCATGGAAATCGTGATACGAATCTTTCGAACCTAATTATTTCATGATTAGCTATAAGTGCTACAGTAACCCACATGTACTAATGATAGGTTAATTAGGCTTAATAAATTTGTCTCGCGGTTTCCAGGTGAGTTATAAAATTAGTTTTGTTATTCGTGTCCGTAAACTCCTTCCAATATCCGATCAAATATTCCATGTGATACCCCAAAATTTTCTTTTCAGTAACTAATCAGGCCTAAGCTTCGCATAGTAATCCTAGTACTCTCTCCGTTTACTTCCGCACGAGTCACCGTTGACTCCACCAAGTAGAATAAACTGTAGAGTACTGTATAAACTTTTGAATAGTACTTATTCCATACTATATTACGGTTCTACTATATATGGATTTTTATCCCTCGATGGGATATCTGTTGACGACCAAATTTTCGCGTCAACAATATCCCTTCGTTGTTTGTATGTCATCTAAATAGTTATCAACAAAAATTGACAATATAGATTAATATGAAATATATTACTCCACAAACATGCAAGACCAAATTTAACTTCTACAAGTAGCAACAAAAATACTAAATTAAAAAGTATTTATCGTACATTCGCATCTATATTTGTTATTTTTGTTATAACTTGTAGAAGTTGAATTTGATATATTTCATATTATTCTATCTTGCCAATTTTTTTATAACTATTTAGGTGGCATGCACGAAACAAGGGATATCTCCTTGAGGGATAAAATCACTTCCCATACCGTTGAGCTATTATGAGATGGAAGGAGTAAATCATTTTAGTATTATCGTAAGCCAAACTTTTATAATTCTAATCAAGTCTTTAGAAAAACACATCAACAAGATTTAGACTATCAGAATTAAATCAAACATTGATGTCTTCATAGTGTATTTATTTGTTAGTACAAATAAAGGTGTATATTTTATAAACTTGGTCGAAGTTTGACTTGAGATAAAACTGAAAATAACTTACAATATAGAACAATGGGAGTATTCAGCTTTGATATTATGTGGTATTTGCAATTCATTAACAAGTCGCTTTTGAAATGTCGGATTCTTTTTAAATTTCTGTTAGAAATAAGATGAATCTTATGCCTTCTTGAATGCTAAGCTACTTTATACAAGGAAAAAAAAAAGCAAAGGGGAAACAACTTGAATAAAAGACATTTTATTTTATTTTTATATATGTGCGTGCTTACATATAGTATGTGGAATTGTAAAGCTGATGGAACTGAGAATCAAATCAAACCTGATATCGATATGTCTCAAAGTTACTTGTTATTATTACCTGCTTTTACATTTGTAAATCCTCATTTACTTTAAACCGAACAAATATATAATCCTAAGAACAGAATCTAGAAAAGCATACAGGATTACCTGCATACTCACGTCATGCTGATCGTAGCTGACCCAACTGCAATGCTAGTTTCTGCAGAGATAATACGGTGCAAACTGAACCAAAGGAACTGAAGAAGAAGATCGGGAGTTTTTTTCAGACCAACAAGTTCTTTTTTTTCCCGAGAAATTTCAGATCAACAAATTGAGAGACATACTACTACAGGAGGGAGAGATAGATAGGGCTTGTTCAGTCTATTAACAAAATTAACCTTACTAAAATTTGATAATATCAAGATATTATTGATTTATAGCCTCGTCAAATTTTGGTTGGAGTGACATTGATAAGAATACTGACATTGGTAATAGCAAAATATTATGTTTAGTTTATTACTCTATCACCATTTTGATAACCCCGGAAATCCATGCACTACCAAATCATCCAATGAGGAGTCTCACACAGCCAGCAAGCAGAAGTGAGATGTGGCATCATGCAGATTCCAATTTGAAGATTAGTGGCCTGATTAGACACTAGATTAGCAGCAGTTGTGATGAATGGGAAGCATCAAGTGGCGACATGGTTGCAGGTGGTGGCAGGAGACATGCACGTGAGGGCTCCCCCATCATTGGAGAGTACTTGCAGATAGACCCTGTGAGAGTGTGAGACCCATTCATCCATTCACCAACAAATCGATGCAGTGCCACTTGTAGATGGAGTACCTAGCTATAGTCACAAATGGAGTACTGATCAGGTTATTATGTTGCTCAGCTACTCATAAACTAACTAGGGAGTACCAAGGTGTACGTTTTTTATCAGTTCTAGTGAAACCGTTAGGGATCGGTTTGTAAAAATCGAACAAATTTAGATAATTTCCACACAAAAGTTGTCAGTGTTTTGCTCGGTTTTCAGTAAACAAACATGATCGTTTTCAGAAAACGGTAAGGTAAACCATGAGGAGCACTACCTTGCTTGCTCTTCATGTGTACGTTGCTAGCAAGCAAACATGATGTATGTACCCTACCCTCATCATGAATGAAACCACGCCCCCACTATATATATGAAGGTATCAGTGAAATTCAGAATGGATGCAAAGCCTTACTGTCTTATAGCATCACACTTTGCCGCAGTTTACTATGTGTGAAAAATGCTAGGTTAATTTGTAGTATAGTATTTGATTCAATTCTCGTACGAGCTAAAGGCTCATGCATTGCAACGGATATTATCGAATATTATAAGAGATAAAAACAAAAAATACAAGTTTATAGCATAGTTAGTTTATTAGGCATATAATACTATATATTTAAGGAATGTTACATCTAAAGCAAAAGCATTGACGTCTGGAGACCTTATAGCCCCAAATATCAGCTTGTTGTGTTTAAAGACAGGCTCGAATACCATCACTAACATAATTTAAAGTAGTATAGATTTGATTTGCACAGTAGTTTTGTACCGTCCCTTATCTAAGTTGCGGCACTACTCGTGCTGCCGTGCAGTATTGGTGGGCCCGTGGTAGTCAGTAGGACGAGGTCCAAGAAACCCGCCACAAGCCCACCGCTGCAGCTCAGCTCAGTACACCACAGTACAAGTAGGGTCACTCACAAGGCTGCATGTATCTAAATATTTGACACCGTTAACTTTTTTAAATATGTTTAACCATTCATCTTATTTAAAAACTTTTGTAAAATATGTAAAACTATACGTATACATAAAAATATATTAAAAAATGAATCAAATGATAGGAAAAAATTATTAATTAATAATGAATTAAACTTTTATAAAATATGTAAAACTATATGTATACATCTTGACCTTGACACATATGCAAATTAAATTGGGATTTTATCTAAATTTTCTTTTCATAGAAGGAGTAATATTAATAGTGTGTATTTGCTTTTCAAACGGAAAAAAGAATCATACGTTTTCCCTCACTTTTGTTGGCTTTGAAAGATAAGAATGCATACAAGGCAGGCAGCATGGACAGCCTAATATATGATTGGCTGTTGGCCCATGTATTTCTAGACACGTTCATGTAGTAGCTGCATGCACTTCGTTTGTTTATAGATCTTGATATATACAATCCACGAGCAACTTGGTATATACATCGATGTCTTTGTGTTCCATTAGAAGTGTACGTCCAATTCAAAATTTAAGAAAACCATGGGTCAATTTTTAAATTAATCCCTACATCTGCAATTTTTAGTTCCATTTGTGGGAAGATCAACTCATTGACCGGATAGGCCTTCATTTCTACGAAATGGCAGCTCTCCATGCATGAGAGCAGATTTAATTGACTTTTGCTTGTAAGGTTTTTGTCGTGCTACAGTGCTGCTCTCTCTTTTTTTCCCTTTAATTCCTAGAATAGGAGCTCTACTAATTCTTCAAAAATAATTAATAAGAAATTACAAACAGCGTGTAAAAGTCTAAAGGCATAATATCGTGAGCTACAAATTAACATTTACGCCACGTGGACAACCCAATACAACATACCACACGCCAAGTATATAAAACTCAAGAAAAACACGACACTCTACCAAACTATCGCACCCTCACGCTCTACATCCAACTCACCATTTACAATTGTCGCTTTATATCGCTCACCTCATGAAGCTAGCTCTAACTTCACCAACGAAGGCATTGTCACGTGTACCATCTATTGTACATCATCGCGACGGTAGCGCCAATTTCCTCGTGATACTTCTAAAAATATCGGGAGGCTTTTTAACTCTCAAGATGTTCCAAATATCTCATGTTATTGGTATGAAACTTACTTTTCCTTAATTATCCTTTCTTTGGTATGATTAATTACAGCATAAATTAGGCCATGTTGATATATTCCTTTCTTAAGAACATTAGCACTACCAATAAACTTCCCAATCCTTTAGCTATAATTTATATCCAAAGTTTAAATAATTCAAAAGAAGATAAGGGAAAGCAAAGAATTCAACGGAGACAAACCCTCTTGAGCCCCCCCAAATCCCAAATTGCGAAAATCTAGTACACTCAAATCACAACACTAGCCAAGCCAGCACACCACTACTCTACTGGATCGAGTACAGTACACAGTATGATGATTTTTTTTGTGATTATAGAAATTAAATGTTAAATAGTGAAATTAGGAGAGGAAGAATCCAAGAGCAATTAGGATGCGAGTGCAGAAGCGTCCCTTTCCCGGACAATTTCCCGGCAGAAGTATAAATCACAAGCCGCCATGGCCGCCCTCGCTTCCTGCCAAAATCCTTACTTATAAGCCACAGACAAGTGCCGTAGCTAAGCTAGCTCACCTTCCTCCTCACCGCCAAGATCGCAAGAACGCAACAAGAGAGGAGGAGATTGATGTCGTCTTCGGCTGTGATTCCGCCGCCGTCGCCGGAGAGGAGGGTGCCGATGGTGGCTGTGCCGGTGGTGGCCGACGATGGAGGCGGAGGGCATGGGGCGAAGGGGGAGGAGAGTGTGAGCGGGAGCGTCGCGGGCATTTCGCCGAGCATCCTCATCATCGCCGTCATCGTCGTGGTGATGCTCCTCGCCTCCGTCTCCATCCACTACTTCATCCGCCACCTGTGCCGCCGCTCGTCGGCGTCGGCGGCCGCGTCGTCCTCCGCGCCGGTGCTCCCCGTCGTGGTGCGCCCCGCGTCGTCGGCGGCCGTGGGGGAGCAGGTGGTGGGGAAGGCGTCGGCGGAGCGCGCGGCGGAGATGGAGCGGCTCATCTCGCGGCTGCCGCTGTTCACGCTGGCGTCGTCGCTGGCGGCGCTCCCCAAGTCGTCGCGCGACTGCGCCGTGTGCCAGAGCGCGTTCCGCGACGACGACGAGCTCCGCCTCCTCCCGGCGTGCCGCCACGCGTTCCACTCCCGCTGCGTCGACCCGTGGCTCCGCGCCAACCCCTCCTGCCCGCTCTGCCGCGCCTCCATCGCGCTCCCGCACCCGCCCCTCCCGGACCTCCTCCGCGTCGAGCTCGGCAGCGTCAGCAGCCGCCGCTCCAACCCCAACTCCGCCGCCGCCGTCGCCAGCGCGCCGCCCGAGGGCGCCGCCGTCCGCGCCTACCCGCTCCCCACCCTCCCCAACTCCGAGTACCTCGTCGAGGAGGAGCTCGAGGTCGTCATCAAGCAACCCGCCGCCGCCGCTGCGCCAAGAACCGGCGAGCCAAGCCAGCATCCGCTGCCGGCGGCGCAGGCGGAGCGTGGGCAGCCGTCGTCGGTGACCCCGACGGCGTCGTTCAGCTCGGCGAGGTCGCAGGAGCGGTGGAGCAACAGGTGGAGCAGCAGATGGAGCAGCCGGTGGAGCAGCGGGCGGTGGAGCAGCCGGTACGACGCCGGCACGGTGACGGCGGCCGCCACGGCGGAGTGGTGGTGGGACATGGACGGCGGCGCGGCGCCCGCCGCGCGGCGGCGCGAGGTGGAGGAGCAGGGCAACGCGTTCCACGGCTTCATGCGCTGGCTCACAGGGGCATACTAGTAATTTACCACTCGATCAATGCCCAGTTCACTCGCTCGTCAACCTCGCCGGCGCCGGCGATCGCCGGAGAATTGAATTCAACTGAATTTGAAATGAATTATGAATTTCTGATGCGGCTCGGCTCTGCTTTTGGGCATTCGTGATTAGGAGTAATTAATAGTGTCTCCTTTTCTCTTTTTTTTGGCTGTGAATTCTTGTATTATTTTTTTTCTTGAGTGCGTGGATTTCGAGGGTGGAGGATGCATATGGTGGGAAGGTTTTTGATGCCGTACGGATTTGAAAACTGCTTCTTCCTCCGAATTGGAGAATGTCGGCGGGAAGATTGAGGAATTCGGGGACTTTGAGGCAAATGAACTGAACTGCCCAATAAAAAAACAGAATTATTTCCAGCTTGATCGTATAGGCTATAGAACCATGCTGCATTTTGTTTGGATATTGCAAATTTGGGAGCGAGACTGTGTGCCAGAATGCATATATATATTCCCTCTGTACTTAAAAAAAAGGAATCAATTTTTGAGGATGAAGCTAGTACTTGATGTTGATTCTTTTTGTGATTGAAATTAGCAAAATGAAAATTACTGTTGCATTTGTACATATATATATTCAGGTTATACTTATGCTTCTGAACGTGCCAAAGCACATTTCACTTATTTTAACTGATTCAGGTTTTATGCTGCAGCATATGATCAGTACTAGGGCTTTGTTTCTTTTTGTATTGTTCATGGGGAGTGTAGTATCTTCTCTATCTAATCATAGCATGGGTGTGTGTAGTACTAGAGTACAACAGCTGAACTTTGAGGCATGGTGGTGTCAGGTAGGCATGCAGGCAAGAGCAGCATGGATTTGTTCTTCTTCGTCCGTCCAACACAAGGTGATCGATGATGATCATCGAGTAGAGTAGAGAATGCAGTGCAGAGTGCAGTGCACATGGGGATGAGGGTTAGGATAGGAGATTCCTGGTCCTTGAGATTACGCACAACACTACAAACCTCCTCTCCTCTCCTACTACAGTCTACAGTGCTAGTAGTACTGCTACTTGGAAAAGGACTCGCCTGTCCCATTATTTCCATTGCCATTTGGGACAGATGGCTACTAGTACTTGGTTCACTATCAGTGTCACCATTAGCTGCTATGGTTAGCTTTAATTTGTCTGCTTAATTAACTGATTTGCTAAGTGTCTACTCCCTATGTCCCAAAATATCGACTTGGCACTACTAATACTAGGTTTTGCTGAAGAATATTTTGGGACGAAGGGAGTAGCTATCTGAACGAGTAGCGTATTGTTTTGACCATGGCCATATATCTCATTTTGACCTTAAATTATTATTAGATAATTATGTTATAATTGAAAGTCGTCTAGGTACATATTTTGATCGAATAGGTATTTTATAAACTTTCCTTAAAAAGTTAAGTGATCATCAAAGCTTAAACTTGAATAGTGTTCATATAAATTATATACCCCAGTGGGTAGCTATTAAGCAGCTTGACCTAGCAAGCTGCATGCTTGCCTTTAGGTAGGGATGAGCTGATATTGATCAGACTCGAAAGAGAGCTCGGCAGGAGGACATTGATGCGTATGTCGCTTTTGTGGTTGGCAATGCCATTGCCATTGCCATGCCATGCACCGGATGGAAAGCCTTTTCATTGTTGCCCTTAGCTTTGCTGTGTAAATGTATGTGATGAGCTACAGGACTACATGCTGCTGCTGCTTCTGCAGGAAGCAGCAGGACTTCACCTTTGCATTTCTCCATGCATGTTAACACACTCAACTACTGAATATTTGATTGTTAGAAAAGTGAAGAGAGAAAAAATGCACTATACTGAGTTTCTTATTATATATGCCTTGTTCTTTTTGTTCGTTCAGTTGAGGGATGTTTTTCGTTTTATTTTAATAGCTGAATCGCACCGTTTTCTGAGAAATTCACGTATAAAAAGTTTTTTTTAAAAAAAACAATCACGTCATTTAAATGCCTGGAAGCATGCTGCTGAATGAAATGGTTGCATTCCCATTTAGATTATAAAATAACACGTCCATTAATTTGGGTACTATAGCTATCACTACTGAATCACTGATTCACTGATCGATATATATATATTTTCTATCCATCCATCCATCGAGAGAGAGGCCGGTCGATCGGTCAGTAGCTAGCTAGCTTCTTGTTGTTGTTAGCTCGAGCTGGGGGAGACAAGGAAAAGCAAAAGGCCCTCTGCTTCTGGATTCTGCATGCATTGCAATTTCCTTTCCTTTCAACCTTCTTTTCCTTTCTCTCTACTCCCAAAAAAAAAAGACAAACACTAGTTTTCCGTGCCAACGTTTGACTGTCCGTATTATATGAATTTTTTTTATAATTAGTATTTTCATTGTTGTTAGATGATAAAATATGATTAATATTTTATGCGTGACTTATCTTTTTAATTTTTTTTATAATTTTTTCAAAAAAGACGGACGGTCAAGCGTTGGACACGGAAACCAGGTTTGTCTTTTTTTAGGACGGAGGGAGTACGTACGTACAGCTGCTGCTGCTGGTACTCACAGTCTCTTTTCAGCCTTGTGCTGTGAATCTGTGATGATCTGTGTTGCTGTTCACCAGCCGATGGGGAGTCAAAAAATTCAGAAGAAAAAGGGGAGGCATTTGCCATCGATTGACCGACACAACACACAGCCAAGCCAGCTGATGCTGCTCTATCTATAGCTCTGCATATATGCAAATGTCGTCCTAGCTATAGTACAGTAGTGCAGGCATGTGTACATGTTCTTTTGCATGCCATGAGCTGATCAAGATAAACTGTTGTATGTACGTTGCCAGCAGCTATAGCTCAACTGCTCAAGTGTGGACTGAATCAGTGAGTGTAAAAAGATGGAGATATATGATTTATTTTTTTTACTGTGCCTCGCATGCGAGAGATGCTTGGTGCTGGGGGAGCACAACAGATCTGGATTTTTCACATTTTGGTCCTTTTGAAAAACTTATTTCGCAAGTAGATCCCTAGAAAAACTTATCCCAAAAATGGTCCTTTTTGGGGCGCCAGAGTGGCTGCCGCCGTCCCACCGCCGACGTGGCGGGGCGATGCTGAGGTGGCTAGGGGGAGTGCGCCAGAGTGGCTGGCGCCCCCCCCCCCCCCCCGAAATTTTTTATTTTTGTTTTATTTGTTTGATATTTTTTTCACGCTTAGGGACACACACAAGAACCAACCATAGAAAAATTGAACTCAAATGGACGTAATATGTGACATGTAGAATTTTTCCTCTCCTCTCCTCTCTCCGAACTAGTGCAGAGGAGAGAGATGTGCAACTTTTTTATTTTTATTTTATTTTTTTTGATATTTTTTTCACACTTAGGAACTCACAGGAACCAACCACGTAAAAAATAAAATCAAACGGATGAAATATGTGGCATGTGAAATTTTCCAAAGCTCAACCGAAAAACTTCTCTCCTCGAAAACACAATCTTGCAAGCGGAATTTGGAGGTTTTAATATTTCCGAACCCGGCAAAGCGGGGGAGAATCGGATGTAACTTTTTCTGTAGATGTCCGTGCATATATTATTTGCCTGATTCCGAGTCCGTATGAGAAAGTTACGCCTATTTTAATAGATGGCATATTTTGTCCGTTTCGGTAGAGTTTTGGAAAATTCTACATGTCACATATTTTGTCCGTTTGAGTTTATTTTTTATACGGTTGGTTCCTATGTTCTCCTAAGTGTGAAAAAAATATCAAAAAAATGAAATAAAAATAAAAAAAATTGCATCTCTATGTACTGTTTAACTTATATATGTCATTTTATGTGGTTATATTTTGAATTAGATTAAGTAATTTCATATAGTGGTAGAGTGCATTATGTTTAACATGCTGATCAAAGGGTTTTACTAAAGGAGTTATGGTCTAATTTTAGTGAAGGTGCAAAGTAGACTAAGTGGTATGCTAGATATTTTCAGACTTAGTTAAGTGGTAGTTCGAGTTTAAATTTTTTTTGTGGTTGGTTGTATCGTGATCCTGAGTGTGAAAAAACATCCAAAAAAATAAAATAAAAATGACACCGTTGCAACTCCATACAGAGAAACAGGAATGGAGGCGGCGGCGCCAGCCATGCTGGTGCCCTCCTCCCTGGGGCGGCGCCAGCATGGCTGGCGCCCTCCTCCTGCCACGTCGGTTCACGTGCGCCACGGTAGCAGGAGGACGGCGCTAGAGAGGCTGGCGCCGTCCCGTTGGATGACGGCGCCAGCCACTCTGGCGCCCCAAAAAGGACCATTTCTGGAATAAGTTTTTTCAGGGGTCTATTTGCGAAATAAGTTTTTTAAAAGGATCAAAAATGTGAAAAATCCAGCACATCAGATCAGGTGCACTTGGGGCTAGCTAGCTATAGAGCAAATACCTACATATATAGGAAAAAAAACTTTCATCTTTTGTCGGAAGTGACCATAAGAAGAAGAATAAAAATGGCAAATCCGGTACGTGTTTGTTTTTAAATAATATGAGCTTTTATTAAACTCAAACAATTATATCTAAGGAGATACAACTATGCAATGAGATCCATCCGTATGACGCATCCTACGTGCAGAAGCAAATACAGTATGCACTGGCACCGACCATAGTGACTTCATTTGTAAGTGTGATGGATTTCTCTTCGAACTTTATGGTTTATGAGAGGTATCAAGAGCTACCAAATTCTTCTAAGTAAAACACTACCAAATTCTACAGTAAAAATACAATACCTCCCTCTATCTCATCAAAGATTGAAACATCACTATTTCATTACTACTCGTAAGCTAGGCTCAAAAGCCTCAAACCAATCCATATAAGTAGCACTGGTAGAGAAACCATCTTTGATCGGTCGACCAAATTCCACAATAGTCCCGGTTGCAATAAAAACCGGGACTAAAGATCATTTTTAGTCCCGGTTCAAAGAAGTTGGTGGGTAGAGTCAGGCTTCAATTATCTTTAGTCCCGGTTGGTATAAACAACCAAGACTAAAAATAGATCTTTAGTCCTGGTTGTTTATACCAACCGGGACCAAAATAAACTGCCGAGCGCGCGCTGAATTTATCTCCTCGGTATCCCCTCCCCTTTTTTCTCTCCTTCATTAAAAAACGCCGAGACTAAGCCTCGGTATCCACCAGTCCGCCTCCTCCCCTTCCTCCCTGTCGGTGACATGGGACCGGGAGTATCATGACTAGAGGCTTGGGCAGCTGCGGTCACCCACGTGGCCTGACCCCCTCGGGGGGTCGGGCCCGAGGGAGACGTGCCCACCCCCTCCTCTGTCTCCCCGAGGGGTCGGGCCGCTCCTGTTTCGGCCCCGAGGGCTGGGGCGCCCCGACCCCCTGTGGTATTGGCGCCACGTGTGTGGGTTAGGTGGGCACAGCGGCGCTCACCAAACCACATTTATTGCGGAATGGACAAGCGCGCCACGCCGCATTTAATGCAGCACGGCGCACGCATATCCGGTCCGTGACCGGTCGCAGTGTGTGACCGGTCACAGACCGGTCAGATCGCGGGTTAGGTGGCAGCAGGCGGCCTGTCACACGCCTCGCCCCGTCCCGTCGAAATGATGAGAGCCTCTTGGCACTCGTCCCTAGCTGGAGCCGGCGTGGTAACTCCTGGAGTTAGCACGTCAGTCCCGGCTCGATTCATGCCAGGCTTCATCGCAACCATTGCAAGGAAGTCACTGTATGAAGAAGGGCAGATGTGCGGCATGCTAAACTGACGCGTGGTGGAGAAGAATGACCGGTCTGTGACTGGACTGACGCCGGTCACGTCATCGGCAGACAACCGTGCTCCCACGTTGCATCTGCTTCCGGCGGAGTGGAGGTAGGTATGACCCATCCCATCGGAGGGTCATTCAGACAGCGGCCATTGCAGATCTCCTCCCATTAATGAAGAAATGACAGGGTGATCCCCTGTGTCCGACGAGTGACGGCGCTGGGCATCACTCAAGGACAAGCGGTGATTTAGCTTCCAGGCGGAGGCGCGAGTCAAGATTTGGTCAAGATAGGGTGGGTCCCCACCCAAAAGAAGAGTATGTAGAAGAAGTGCATGTGGTATCCCCTTGAGATATAAAAGGAGGACCTTGCCCACCTAAAAGAGAGGGGGAGATTGAGAGAGAAAAGGAACGAGAAGAGAAGGAAAAAGAGGGGTTCTAGAGCTTGAACTCTCTTGCTCTCCATTTGCTCTGTAACTCCTTCACACACAGATCCACCAGAACACAGGAGTATGGTATTACGCTTCTCAGCGGCCCGAACCTGTATACATCGCCTGTGTCTTGTGCATTTGCTCTCTCGTGAACATTCCACAGATCGAGGGTGAAGAACCTCACTCAGCGCCCCCGGCCGAACCGGCAAAGGGGGGCCTGCGCGGTCTCCCGGTGAGGAGCCCCACGCTCCGTCACTCCCCCTTCCCCTCTCTTCCGATCCCCCATCCATGCCTCCTCCTCCTCCTTCCCCTCTCTGCTGCGGTTGCGCGGCGGCGACGGAGCGAGCCGGCCGCGCGGCAGGCGGTCGTACGGTGGAGGATGGCGGTGACCATGCGGCAGCCGGTCGGGCGGCGGTGGAGCGAGGCGGCCGGTGGGGCCACGCCCGGTGGCCGGTGGGGCCACTGGTGGTGGCCGGCGACAGCGGCAACCCGTGTTTTTTTATCTGTGATTCACTTAGATGTATTTTGTATGGATAATTTTGTGATTCATTGCACATTTGTATGGATCTGTGATATATTTGATATGTTTATAATTTTTATAGGATTTGGGATGTTACTTTGATTTGGGGATTTGGGGTTTGATTTGGGATATATATTCCACTCGATTCGGGAGAAAAAAAAGAAAAAAAAAGAAAAGGGGACCATCTCGCTGCCGCTACCGTCTCTTTAGTCACCAACCGGGACTAAAGATCTCCTCTCTTTACCGGTTGGTAACACCAACCGGGACTAAAGATAGCGATCTTTAGTCCCGGTCAGCGGGGTTACGAACCGGGACTAAAAAGCACTTCTCCACAAGTGTAGGTGGAGTACGTATTGGCGGATGTACAGTACTACTAGGAACTGCTATAAAAAATGATATGGACGATGTACTTGCCAACATGCTCTCCTCATTCCAAAATAAACCGACCTAATACTACGAATTCATACATATAGATGTTTGGCTGTACTACGAATTCGGACAGAGATTTGTTTGTCCTTATTGAGTACGACTACGAGTGTCACCAATAACATATGGTTAGGAAAATAAATAAATAAATAATAATAATAATAATAATAATAATAATAATAATAGAAGAAGAAGAAGAAGAAGAAGAAGAAGAAGAAGAAGAAGAAGAAGAAGAAGAAGAAGAAGAAGAAGAAGAAGAAGAAGAAGAAGAAGTTGTTGGGCGAGTGATCGCGAAGACAAAAGTCATGCAAAACGCCCATGGATGGATGTACCGTCCGGACGGCGTTTGAGTTCCCGCGCCCACACACGCGTTCGTCGCCACGATCTTTTTACTTTGTACGTAGTACACGCATATATATGCATCGTCAGTTCGTCACCCGTTACATCACTCGCGTGTGCTCAGGACTACTACGTACTCCCTCCATTAAAAAAAAAACAAACCCTGATTTCCGTGTCTAACGTTTGACCGTCCATCTTATTTAAAAAAATTATGAAAAAAATTAAAAAGATAAGCCACGCATAAAGTATTAATCATGTTTTATCATCTAACAACAATGGAAATACTAATTATAAAAAAATTTCATATAAGATGAACAGTTAAACGTTGGCATGGCAACCTATAGTTTGCCTTTTGTTTTTGAAACAGAGGGAGTACTTACTAAGCATCATGTGCACTCATGCGAAATTTCCCTATTGACCTAATTAGAGAAATCACCTAAATATGTACTCCTTCCATTTCAAAATATAAACATTCATATAAAAAGTTTGAACTATTAAATCGTTGCACGCTCTCATCGCCTAGTTTAGAACCCACCGTTTCAGTTTCTTTTCTCCGCCATTCATCTCCTCCCTCCCCCTGTTTTTATTCATCTTCGAGTGTGAGCATGCATGTGCTGTAGCTCCTACCTTTGCTCATCATCACCATCCGTTATTTTTTTAAAAAAAAAAATTAAAGATGCCACATCTGTTTGAAACAATTTAGGGACCCCCCAACAATTTAACCAAGTGAAAATTAATGCTTTTTTCGTCCTGTGATCCCTAGTGAAACAATTTAACCAAGTGAAAAAAAATGCGCAACACTTTCCTCTATCATAACACCTGACGTTTTACACCGAATCGAAGGCGTGATACGTCAATTAAGAGATGTGCCCATGATGCATGGATAAAAATCCTAGCTAGCTTCGTACTATAAGAGGACGCCACGTCATCTGTTAAACTAGCGTGTTTATATATATATATATATATATATATATATATATATATATATATATATATATATATATATATATATATATATATATATATATATATATATGAAAGTCGAATTTCTTCCAACATAATTAACTGCATTGATCTCGGTAGCTACGCCACCCACAGAATTTAAAGAGCCTAAGGAGCATGGGTCATATATTCTGCCGAACGTCGTTCTTGCTAAGGTTGTATGTCTTTTTTCAACCTACTCAAGTCCAAACCGTTGGGGCCCCTTAGAGGTTCTAACCATGGAGCACGAAGGTCCCAAAAACGCATAGTTTCCCCTCCAAAAATAACCTCTCCCGTTGGGGAACGCATTAGATATTTACCTAAACCTGTGGGTCCTTGGGCAGATCCCACATTAGCTCCAAGACGCTGATCTCTAACTAGAAAAGTAAATGCTTGAGCTTGAGAAGCTTCTGGCCCAGTAGGTCCATAAAACTCACTCGGATAAGCTGTATTATTAAACCAGACAAAACAACAAGCGATAAAACCAAAGACAGATAAAGCGCCTAAACTATAAGACAAGTAAGCTTCTCCAGACCATACAAATGCACGGCGAGCCCATGCGAAGGGTTTGGTTAAGATATGCCAAATTCCACCAAATACACAAATGAAACCCAACCATACATGTCCCCCAATTATATCTTCTAAATCATCCACACTAACAATCCAACCCTCTCCCCCAAAAGGGGATTTTAGTAAATAACCAAATATAACACCGGGGCTAAGGGTCAAATTGGTAATTTTTCTTACATCTCCTCCCCAGGAGCCTAGGTATCATATATACCGCCAAAATAAAGAGCTTTGAGTACTAGAAGAAAAGCACCTATACCTAACAAAATTAGGTGAATACCCAAAATTGTAGTCATTTTATTTCTATCTTTCCACACATAACCAAAGAATGGAAAAGATTCTTCAAGAGTCTCCGGTCCCAGAAGCGCGTGATAAATGCCACCGAAGCCTAAGACTGCGGAGGAAATTAGATGAAGTACTCCAGATACAAAGTACGGAAAAGTATCTAGAAATTCTCCCCCGGGCCCTACTCCCCAACCTAGAGTAGCTAAGTGCGGAAGTAAAATCAACCCTTGTTCATACATGGGTTTTTCTGGTACGAAATGGGCCACTTCAAATAGGTTCATTGCTCCGGCCCAGAATACGATTAATCCTGCATGGGCTACGTGAGCTCCAAGTAGTTTACCCGACAAATTGATAAGTCTGGCATTCCCGGCCCACCAAGCAAAACCGGTGGTTTCTTGGTCACGACCAGCTAAAACAAAAGTTCCATTAAAGAGCGTTTCCACGTGGTAGAACCTCCTCAGGGAATATAAGATTTTCATGAGGCTGATCCTGAGCTGCCATCCACGCACGAATACCCTCGTTTAAAAGAATATTTTTGGTGAAGAAAGTCTCAAATTCAGGATCTTCCGCTGCACGGATTTCCTGGGAAACGAAGTCATAGGCACGTAGGTTCAGAGCCAGGCCGACTACGCCAATAGCACTCATCCATAAACCGGTGACCGGTACAAATAGCATAAAGAAATGTAACCAACGTTTATTGGAAAAAGCAACACCAAAGATTTGGGACCAAAAGCGATTAGCGGTGACCATTGAATAAGTTTCTTCAGCTTGAGTTGGGTTAAAAGCGCGGAAGGTATTTGCACCATCACCGTCCTCAAATAGAGTGTTTTCCACGGTTGCCCCATGAATAGCGCATAGCAGAGCCGCACCTAATACTCCGGCAACTCCCATCATATGAAATGGGTTCAACGTCCAATTATGAAATCCTTGGAAGAAGAGGATGAATCGAAATATCGCTGCTACGCCAAAACTCGGCGCAAAGAACCAACCGGATTGCCCCAGTGGATAAATCAGGAATACGGAAACAAAAACAACGATTGGGCCAGAGAATGAAATTGCATTATAAGGCCGCAATTGAACAGACCGAGCAAGTTCAAATTGACGTAACATGAAACCTATTAGTGCAAAAGCCCCATAGAGAGCAACAAAAGTCCACAGACCACCTAATTGACACCAACGAGTAAAATCCCCTTGTGCTTCCGGGCCCCATAGTAGCAACAAAGAGTGTGCTAAACTATTGGCAGGGGTGGAAACTGCCGCGGTTAAGAAATTGCAACCTTCCAAATAGGAACTCGCCAATCCATGGGTATACCAAGAAGTTACAAAAGTTGTCCCTGTAAACCAACCTCCTAAAGCGAAATAAGCACAAGGAAAAAGCAATAGGCCAGACCATCCTACAAAAACAAAACGGTCCCTTCGTAACCAGTCGTCCATAATATCAAACAAATCATTTTCTTCTTTAGTAACTCTACCAAGGGCTATAGTCATAGTGATCCTCCTATTCAATTACTTCAACCATTTCCGAGCACCTTATATCACTTCCAAGGCATACGATAGATTATCTGTGGACGATTTTTTCTCGTTCAATGCCTTTTTTCAATGGTCTCGAAGATAGAAATTTTGCATTTTTATCTATGGGGTCACAGCCGAGGTCGTGGTAAATCCATGAATTTGATTCAATTAGTTTTTCTTATACTATAGAAATAAACATTGGAATTCAGGATTATTCCATGATTCCTATTTCCAAGAAAGCCTATTTTTTAAGGGAAAAATGAAAAAAAGTAACCTCTCTTTTCCCACTCGCTCTCTATTGCATGGGTATAAGAACAAAAATAGGATTCTGAAAAAAAGTAAAGATATTGAAAAGAAAAATTGACTTTCGAAATCCATTTTTATGTGTAGCGGAAAGGGGTTGCGATTTCTTCTTATTCCTATAGAACATCTAGTAACAAGAATATGAAATAGTAAATAGCGAGAAATTCTTGCCTTGCGTGGTCTAAGTCTAAGGAAATACAAAAAAATCCACTTATACAATTTCATCTACATCGAATTTATATATCAGAATAGCGGATAGAGGCCTCATTCAAGGAGTCAGGTCCACTTACTTTATCTTTCTTTCCAATTTTATGGGGTGGGTTGGTTTGATAAGACCCCTTTTTGCTTTGTTGATAAATAATAAAAAAAGAGTTTTTTTCTATAACCTGCTTGTTTTATTATAACAAGTCCTATATGGAAATGCCTGCTGAAGAGAAAATCTATCTGATTGTCTTTTAGCCAATATCCAATTTTAGAATTAGAAAGAAAAAAGAAGAATTTTCTTCTTTTTTTTATTAACATTAAGAAAAAAGAATATAACTAAAATGGAATTGGCAATATAATTTTTTTGAACTTTTGAAAGAAAAAGGAAGGATTTTTTGCAATCGTTATTTCTTGCCTCTGTCATATCACGGAAACCTTTCGATTTGGAACGGGGAGAGATGGCTGAGTGGACTAAAGCGGCGGATTGCTAATCCGTTGTACAATTTTTTTGTACCGAGGGTTCGAATCCCTCTCTTTCCGCCCCCTCGGATCGTTTGGGACTTTCGAATTGGAAGGAATTCTGACCCCCGGATTTTCTCGTAGATAAATGTATGAAACAAATCCAATTTGTAAGAAAAAATTTTGGATTTTTACTCGTCACGCCCAGGATTACGTCCTGGATCATTAGATAAGAATCCAAAGATAAAGAGGGAAACAAAGAATATCACTACTGTATAAACAAAAAGTTTGAGAGTAAGCATTACATAATCTCCAAGATTTTTTTTAAGGAATAGATTACCCGTTTTTCCTTACCACACAAATCCACTAGGATGGGTTTTGTTTATTTTGACACCTAAAAATGCAAAAATCAATTTTTGAAAAAAATTGCAAGAATTGATTTATAATAAGCACTCTTATCAATAAATTAGGTTAGGTATTGTGCGGTTACCTAAAGATACCTGCTCAACGTAGATGCAGGGAGTAGAAAGACTGATCCAAATTTATTGCTGCAGCTATACATTCAATGTAGAAGAATTTGAATTTTAGAATCGAAGGTTCATAATATAAGACTTCTCGGCTCTTATCCATATTTCGAATTTTTTTAGAATGAATACATGATTCAATTTGGCAGACAGAGTAGTAAAGATTTCATCGAAAACTTACAGCAGCTTGCCAAACAAAGGCTAATAGAAAAAAGAGTACAGGTATGACAGGCATAAAATCCACGATTGGGTTGAAAATGGCATAAGCTTCGGGCAATTTGGCGAAGAAAAAACTAGTCGGATAAATAATAGAATTAAAACAAATACAGGTTAAACTAAGTATATTAGGCATAACAAGCGTTTCGTTCTTGTAGAGTAGATAATTGGATTTTGATTGAGTTATTTTTCTAAGGGAAAAAGGAAAAGGAGGATTCAAAATCCTTTTTTCTTCGGACTTTCCCAAACACAAAATACCTCCTTGTATTCGCACTCTCAAATGAGAGTGGAAGAAATTCGACTTTCATATATATATATATATATATATATATATATATATATATATATATATATATATATATATATATATATATATATATATATATATATATATATATATATATATATATATATATATATATAATGTGGCAATCGATCGATCTCATCATTTGTTAGATGCATTATCACTTATCTGTGACTTAATTTGTTAATGTAACTTTCAACTTACTTTCTCTGTAGTTTAAAAAATATATTCTAAAACGAAGAAAGTACGTAGGTGGTACCACTGGTACGTTGTCCAGGTAGAGCACACGTGGGCAATGGCGAAGCCAAGATTTAGTGATAGGGGGTGCTGGCCACGAGATGCAAGAACTCACCAGCGCCTCGGTAGACAAAAGTGTGGATCTTGATGGCTCAGTTCATGCTGAGTGGCAGATTGCCCTCACCTCACCTCTTGTTCGCACTAATATACGTGGTCGCCAAAGAATCATTTTTTAAAATTAGGCAACTAAATAGCACCAAATTTACTGAATACATGAATCTATTCATCCTTTTTTAGTTTTGGAGACTTGCAACCGCATCGCTTAGTTGCATTAACTCAGGTAATCACGTATTGGTTAGTTATGTATAGGCTCAACTTGCAACTAACTAATGAGTTAATTGTATGGATTAGATGCCTAATCACCGGGGGTGCATGGGGATGGGGGGTGCCAGGCCCACCCTGGCACCCCGGTGGCTTCGCCACTACACGTGGGAACGAAAATGTATATGCGTGCTACTTTCTCCGTTTTAAATTATAAGTCGTTTTGATGTCAAAGTCAAATTATTGTAAATTTAACTTAAGTTTAGAGACAAATATGTTATAATATTTACAACACCAAATTAATTTCATTAAATCGATAATTGAATATATTTTCATAATATATTTGTCTTGTGTTAAAAATGTTACTATTTTTTTCTATAAATTTAATCAAAATTAAAACAGCCTAACTTTAATCAAAATTAAAATGGTTTATAATCTAATACGGAGCGAGTAGATAAAAAAGACTCTGATATGCAAGTTGTACGTCGACTAGTCGTGTGTCCACCTGCTCGATCGCTTGACCGAGACATGTCATCTGTGAGTAGATTTGGTTTCATCACTTGGTCCGCAAGTTAATTAAACAGTTAACTAATTAATTAATTTGCTCGATTTGCGCTGGCCTCGGGCGTCCTCGACGGCTAACCCAACCTGATTAGTTTAGCGATTAACCTCGTTTAATTCCTGAGTTACGTGTGCTCTGCCGAGAGATTAAAAGCGTATTAATTAATACTCCATCCGTTTTTTAATAGATGACGCCGTTGACTTTTTCTCACATGTTTGACCATTCGTCTTATTCAAAAATTTTATGCAAATGTATAAGATATAAATAACACTTAAAGTACTATAAGAAATAAAATAACTCATAACAAAATAAATTATAATTATGTAAATTTTTTTGAATAAGACAAATGGTCAAACATGTGAGAAAAAGTCAACGGCATCATCTATTAAAAAACGGAGGTGGTATATATTAATCGAGTAACCAATGGCTGCCTCGATCTGTCACGTCATAGATCATCTTTCTTTGACCTTCTTTCACATTAATTTTCCATGTACGCGTCCACATCAGCTAACACACACGTCGGTGCATGTTATATCTTTTTCTTTTTTTAAAATAAGGATTTGAATTACAATATTTGCGTCGTAGGGTTAAATTTACATGTATGGATGAAAACCAACAAAAATTCCGTTTCCACGTGAACGAATTAACCACGTATATTAATTATAGTAGAGTATATTTAGTTTGTTTTCGCCGGTCCAGCATTGTAGCTAGTATATTTGCAAATTAAGTACATGGTTGATGCGTACAGCTGCAGCTTCGTCCCGATGAGGACAAACAAATACCGTCAGTGATATATATAGTACATGTGCTGTTGATGCCGACCTTTGCCAAACTTAATCCATCTCGACGTAATTCACTCTCTCCGACTTATATTAAAGAATCTTTAACTTTTCTCTAAGTCAGCTTTTTTAAAAAAAAATTAACATAATTTATAATATTTCTAACACAAAATAAACTTACTACGAAAATACATTCAATGCTAAAAACTAATTCAGGGTTATATGTTGCTATTTTTTATGTAAGTTTTATCAAATTTTAAAATGTTATATATATGTCTTATATTGCTAAACTGATCGATGGAGTATTTCTCCTGTGTGGCTATATATACTTGCCTCCTACTAGCACTCTACATCTCCTTTACTGATATTTTGTGTAGCCGTCTGAGCCGTCTGAGCCATGCATGCATATAAAAATGTAGGAATAGTAAAAACATAAGAATATTATAGGAATGTATGTGTAAAATAGAGAAATAAAAAATATACGAATTTCTTGTTCTTCGTGCGAAGAATTCTTACAACAAAGAGGGTAGATCGAGTGGACTATTTTTATGTGAAAATATGGGCAACCCTTTGAAATGAATGCATCTACAAGATCTAATTCAAAGGAATCATCAATCCTCTATTTTTCTATTTTTCCTTCACATTTCCTCCCTTCGGAATGAGCCCTTACGGCTTGTTTGGTTGGAGGGAGTTTTTAGAAGGGATTGGGAGTTTAGAGGGATGAGGCTATAAGTGTTTTGTTTGGTTGGGAGACATGTGAATTTTGGTGGGATGGGGATGGGGAATTGAGGAAGGAACTCCCTCCTTTTCAATACCTGGGTAGGGGCAGGTAATTGGGAGAGAATTCCTCATTTACTTTTTCTAAGCAAATCTCAGCCATCCGTTTTTATTAATGACCTAATCTCCAACTAAACTCCCTATCAATTTCTATCACCTCTCCAAACAAGATATTAGGATTAAAAATCAAATTCCCATCTTAATCTCATCATCAATTCCCTCGTGTAAACTCCCGATCCCTTTCCCTCGAGTTACCAAACAAGCCGTTAGTAGGCAGTAGTAGGAGTAGAAGAACAGCCAGTTACCCCCACTAGCTAGTAGGAGTACGTCTTGTACGTCGTATGCATGCATCTGATCGGCCGAATTGAGAAGGATGGATGTGTTTGGGTGGAGGGGGTGGAGAAAATTAAGAAGGATACCTAAAACAAGATAAGTCATAGCATGTTATTAATTAAGTATTAATAATTTAGAACTTAAAAGGAACATATTAATATAATTTTTTAAACAACTTTAATATAGATGTACTTCTTTAATCTTTATAAAAAACACTATAATCTCCTGTATCACGGGAGGCCCATCGATCGTAGGATGTGGTGTCATGTATAGTAGCCAACCCGGCCGGCCAGTGCGTGCAGTGCAGCTAGCTAGCTTGAGCTTGCTACAGTATGCGTGATCCATCCAGATCTCATCTCTCGGCCTGCCCTGCCCCTACGCACATTGATCAGGATCACTGCCAAACCATGACAAATCTGCTGCAAGTGCAATCTACCAATACTATTGTTCACTGTACCACCCTTATCAGTATCTGCATTCTGCAACTCTCTCTGCATTCAGTAACAGTAACTTCGGAACAATTGATTGTACTGTAGGGGTGGGATTGTGATTGGAAAATGAATGAAGGGTTAGGATTAAATGGAAGGGGGAGAATGAATAGTTAGGATTTAATGATGTTTTTTGGTGGGTGGGAAATCATTTCCCTATCTCATTTGCGCCTAAGAGTAATTAATTAACAAAGAACTATATAATCGAAGACCAAATCCACGTCTATATTGGGCCTAATACTGTCCTGGAAATTAAGTTGGGTCGGCATCCTCGGTGTTGATAGTTATAGCCCAGTAGTACATTTGCGGCCCACTAAGAAGCCATCTCCGGAAGCATCGAGAAGGAGAAGCCATCGTCAATCTCATCCTCCTCGACGAAAGAAAGAGGAGCAGAAGCAGATAAGAGAAGCGCCTGTCCTCCTCTCCGGCGAAGCCTCTGCCTCCTCTCCACTTCTTCTAGAACCTTCCGCGCTTCCGTGCTCCCCACCGCCACCTCGCCCGCTCGCTGTCCCCAGATGGCCCCCTCCCTCCTCGCCGCCGCCGCCTCGCCCTTCCTCCTCCACGGCGCCGCCGCCGCCAGTGGCAGCCGCAGGCCGCTCGTCGCCGCCGCCGCCACCGGCCGCCGCGCCGCCTCCTCCCTCCGCGTCGCCGCCCTCAAGTACGACCCTTCCAAGGTAACCGCATTACGGGTGGCTCGAGTTCGAGTTCCAGGGGTTTGGGGGGGTAGGGTTCTGACGTCTGTGCTAATGTGCTATCTGGTGGTGGTGTTGTTGTTGTCCAGGTGGCGCCGCAGTCCGACCGGGTGCTCGTCCGCCTCGAACAGATTCCTGAGGTATCTCGTGCTCCATTGCCTCGCAATGCCCTTTAATTTGCTCTGCATTTTAATTTGTTAGTTCAAGCATTTCAGTTAATTGCTTAGCCATTGTCTGTGGTGATAGCTATTCTGAATGCCTCTAGTTGAGTGAATCCTTTGTTGATGTAGCGTGAATCGAAACATCTAGGTTTAGGTGGAATGCTGGTAATGGTGCAGAAATGGTAGGAAGGTTGTGACTAGGGAGTCAGTTTTTACATATTTAATTTCACTAGGATTAGGCTTCAATTATCATATTTTGGCACTGATACTTGCATAGTTGCAGATATATTATACTCCCTCCATATTTTAATGTATGACGCCGTTGACTTTTTAATCAACGTTTGACCATTCGTCTTATTCAAAAAATTTATGTAATTATCATTTATTTTATTGTGGCTTGATTTATCATCAAATATTTTTTAAGTATGACATAAATATTTTTATATTTGCACAAAAAATTTAAATAAAACGAATGGTCAAACGTTGTTCGAGAAGTCAACGGTGTCATACATTAAAATACGGAGGGAGTAAAATGTAATTTGCCTGCTTTTCAGCTAATGCTTCTTCAGTTATGTTGGAACTTGTGATATATTATCTAGGAAGCTACATGTTTAGGTAGCATAAGAAAATTTTGAATTCTGGAGTGGTGAAGAATTTATCTTTAAACATCAGCACTTCGTTATTTGTCTTACATAGCGCCATTTGTTTACACTAAACTTTGAAATAAGTTAACTACAGAAAATAATTCAGGTGATCCAGTTAGTTTCGTGCCAAAAGACTGCAGAATGTAACACACTGTTCAGCTATCACTGGGTCACTGGGTGACTGGATTGTCTAGGATGGCTACTCTTTTTGTCCGCTATGGCAAATAATCATTATCATAGCATTTTATGAGGAAAAACTTCTGAAAATTTTCTTCGGCCAATCTACAGATGCGTATTTCCATGAAAATCATGTTATGGTTATTCTGAAGTTATAGGCATAGTCACTAGGAGTAGATTATCTTGTAACGTAGCTTATTCTTATAAAACTTTTGACGCCTACAGAAATCTGTTGGAGGAGTCCTGCTGCCAAAATCTGCTGTTAAGTTTGAGAGGTATTTGATGGGTGAGGTAAGATCTTACATTGCCATGCTCTACTCTTATAATTGTTACCTTCACCGGGCTATAATTCCTTAACATCATACTATTTCTGCTAGATTTTGTCTGTTGGTGCTGATGTTAATGAAGTTGAAGCTGGAAAGAAGGTAAACTCTTAATGCATGTTCCGAGTGTGTATGTACGTCAACAAAGGAGAATTCTATGCTTGCAAAACTTTGACATATTATATTCACTTCTGAATAGCACGTACCAGATTGTATGTTATTGCCTGTGGTGTTCTTCACTTTGCATAGTACTTCCATGTACTGCACTACTACATTTAGATTAGATGCAGGGGGGATCTCTAATGACAATTTGTTCTTTATGGGTATAACTAAATTTATGATAACTTACAGTTTGCGCCAGATTTGGTTTTATGTGTAGTTACCTGCAGAAATTGTAATTGCTGTAAGCTTCATCCATTAGAAAATGCAATCTGCATTTTAAAATACTTCCCTTTTAGTATAGCTACTTCCCTTGATCTTTTTGGTGGCGAGAAGTGAGCCCGCCAAGCACTGCTGTGGGATAACACAGTAGAAACTTAAGTGATACTCGGATTGTCGAACATTGAAATCTTAAAATCACTAATATATGAAAAGGCATCAATATTACATTAGTAGGTTTCTCATATATATAAAGGTGCAATATCATGTTAAACACAATACAACATGGAGAAAAAACTGCCCACTACTAATTTTTACTGTGTGCTTAGATGTGGTGCGATGATCCCATGGTCAGCAAGGTCTCATTTGGGCTTGCTTATCTTGTGCTTCTACACAACCTATTAATTTTCCTTTTATTGTATAGTATAAAACGTTGCAATATACTATTAACTTAGCATATTCATATTTCTTGTATGTTATAGGGAAAGATACTTGACTTGCTGCATAGAAATATGCATGAATGTCATGTTAACTGTTTCAAAGATTGCTCCATTAAATGTGAAATGTTTATGTGGCTTAATGAAGCTGAGTGATATCTTTGGTCTTTAGGCAATTTCATTTTTAATGGAAACTCCAGTTTTTGGTCATTAGAGCAGGTGGTTTTTTAATGCAAGCTGATTAGATGCCCATGGCCCGTTGTGTGAATCTGAAACCACTGCTTGATCATTACCTCTTTTATTATGCCCTTCATTTTTCTGTTTCTTTTCCCTGGAGCTCCACTGCAATTCTTGTTTTCACTCTCACTTGTCAAATACAACATATATCTTCTGCTTTCACCTTTACAGTCGGCACAGCTGTTCCGCCTGTGTTCTTTGTATCGCATTAAAATGTCAATTGAACATGATTCACTGACCTGGTTCTGCTTGTGACTTTGCAGGTTCTCTTCTCTGACATAAATGCTTATGAGGTAAATGAATTGGCTTCTCCCTAACGGATACATTTTGTGGTCTTTCTCCTAAGTACTCCCTCCGTCCCAAAAAAAAGGCAACCTAGAAGGGGATGTGACCCCTCCTAGTATAACGAATCTGAAAGGAGGGAGTACGATGCCTTTTTTGGTTTTTGTTCCAGTCATCTGAACGCTCATGGTATTGCATGTACTTGCAGGTGGACCTGGGTACCGATGAGAAGCACTGCTTCTGCCGTGAGTCTGATCTGTTAGCCGTTGTTGAATGAGTTTTTACTCCAAAATCGGAGTGTCCAATTCCACAGGCTAGAACAAATCCCAAATTTATTATCTGCTATGTGATGGCGATGAGTTGAACAATTTGATATGTCATTCTCTACAAATGAATTTTGGCTTCTAGGAGTATAAATTGGGACAGCAAATATCCTATCAATCAATCTTATTCACAGTTACACTAATTTTCTTAAATATATTGATGTCCTGGAGATAAACGAAACATGAATTATGGCTAAAAAAAGGCCAGAGTCTAGAACTTTGACTTGTTTCCAATGCACGGCTGGAGCTTAGAGCTGGCTGCTGAGTGTTGACCGCAATTCTTGCATTAATCAAGCCTTGTGTATCTCTGTGCCAGGGAATGTTACCTTCTGATTTTCTTATGCACTATAGGATGCTTACTGTTTAGATCGCATTATGTACTACAGCTTGGAGTAAAATATTTTGAGAGAGAGAGAGAGAGAGAGAGAGAGAGAGAGAGTGTGTCATAATAGTGGGTAATAGCATTAGTAGGATTCATGCATATACGGGGGTGTTTGGGAGGGAGGTGCTGGCTAAAGTTTAGCCCCTCCCTCCCAAACACCCCGTTAATTAGCTGGAGCCCGGCAGCCGGTTCAAGGTCTGGACTCTGCATAAGATGCCCGGATTAAGAAATTTGCCTCAGCTTTCGTGAGGTTGAAGATTCCCAGCTTCCCAGGCTTCGCTCTCGGGATGCACTACTCTGCTACCTTGTTTGCAGCGAGCACTAGTCGCATTCGCTGGCTCCAGAACCCTTAAAGATGCTTATTGACTAATCCAGCTTACCGTCCCTAGGTTTCTTCTGGTACATGTCAACAGTAGAGGTGAACAGGGCAGTATGTATCACATGCATTTCTCCTTGACCCTTAGAGATTCCCTTCCTGGCCTTAATTTTTCTCTGAGAAGTAAATACTATGTATGGGATTGTTTGGTTCATTGCCAATCCTAACCATACCAATTGTTTTAGCAATGGCAAGAATTGGTTGTGACCATTTGTTTGTTTTGGTAAAGATTGGCATTTGGCAACCGTTTTTGTTTCGTATGCTACCACAAAGGTGTATTTTGGCTTAGGCTCAATTCAACCAAACCAAATAAACCGTCATCCTTTTTTCATTTTTTTTTGCTATAAACCAAATAGAATGACAAATATTTTGGCATCTCCAAATTTTCGGCTTGGTCGAGATTGGATATGCGAACCAAACAAGCCCTATATTCCCTTCGCTCTAAAATAAGTTAATTTATGGTCATAAATCTAGACACATAAGTAAATTTTTGGCTATAAACCTGGACAGTGGTGTCTAGGTTTATCGACTTATTTTGGTACAGGGTGAGTAGTCGTATTATCTTCATTCATAAATATATTATTATTGAGTAAGAGTACCGCTGCTCTTGTATCATGGAGTGTCTTTATTTTTATACGAGCCACGTACAAAACAAAAAGAATCTCAAGGCAGTGATCAAGTACAACTCACAAGGTACTTCTAGTGAAGTAGAGAAGGAAAACACTACTAAATTACTAAAGTGCTACTAGCTAAGCTCCAGTAAATTAATTTGCTAAAATCTTTACTGAAATCAACTACTAATGTATAGTAGAATCATGGATGCAATCATTGACAAGATCAGGAGGGCAAAAGAAAAGAATGAATGTGCATATATGCTCTGGCTGGATGTGCTCATATACTACGATCTCTCTCTCTTTAAATCTGTTTGTTTCTTTGATGGATGTTCTAATTAATTAACTATAGCACTTGGGCATCATGCTCCTAGCTAGTTAATTGGTCCTCCGGCAGTTAGCCCTGATCTCGCCGGCGGCGCCGGTCTTGACGTCGACGGCGGCGAGCTTGTTGAGGGCGTAGGGGAACATGGAGGAGAAGAAGTCGGTGGTGCCGAGGAAGTTGACCATCCAGGCGGTGGCGGCGTGGTCGCCGAGCTTCTGGTCGACGGCGAGGACGCCGCGGCGGTGGAGGATCTGGGAGTAGTAGCTCTTGTCGACGGTGAGGATGCTGGAGGGGTCGTCCAGGTAGACGATGTTGTCGAAGGCCTGGCTCTTTGGGCACGCGAACGTCGTCAGGATCCACACGTATATCGGGTCCATCGACGGGTCCGCCTCGCCGGTGCCGTTGAAGTTGTACAGCCGGTCCTTTATCACCGAGCAGTGTGTCACCCCCACCGTGTGAGCCCCTGCACATATAATATCATGATGCAATTTTATTTTAGAACAGACGCATGGTTGTTTGAGCCATGTTACAATGCCTGATAATAAGCCGTGAAGAAATGAACCAAGTAACCGGAATAAGTTATGGGTAAAACGTTATTACCGGTTTAAAAAGTAATGATGCAAAATGGACTATATTAAATTTAAAATCTAAATTTGGTTGTCACTGATGACCAAGAAGCTAATAGCTTGTCTTTGCAGACACACTATAAACAGAGTATGGTCATATCAGATGGGGAATTGACGGCCAAGATTTTGTAAAGGTTGTAACCCTAAACACAGTGGCCACTGTATCATCATTTTTATATATAGGTGTGTGTGTGTGTGTGATAACGGCTGTGGATCTCACTCTTCCCAATTACCAATGTGTGCCAGCTGATCAATAAAGCATAGCTTCAGATCTCGATCAACAGAATTCTTTAAGTAATTAAACAAATTAACATGATCGATGAGGAAACTGAGTATAGTAGTGCTAATTGAGATTGACGGTAGTAAGTACTCCCACAGATACCATGAACCCCTTTTTAATGCGTAGCACCGGTATACGTGACATTCCATGTGTTTAGCCCCTCGATTATATATTCTGATGCGCTCTGCCCCCGGTCAAATTACGCCAAAGTACTTAAAGTATAAACACATGCACATGGCCTAGTTATCTACTAGCTTCTTTGATTTTGAAAAAAAAAGAACAGTTAATCGATCACAGTTAAGTTCAATTTGTACTCTGTTTTTCTTTTTGTGAAGAAGTTTAATTAGTACTCTGAAGTTGAATTAGTAGTGAGTTAGTTACCCATGAGGATGGCCATGTCGAAGCTGTTGAGGCCCTTCTTGGCGAACATGTCGATGGCGGTGGGGATGTCGACGTCGGGGCCCGGCAGGTCCGCCGCCATCCACGCCTGCGACACCGTCCCGTCCAGCCTCCCCAGCTGCACCTCGTACCGAGGCCCTCCACACTGTTTCGTCATCGCAAATTTGCAGAATGCCAAAATTTTAATTTGGATTTTCGATTCAGAAATGACAAATATGAATTGGAGTATTGGTTTGAGAAATGTGTGTGTACCATGCCGACGGCGTCCCTGGTCGCGGCGACGATGATGTCGGCGCAGGAGACGACGCCGGGGCAGGCCTTCTCGAGCGTGTCCTTGATGTCGTCGATGAGGTCGTAGCCGAAGATGCCGTTGTTCTGCGGCGCCGTCTTCTCCGTGTTTGGCCCATCCAGCAGTATCGACGCGTCACACCCCTGCACCACACACACATGTCCAGATTGTAGCCAATTTGTTAAAATATAGTACATTACTAATTTTGACAATTTAATAATATTGTTAAGTTTTGACGAAATTTCCTGTGTATTTATCAGAGTTTAGTAAAAAAACTAAATGGATGCACATATTTAATAACTTTAAGAAAAATAATATGGTTTGAAATGATATCAATCCGAACAACCCCTATATACATTCATCAGTTAATCATAATAAGATCGAACACAAATTTATCCATCGATTAATTCAGCGATGATTCAGATACAGTATTGATTAATTAGCTGATCGAACTGATCTTGATTAAGAGAGCAGTGTGTATATGGATTGTACGTACGGCGACGAAGCAGTCGTGGAAGATGAGGTGGAGGAGGCCGGCGACCATCCGCTTGTCCCAGGCGAGGCGTGCCTGGACGGCGTCGTGGATGATGCTCTCCACGTCCACCGCCACGCTCGAGTTGCCGCCGCCGCCGTTCACGCACTTGCCGGCGTAGTAGCCGCTCGCCAGCTGCGCTCGGCATCGCCCCGCCGACGACGCGGCGAGCACGAGCACCGCCACCGCCATGGCCAGCCGCGGCACGCCGCCGCCGCCCCGCCGCTGCTGCATTCTCTTGTGTAATCCGCTGTACGCTATCGATTTGTAGCTAGCTACCAACCCTTGATTGATAGATACACGCGCAAGCAAGCAAGCTCAGCTAGCTTTCTCTTCCGGTTAATATGATCTTGTCGCCGGCGAGCTTGCGTTGCCGCACTAGCAATGGCTGTGCTAGTGGCTACTACTCTACTCTACCTTCCTGCAGCTGACTAAGCTAAGCTATACGCGCAGCAGCTGCAGCTGCAGGAGGAGCTAGCTGCTAGCTAGGCAGATGGTGACTTTGCTGCAGCAGAAGCGAATATAAATGTACAGGCTAGCTAGCTTCCCTGCTGCTTGATGTCTCGAATCGAAGCAGCACACAGGATGGAAGATATGGAGGTTGGGATCGACCGGCCAGCTATATATGTAGGTAGGGGAGGAGAGGAGAGGATCGGGAACATGCATGATTAGAAGAAGAAGAACTGAAGAAGAAGATGCAGTGGCAGTGAGATTGCGTGGGGAGTCGTGGGGGCGCGTTCGGATCCTGTGCTACTGTCACTGGCACTCTGCTCTGCGCTGCCACACGTGCCTGCTTTCTTTGCTGGAGTACTTAGCTCGCCGACGCCGGCCGGACGGTGCAAAACCTCATAGTAATTCAGTATACAGTGTAGCTGTTTGTTACTGTTCGTTACGAGATGTACAAGTTGAATTTGAACTTACATGTTTGTAGAGTATTATATCACATGTTAATACACCTTCTCAATTTTTTTCATAACCATTTAAGTGACATGCAAAGAACGAGGGGTTATTCTCTCGAGGGATTAAAATAGTTTCCCTTGTTACTATAAACAAAATTCAGTATACAATACTCATCCTGTGTCATCCCTTAAAAAAAAAGAGAAGAGATCTTATGGAGCACAGAAATTTGACTGCATTGTCTGCAAAACTCACTCTCCATGTATGTAAGCCAAGCGAGCTAGCTTAGGTCTCTGTAATCGTGTGTCAGCATTGTTCAGTTGATCTGCTCATCAGCAACTGCTGGGATTCCAGGATTCTAGTAAATTTACGTCGTTCCTGAAATTATGCTAATAGCGTGTATAAACATACATCACATGAATCCATATATTCACCACCGACTCTCATCTGTCTTCCATGTACTATATGCCATTTTTGAACAGATAGTTATATAGTAGTTCCAGCTGGATCAACTCGTACGGTTTTCAGGAATAATCACCTTTTACCTGTACTACTAGCTAATGTACTTACTGAACAAAAGCAGAGGCAGTGAATCTGTCTTGATCGATGGTAGTAACATTTCTATCCAACTCCTGTTGCCTCTGCTTTAGTTTTCTGTGGATTGCGGCAGGCATTGACCCGGCCGGTTTCAATCCTCCAAATCCATTTTACTGACGCACTACACAATCTTCAATTCCCTGATGCAGTTTTTTTTTCAACTGAACATGTACACCAGCTCAATACAATACAATTCAATCCAATTATCATATGCTTTCCTGCTTTACATATATAAACCTGATTGATCACCTCCTAATTATCACTTGACCAATGTACTCATAAGATCCGCAAATGAAGGAACAACGCGGTCGATGATAATTCTGCATGTGTGTGCTCTACCTGCATAATTCAGGCCAGCTAGGCAGGCAGATGAGCAAATTAAATCGTCATATCGATTTCCTAATATGTTCTGAACCTAGAATCATCATATCGGTTTCAAGAACAATATAAATTGAAGCACTTCTCAATATTAACAATGTAATTAGCTGCTGCGCATGCATGCATTCCAGGTGATTTTAAAAATGATGGGAGTCAACAATGAAATGGTTGCACCGAGGAGAGGGTAGTACCGAAGTAAGCAAAACAAGAAGCTTGAGATGAGCGTGCATGTGATCAACTGGTGGCTCAGTTGGCTGGGGCATGTGCTCTGATTCGTAAACACAAACCTCATTACTAGTAGTACATTATGCCTCCCAAAGAGAAGAGGTCGCCACCTAGCTAGTAGCTTAATTATCTGTAATTAACTTATGATGATATACTAATTGTATTTCTACTACTGCCCAGTTTACAGTTGCAGTTAGTTGTCCGAGGTAGATCAAGCTGCTTGTTATTGCATTCCTAGCATTCATTCATTAATGCACCAAGTAGCTTACTTGGTCTGACAGGGAGATGGAAACACCGGCCTTGCATTTCTTCTTTCAAGTTTCAGCTGACTTCTCACATTTTCAGAAAGCTTAGACCTTCCGGCCAATATAATTTCAGCTCGAACATTAAGGGCTTTTGCTGCTTTGTTCAAGGTCCTGATCTGATTTCTTTTCTGCAACCAACTTTCTTATATAGTGAAGTATGTATATAACTTGTATACTTCACTCCTATTCACAAGTCTTCTGTCATAGACTTTGCTAGAGATCCACGCAAAAAACACTTCTCTGATGATCTATTGTCGTAGTAGGCAGTAGCCATTAGTATAGTGTTGTGAGTCGAAGCTACCTTAATTATTCTCTTCTTCTGTTCATGCATGTGCATTGCGCTTAGCTAGCTAGCAAGATAGTTATAGAGTGATTTGGCTAGCGATATAAGCTAGGGATATATCTATATTGTCTCTGATCTGATCAGTTAAAATTGAAGCAACCAAACATTCATTCATTCAGTCGTTGGCTCGCATATATACAACACAAACAGGCCGGGCAGATCAGATCGATCTGCCACCTAACTATGAAGAACATATGTACTCCGGATCCTACCTGTATAGATGCTCATGCAGTGATCCTACCATGTGCTCATAACTATATATATCCTGAATTACCGATGATGCATCATGCATATGCTTGGTGAATAATCTTGAGCTTTTTTGAGCATTACACCTTCCCCTGTGATGTTGATATCGACGGATCGATGTAGTGTAGCAGGATGGCCGATGCTGTTGAAACAAAAGCCCAACGACTAGATTAAACTACTCCCTCCTCCATTTTAGGTTATAAAACGTTTTTGACTTTAGTTAAAGCCAAACTATTTTAAATTTGATCAAGTTTATAGAAAAAAATAGTAACATTTTCAACTCAAGACAAATTTATTATGAAAATATATTCAATTATTGATTTGATGAAACTAATTTAGTATTATAAATACTACTATATTTGTCTATAAACTTAGTCAAACTTAAAACAGTTTGACTTTGATCAAAATCAAAACGTCTTATAACCTGAAACGGAGGAAGTAGCTCTCTAGGAGTAGCTCACATGCAATTCCAATGAATTCGCCGGCGACGGCGAAGAGAAGACGATGACGGGAATGGAATGGAGAGGTTCCCTCGGTCGTTTAGCATCTGGCTTGGTTCTCCTTGCAGGCCAAGCGGGTTCGGAGTTTAGTTCTCCGAACACCCCGTTTTCTCAATTTCTTCATTTTTTTTCAAGTCAATAAGGACAGAACCATAATGAGAAATTGCAAATGGCTTCAAATTCAAAGTTTCTACATAAAATTTCTCTCTATCTCTCTCTCTCTTACCGTCATGCTGTCTCAACAGTATATTCAAATAATTACAAACCATCTCTGCGTCGAAGCATCTGAAATGAAATCTGCAAAGTCACCTGGTATACGCTGAAAACCAGACTGAAATTTTTTCCTCACGCACCTACTCCCTCCATCTCAAAAAAAAAAGTGAATCTAGTACTGGATGCGACATATTTTAGTACAATAAATCTGGACAACTAGAATATATCACATCTAGTGGTTGGTTTTTTATGGGATGGAAGGAGTATTTGTTTGGGCTTGAACAAGATAGTGACGTACGTGCGGCCCATACCCCAATTCTCCCTACTACTTTGGGCTGAAACGGGACAACAACTATGGAGCCCATATTTATTTCGCTCATTTCTACGTACGTGCGGCCCATAATAGTTCGGGCCGGAAAGGGCTTGCGAGGGAATAAGGCCCATTAATGCGTGGGTTGATTCTAATACCCGCCGCCGCCGCCGTCTTCTCCGGCGAGCAGGAGACCCCTCCCGCCGTTCGGAGCTCGGACGCTTTCTCGCCGCTGCTCACCTTCCGTTCCCTCCCCTTCCACGCGCCGCCGCCGCCGATTCTTTGCTCCGTTTGGCGGCCGCTGGGCCGTACGGGAGGGGGTGGGACTGGATGGAGTCGTCGGTGCGGAGGGTGCAGCAGCGGGTGAGGAAGGCGCGGGAGGAGATGGATCGGTGGGACGACCTCAACTCCCGCCTCCTCTCTCAGTTCGCAAACGCTGCCGCCATCGTTGCTCGTCTCCCGGTATCCTCTTCCTCTCTTCTCTGCAAAAAAAGATATATCCCCTTTTGGTGGTTTGGAGTACAGTTTTACTGTGGTTGTAGAGAAACAACACTACTCGGTGTGGCAGCAATTCTTTTCTTTTTCTTTATTTTGACACGGCAGCAATTCTTTTGTTGACAAAGAAATTTAATGGACATGTAACAAGCATTTAGTTTTGTGGTAGCATCATGCATTGGGGGGCAGATTTCACTAATGTAATGAAATTACAGATTCAGTTAGTTTTCCCCCTCGGATAACTGCAGCAAGTTCAGGGCTTTCAGCTAGTGCTGACAGGACCACTTCTAGTATTTTCCACCTGCAAGTTTTTTCAAGCTAGATGGTCGGTTGCTCATGAAAAACATATCAATTGATAATTTGGTAGACACACTGTAATTCTAGTGAGCAGTAAATGCATTGTGATATTAGCTGCGTGACAAATCATATGTTAAAAGGTGCTGGAAGAGGTTAAGAACTATGGTGTCCTACGATGTGTCCCTAACATCAGAGAGAATCTTTTGGGTAAGCAAATGGAGAGTTTGGAGATCATCTTCGTCTCTATGAGGGAGACAGTGTAAGTGGCTTTGCTGCTGTTGCAATCCCTTTTAGTTTCGGTGTGACACTAGAAGCAGACGGAGAAAAAAAAATTGATCTGACGTTGCTGCTGTTGCTATTGTTCAGGGAGGAATTCAATAGCATTGCCAGATCTTTACATAAGGCTTTGCGGGATACTAATCAAATGGTGAGAGGTGGGTCTGCACTCAGTGCAAAACAGATGCAGTTACAAGTGGGAATTTTGCCAACTATAGCAGACTGCTTGGATGGGCTACGGACTTTATGTGAAATGCACCAGGCCGAGTAATGACCTAAAGAAGACCCCCCCCCCCCCCCCTTTTTTTTTGCTGTTGTGAAGCTCATTGTACTGAACCTCATCCATTATAGTTGAATCAAAATTAAACCAACCTTATGGCCGTCTTACATATATGCAACACCCCAAGCACTGTTTTCCATTTCACCAATACTGACTTCAGTTGCAGCACTTAGTTTGCTATCATCATATATTAAGATGCTCTTTATTCTGACGCTGCACATATTACTTTTTTTTTCTGTACTGAAGCCACTCCGTGTTGCGGTCCTCTGAATTGCCTAAATTCCATTTGACAGGTATGCACTAAAATCATCAGTCATCTCTTCGCTGACATGGACGAGCAGGTAAAAGTTCAACTATTTGTTTCACCAAACATCTATATTCCTATCTGTGTGCTCTGTATGGAGTTCTGTATCTGCTTTTAGTTTATCCCTGAATTATCAATTCAGACATGTTTGTCAGTCTTCACTAACTTGAATGCCCATGGTGCTCTTTCTTTGCAGTTCCAGTGACATTGCCGCGATGCGTCAACTCTTAGTAGACCAGCCAAACATACCAAAAGATGAAGGTAAGGAATGAAAGAAGAGAGAACTAAAGTTGTCAATTAAGGTTTCTAGCTATCCAATTTATGAGGCTGACAGTTACATTCCAATCTTGTTTTGCAGTGCAAGCTATTTTTGACATTATATTCGCAGATGAAATCTGTTGATGTACTTGCACGATTGCTATTGGAAGCACTATGCCCTGGAGTCCTGGACATGTTGACATCATTATGTTTTGATGTACTTGCATGCCCAGATGGCCAGATGAACCAAAGATGCTGATGCACTGTAACAAAGCTGGAATTGCTGTGTCTGGCTGCCAGCAAGAGAGTAGGATGTAGGAGTAGCTTTCTAACATACACTAAAATATCTTCCCTTTTTTTATCCCCAAATTTTCCTAGTTCTATGTTAACAGTCATGTCCTGGAGACTAAAATTTATCTTTGACTGAATGCACATTTTCATGTCCTGGAGACTATAATTTATCTTTGACTGGGTGTGTTTAGTTCATGCTAAAATTGAAAGTTTGATTGAAATTGGAACGATGTGACAGAAAAGTTGAAAGTTTATGTGTGTAGAAAAGTTTTGATGTGATGGAAAAGTTGGAAGTTTGAAGAAAAAAGTTGGGAACTAAACCAGGCCTGAATGCACATTTTATGTCATGAATCTGTTTCTTGTGTGAAAGACAAATCAGACACATATGAGCTTCTACGTCTGTCTCAAAATATAGCAACTAGTATCGGATAGAAACTTAGGTAAATTTCATTTCTGTGCATGGTGGTTGCATATGAAATGATCCTATGCTTCAGGTTCTCATGATCTTGGTTGACCTGCAGAGTCCATTAGAGCCGTTCATTTTTATTTTGTTTTTGAATTGGACGGCCCACGTTGACTGGCGGCGACCACATGCAAGAGTATTTTGTCTGAGTCCGCCGCCTCCGCCCACAGATTACTTCCCTTCCCCGCCCGATGTCCCTCCCCGTCGGCTCGCCGCCGCCGCCGCCGACATCGCCGCCGTACACCGGCATCCTCGCCGCCCTCCACCGCAGCATCGCAGGAGGCCACGCGGCCGCCGCGGTGGCCCTCCTCCCGGAGCTCTCCCGCGCCGGCCTGCGCCCGCCCTTCCCGCTCCTCTCCTCGCTCGCCCGCCTCCTCCTGCTCCGCCGCGCCACGGCGCCGTGCTTCCCCTCCCTCGCCGGCCGCCTCCTCCTCTACGTCCGCCTCGCCGGCCTCAAGAGGCTCGTGCCTTGCTCCACCCAGCTCGCCAACCACCTCCTGTCGCTCAACTTCCTCCTCCGCCGCCCGCGCGATGCGCGCCGCCTGTTCGCCAGAATGCCCCTCCCCGACGTCTGCTCCTACAACGCCATGCTCGCGGGGTACGCCCGCCTCGCGCTCGCGGCCCCCGCGGCCGAGGTGTTCGCCGCCATGCCACACCGCGACCTCCTCTCCTATAATGCTACTCTGCTCGCGCTCGCCGGCGGTGGTGAGATGCAGAAAGCCGTGGCGCTCTACTCCGAGCTCCGCGGCACGTCGACTTCACTTGGGTACAGTGATCAAACCTTCTTGGCACTCCTTGTAGGCTGTGAGAAGCTTGTGGACAGGGAGCTTGCCAGGCAGCTCCATGGACATCTGATTCTTCATGGGTTCTTGTCAGATATCAGGATTGCCAGCTCCCTCGTTGATGTGTACACCAAATGCGTATGCATTGCAGATGCAGAGGATCTGTTTAATGAGATGCCTGTGAAAAGTGAGCGAATGTGGACGACACTAGTTTGCGGCTATGCAGAGGATGGCCAGCTGAGCACTGCCCGTCGGTTGTTCGATCAAATGCCAAAGAAGAATATCCTCTCATGGAATTCTCTCATGGAGGGATATGTTCGCCATGGGCAGGAAGCAGAAGCACTGAGCATATTTCAGCATTTGATCAAAGAGGGTGTCCACCCAGATCAGATCACCTTTAGTAGTTGTTTCCGTGCTTGTGCAGCTGTGTGCGCACTGAAATGTGGGCAGCAGATCCATGGAAGGTTGCTAAGAACTGGTTTTTATCCAAATGTCATGATTTTGAGCTCACTCATTGACATGTACTCAAGATGTGGCTATTTGGCTGATGCTAGACAGGTGTTCAGTCTAGCAGTTCAGGAAAAGAAGGATACATTGTTGTGGAATGCGCTACTGGGTGCTCTATGTCATCATGGGCATGGGCAGGAGGTGATAGGATCATTTGTTCAGATGATTCGAGAGAGATGGAAGCCTGATGCGAATACATTCTTGACAGTTTTGAAGGCTTGCTGCCATTGCAACCTTGTTGAAGAAGGTATAGGATTTTTTGAGTTGATGACTGAGAGATATAGGATTGTTCCAGGGGAAGATCACTATGTTTGCTTGGTTGATTTGTTTTCCCGCTCATCTTCGCATGATAAAATGGTTGAATTGATCAAAAGTTCGCCACTTCTTTTTCGCAAGCAAATTTGGGAGATACTAGCTGGGAATTGCATAATACATGGGAACTCAGAGTTGTTGAAGCAGATTGAGGAGCACATGGCTGAATTAGCGAGTTAAATGAGTGATTACATTTGAGAGGTTATTTCACTCGTTGAAGAATGCTGAAGCAGACAACGACTTGTGATAAGAACTTAAGCATGATGAAGCTGATTATTCTTTTGCACAGGAGCCATTCGTTTGTGAAAGCGGATTTAGGACTTAGGACAGTGACAAGTGCATTCCCTGCATGAGTTCGTGGTAGCAGTTCGTGGTAGCAGTTGGCCAAAGAGGCTAGTGGACATTGGATTTATGTTTGGTGTGGTACAGTTGAATGATGAGGAATATTGTCGAGTGAATAATGCCCAACATTTCGAACTAACGATGTGCTTTTGCAATTATTCTGAAGCTAACAATGTGCTGTCACATGGCGTCCAATGAACACAGGATTATAGGAAAATAGACATTGTTTTTGCACTTCAAAATTTTGTTTGTACAATATTCTTCATGCTACAACTGTATGTATTCCCAACTCTCCAATTCCAGAAATGCTGTATACATACTCACTTTACAACAAGAAAAATGCATTCTTTTGCTATGGTGCAGTACTAAATTCCGTCGTGGCAGTTGAAATGAAATTCCCGCGTTCCAAGCTTTTCTTTGCAAGCTTGTTTCTAGATTGTATTATCTAAGCTACTTGGATTAGCAAATTGCTAAACCATCAAAGGTTCCAATTCTGCAACTGGTGACGATGCTATCAGTAATGCTCTACCCACACCGGCACTGAGTATATCAGAGTTCCTAGCACAAATGAGAGAACGAAGGTGGCTGCAGCATATACAAATGCCCTTGCAATCTGACCACTTCTTCTCATGGTGTAAACTTCAGCAGCAAAAGTTGATACTGTGCTCAAGCAACCGAGGAAACCGAGCTGTATGCCATTAAGAACAGTAGTCAATCGTCTTGTATTTTCCTATATGAAAAAAAAAGGAGACGAATTAGACAGATAAGATGATTCAAGGACCAGTAAAATGAACTGCAGGACAGAGAACTGTATGAGATGTGAAAAGAAGATGTTTCATCATACCGCTTTAGCCGTGACAGCAAGAGCTGCCATGATTGCTGCTGCAAGAACATTGGCTGCAAGTGTTCCAACGGGAAGCCATTTGAGGTGTCTCCGCTTGCCGATTCCAATTCCTCCGCCATTTAGCCTCGCCAAGTACCAGCGAAGCCAAACACCGGGAGGTGCTACCGAGCAACCCAGCCACAGAACCGCGCCATGGCCAAGGCTATGCACCTTCACTATGGCCAGCACAATGCTCAGGATCCATATCAAAGACATCAGAATCACCATAACTCCAAGAAGCGCATAATGTTTGGTCCTGGTGTCCACCCTCCAGTCCTCCCAGCCGCATTTGCTTCCTATTGAATTCTTCTCTATGATGCATTTCAGGATCCATCCTCGCAGTCGCTCACCAGTTTCCGCACCCACCGTGATGGACTCATTGACGATAAACATTCCTGGGTAAGTTAAGAGTGTTGCGAGCCATCAAAATGAAATCTTTCTTTTTTCTTTTGTTGGATAATAATTAGTTTAGGGACAATAACAATTCATAGAAAATGAAGATGATGTACCTAGTACTATGCCAGCTACAGCATATACCCAGTGGCCTTTGGAAGATAGGCCAACCATTTTCTGGTTCCACCCACTGAAGGTGGTAAGGCTTCCCATGTAGCCTGTCGTGATTCCGACAATGAGATGATCAGATATGTGACGTATATCAGCCTTGAAGATGATCCCAAACCAGCCCATCAGGAAAGATCCTAGCTGGCGTTTGCCAATTAGTCATTAGAATGAGTTAGTCTGGTTCAAATTCCATGTGGTTGCACTATAAGAAATGATTTCTTGCATTAATAACATTTGAGCCGGTAGAATAGCAGATACCATGTTAGATGGAAGGTCAAGGTACAGTGGGCTTTGGTCTGAGGTGAGTGCCAGGCAGCTAGGGCCAAACAGTTTTTGGAGCCCATACCTTGTAAATACCTAATTTCATCACAAACTCATCAAGGGAATGATACATCTGGAGCACTCGCGCAGATTATTCAATAGTTATTACAAAACAACTAAACACAAGGTGTCTGAGTGTTACCCCAAGAAATCCAAATACGGCTAAATGGATCAGGTAAGAAGCATAATCTTGCATCCATGAAAGCTTATATGGTTCAACCTGCAGGCACACAGAGGTGTGTTCATGTCAGCAACAATAACATAATGTATACCTTCGAATTATGCATAACATAATGTATTTACCTTGATAGATGAACTGGCTGGGCCGTTAACATTAGTATCTTTTGGCTTCATCGCAGATACGGGTGCCACCACACTTGTGCCTTGAGAGCTTCTGCCATGAATCCGCATTGATGTATCATCTGGGAGAGGAACAGCCTGATGATCCTCCACATTATTCTCTTCCTCTTCGTCAACGTCGTTTTCAAATGCTAGCCCTCGGTCACCACTGTCAATGACCTGAGCAAGAACTGAGCCATCTACATCACCTAGCAACTGGTCTGCTGATTGAAGCGAATGCCTCATCGAGCTCAGTATCGAGTCCCCCATCTCACGGGAGAGGCTGATGGATCCCCTTGAACCCTGCCTGCTGCTTCTCCTACTGAGGATTGAGGCAGACCTAGCACCTAAAGAATGACCTGCAGAATCCATGGACACACTTCTTGCATAATCTACGCGATTCCTCTCTGAGGTGTTGCTCCTAGCTGATGAACTTTCCATTCTGTTGCCCGCTCGTCTTCCCAGCTAAAACGAGTGGTGAAAGCTCTGCTGCAAATGCAAGCTTTTCACATCAGTCAATCTGGATCTTAAAAAATCTCCCTTTATTTGAAAATCACATGCCTTATAAATATAGGGAGCACAGAAACCAGACAATGAGTAGGACAAGAGATAAGATTTGGGGCATATTTTTATGCTGCAGCTGGACAAATCACATCTAAGTTCTATATAAGGCTATGTGATAACCTTGTTAGGCTGTGTTTAGTTCACGCCAAAATTGGAAGTTTGGTTGAAATTGAAATGATGTGACGGAAAAGTTAGAAGTTTATGTGTGTAGAAAAATTTTGATGTGATGGAAAAGTTGAAAGTTTGAAGAAAAAGTTTGGAACTAAACTCGGCCTTAAAAACCCCACAAACTAGAAATTTCTCCCAGCAGTCATCCTAGGCTCCTAGCTCAACAAGTGCATATATCTATGGTCCACAGGATAAAACAGTATTTAATAAAGCAACAGTACTAAACTCTGCCCAAACATCAAAAAAAAGGGAACACCTCAGAAAATTGAATAATTGCATACTAGTTGTTGCAGTTTTCTATGCCCAATTTTCTATCCTGAAAGTGAAAGGTACAGAAAACTTTCTCTGGCATCCACACAAAACCTGTACCGGTGGGAAGAAAAACAGAATACGATTCAACAGCTAACCAGCCGAATCAAAACTGAAAAGATTGAGCTGGTGTAAGAAACAAACAGATACATGAACAAACATGCAGTTCGTCCCCAATCGATAGAAAAAATAGAAAGAAGAGAAAAGGAAAGTAACATCTTTCTCCGGAACTGTGACAGACAGCAACGCTGAAATCAGGAGAAACAGGTGGCGTGTGCTAATTAGGCCGCTACTCAATAGAAAAGAAAGAAAAAACTAGAAATGAAAGAAAAGGAAGCTGTGAAAGGTGCTGCCCTTTTGACATCTCGAAAGCAATTGTTAATTAACTACTCCTCGTAAACTAATTAGTAATCAATCCCATGTGTCTCTCGCTGGAAAAAGGTTGTCAAGTCAAGAAAGGTGGGAGATCAATCAGCAGGACCCCACGGCATCAACCAACCAAACCCATGAAACCTTTCGTTGACCAGCTTGGATCGAAGCACGCACGCCCTCATACCGGCGTTCATCCTCCTATTCGCGACAAGAGAGCTAGGTGGAATCTGAACAAAGAACACGTATGGAAATGGATGTGCAGTAGGAACCAAACCTCTCGTACCAAAGCCGACGCAGGTAGCTCACGCGGCGGCGGCGGCGGCGATGGCGATGGCGGCCGTCTCCGCCGTGGGCCTGGTGCGTCACCGCGGGCGGAGCAGCAAGGCAGGCGTCTCCCTCCTCTCCTCTCCTCTTCCGCAGCCATCGCCATGGGGGTCACTCTTATGTCCTCCGATCGCCATGGATGGGCAGCTCGATCTCTCCTTGATGGGTTGGGCCGGGCCCAATCAGATAAAAAGTCCCAAGCCCATTTGTTGGGCCGCACGTAATCCAAATCCCGTTATGGGCCTAACGAGAATGGGCCTCACGTGATTGAAATCCAGTTACAGCCCAACCAACAGGGGAAGAAGGACAAAACCCTCGATCGCCGCCTCCGGCGATGGCGGCGGCGGCGCCGGGATATGCGGCGGCGGAGGCGACAGATACTGCGAGCTCAATGATGTGAGGATCGAGTTGGACCTGAGGGAGGAGGTCAGACTCTGCTTCTGGCTACTCCTCTCCAGCTCCGCGAGGCCTTCCTCTGCCATCCCTTCATCAGGTCAGATCCCTCTTTTAAGTATTTACAGTTATTGGTGATTGTAACAAGGTTTGGATGCACATTTCGGGTTGGTTGATTGGCACCAACTGCAGCATTTCCCCCCTATTTTTGGAGATATTGAGTTGTTAATAGTAGTGGACTAGTGGTTTGCACCTGTTCAGGTTTCCTGTGTAGGTTTGTCTATTGTAAGCTTTGAAGGATTGCAATGTGATTCGATTCATTTCTATCACGACTTACGTTTATGCAAATTATAAATATAATTATTTCTTTTCACATAATCGATTTGTCTTAGGATAGGAGAAAACAATGATAATGATGTGCTTTACGTTTACCTAGAAGATAACTTTTATATTACCTAGAAGAAAACTTTTACGGAGTACTATTTATCTAGGAGAGTACTAGCAATCTTGCTAGCACTATTTTTTTTATTGAGATGACATGGATTCCACATTTCCACGTGCACACTGATTAGTACACTTGAAATTACACACATGGATTCCATATGCACGCTCACTAGTACACTTAAAATTACACATAACAATTGTCGCCTATCAGTCTATCAACCCTTCCTTCCATTAGCTTTCCTCTCCAGAAGCTCAGGCGGATGAACCACGCAGGGATGAACGCAGCACGCCTAAACAAACTGCGCATATACATATTCTGACTAAGTGACTATAGTTCTGGCCATAGTCATCTTCATCTCGCCAAGAAATGCGACAAGAGTTGAAAGAGGCTACTGTCAGTGCAGCATTGCAGCTACTATGATCCACTCTCACTTTGGTTATTGAATGGCAACCTGTTTGCTCCCCTCTCAATGGCGTCTCTCCATAACCGATACCGGATACCAAGCTTGTCATATGACACTGGCCAGTTCCATACGTTCGCGCCATTTATCATCCGCTCTTGCTGCCCAAGCACAAGCCGTAGGTCCTCATTCAAGACCTGCAGAAGATCATACAAGATTACCATTGATGTCTTATAGACGACGGTGTGAAACAGCGGAAAAAACTTTACTGTAGTAAGTTGCAAGCTAACATGAGATGACATGGAGATCAGTGACTACCAAGTTGCTCTGAAAATTTTGAGACTTGCCTTCTCACCAAAATGTGACCATAGTATGTGCATGAAAGGGATGTGCTTGAGCCAGGGAGCAAAGTTGAGGGACATCTGGTACAGCATCCTGGTTTTATTCCTGGAGGAGGGCAAGCAGATATGGAGTTGGTGGAGATGTGTGGAACATTGCTTGATGCTCTTTCCCTCTAGTTTTCCAGGCTTTGAGATGCCAGTGGTTGACAAGACCATGCATGGCGGTCGAAACTCCATGTCGATGGGGTAAGGATCCCAGTACCCTTGGAGCCCAGATGCAGGTGTCAAGAACTTCACCAAGCTGACAAAGATGAATATAGCATCAGCATGATGATTTGTGAAAAATTTTCAATGGCCAGTTGTCCTTAGTTGATATGTATGTAAATACCTTGGAACACTCCAACCCTTGGCAAAGGTGGACGTATGAGCAAAAGGAGCATGAGCAATATCTAATAGATTGTCCAGCAGAAGTCCATGCTCCACCGGTAGCTCCATCACCATCTGTTGATGATGAAGATAAATTCCATTACTTTACAGTCCAGTAAAAAAAACTTGAAAAACACAGGACACTTTCACCATGGAAGATTGCTGCAGTATGACATGATTTCGTTTTACCTCTGCATGAATTGTAAATCCTGAAGGGGGCTGCAGAGAAGGGATAGTCGACTCCGGTGTGCCATCACCAGGCCAGATCCAAACCATGCCTTCTTGCTCAAAGCATGGCAATGACCGGATGCGCACATTGAGCAACTTCGTGGCTGGCATTTTCTCACATTTTCCATCAGTTGAATACTCCCACCCTGAAGGGTATGAAAAGGAAATCAGAAATATTACTTGCACTACCACTTTATTGGGAACATTATGATCATGGGAAGACTTTAAAAAAAGAGTAATTCTTTGTTACAAATCCTCAAATATTCCAGTATTTTGGTTCTGAATCATTTTTCATGTACCTTCAAGATTGCAATTTATGTCAGTTCCGAGCCTTTAGAAGAACCATTTTATTGTGTGTTTTACATAAATATTATAAATTATCAGTGTCATCACACAATGTATGTACATTGTGGAGTGCAACAAGCTTGTGTTTCTAAAAAGGAAGAAAGCTTTTTTTTTTCATATAGCCATAGTGCTAGCTGATGCTTTGAAAATCAGATTGTAAAAACAGCAGAAGCGTGCCAAAATGAAATTTCATATAAAGTTTCTTTTTTCTTACCATGGAAAGGGCATTGGATTCTACCCTCACTAACTGAGCCAAGATGAAGAGGGCAGGCTCTGTGAGCACATGTGTTCTGAACACATCCAGGTCTCCCATCCTTTCCTCGGAAAATTACCCACTGCTCCTCAAAACAATCTATTGGTACCTGAGAACACACAGACCACATCAAAACATATCATTAACTGGTACTCCGGACATTGTAAATGCCTGAATCATTCATTGCGTTACCATTGTATCATCTTTCAGGTCACCGGAGAAGACAACTGGGTACCAGAAGTTTTTCAGATTGGGATTGTATGGCTGCACTGGACCAGACACGTCCAGACTCGGACGCAGAGTTTTCTTGTTCACAAAACGGGACGCTGATGACGTTCTTGAAGCAAGAGAAACATAGTTGTCTATAGATGCACTAGAGCCTCCGTCTTGCAACAGTCTGTCATTCACCAGGTTATCCGCTTGTGCTAACTTATCAAGTGCAGATGATGCTCTAGTTTCTGATAAATGAACCTGGATCAGACAAATAAAACATCAGAATCCAGATGAGATTGAAGGGTTATCATTTGACTCCTGCAAGTGCAATACCTGATTGTGAGCTTTGGCCAATTCTTCCTGCAACTCTGCAAGCTCTTTCCTCAAGGTTCCATTTGACTTGAACTCTATTGCTAAAGATTTGAGAACCTCTACCACCTGCATTAATGTTAACAATTCGTGGAAGAATCTGTGTCAGTCGTCCACAACTTCAACCTCGAGCACTATTCAGCATTCAGTCAAAAACTGAAATTCATGACCAGTAAAATCCAGGGTATGCAAATTGAGGGCCTGTTCACTTTGATGACATTTTCAACCTTACCAAATTTTGGTAAAGTTGCCAGAAAAGTGGCTACATTTAGTTTGTTGCCAAATTTTGGTAACTATATAGGAAATCCTGCCAAAATTTTGGTAATGACAAAATTTGGTAAGGTTTTTTTTGGCATCAAAGTGAACAGGCCCTGAGACCTTTCATCTGAAACTTTCTGCATGGCCAATATTTCATATATACTATTTCATACCTTGTTGTGCAGAACCATGATGGTGAGGAGGTCCTGCCGCGCCCTCCAATCGCAGTACTGGATGCCGAATCGGACCACCTCAAGGGCCTGGTTAACATCCAAGAAGTTGCCTTTTGCAATGGGAGCCATTGGCCCGGGGTTATCGACATGGAACAAGGCCCCCCTCATGTTGTTCTTGGCATGTTGAGCTTCATCATCACCGAGCACTGCATACACCTTGATTCTTCCATATCGACGACCAATGCCCTGCATGGTTTCACATAGGAGGTAACCTCATCAAACGAAATTTGTTTTATTGCAGTGCAGACAGCTGCATTACTGTAGGGATTATCTGGTACTCCCTCCGTTTCACAATTCTAGCATTTCCCACATTCATATTTCACAAGTCTAGATTCATTAACATCAATATGAATGTGGGAAATGCTAGAATGATTTACATTGTGAAACGGAGGAAATAGCTTAGTAAACAACATACTGATATTAGATTGATGTGCACATGTGCAGAAATAGAGATGAACTGCAAAGAAAAAGAACAACAACTGAAACTCCAAGCAAGAAAGGAATGAGAAGTTTCTCCCATGGCCAAAGAACCATAAACTGATTCAAAGATAGCCGAAGAATCCAAAAAAGAAACAAAAAGAGATCACCATTGTGAAGCAACAGCTGAAGGAGGAGGAAGGCTTGACGAGCAGGTGCGGCAGCAAAGACACAGTGGTTTCCATGGAGCAGTAGCAGTAGCAAACTAGCAATGCCCGTACGATTATAAAAAGCGAGGGCTTTAGTCACGGGCCAAACCTGGGTTGGGCTGATAATGGGCCATGTGCCACCTAGTGCGTCTGCGTGGGCCACGCAATGCTCCACGTAGCTTGGGGCCTAATCTGTACAGCCGCTGCCGCTACAGTGTATCGCACGTGGGCAAAAAGCAGTGTCTATATATGGCATCATCCGGCTTGTGAGTACGTGCTAGTATTCCAAATCGGGGAACCGTGCTGCAGCATATCTGGGCCCAGGTACAGACACGTGGCGCGTGCTCCTCACCACACGCTGATCCTTATCCTCTCCTGTCGTCTCTGCTCTGCCCTGCTCCGAGATGAGCGCATCTGGTGAGCTTTTGGAGTGTATCTTTTGGCCACCACAATTTCGCCATGAGAGTTGCTGCCAACGCCATGGATTCGCATTGTTGTACTCGTGTATCTATCATCTGCTATAAAAGTTTTAAATTTGAAGTTTTTACAATGGTTGATTCATACACACATGCTCAATGACGGACACAGGATTAAAAACAAGATGGGACAGATGGGACTAAAAACAAGATGGGACGAAGATACTCGTTCCTGCGTTCCATAAGAACAAGTGCATGCCCCACGTCGTAAGATAGAAGAAAGACATTAGACACATGCTCCTAGTTTGAACCTGAAGAAGAACACGGATGGACGCGATGTAGGAAAGTCGGCGGCACGGCAGCTCGCGCCGCCACCGCCTCTCCGCCGTGGGCCTCGTCGTGTCACCGGCCGCGGATCGACTGGGCCGTCCAGGCCTCATCTCATCTGTACCGGGCTGCCTATGCCTGGAGACGAAAGGCCCATCTCCAATCCAACGGCCCAAGATCATGTCCAGTCCAGTCCACTCCCACCCACTCCTCTCCTCGCCCACCGAACAAAACCGTTAACTGACGGACGCATCGGAGGAGGAGGAGAGGGGAAAGGGAAAGCGGCACAAAACCCTCGCCACCTCCGACCTCCCGGAGCGCGGCCGCCCGCCCGCCGATGGCGGCGCCGCCGGGACGCGGCGGAGCCGACGGGTACTGCGACCTCCCTGACGTGAGGCTCGAGTTGGACCCGGGTAAGGTCAGAGGCGGCGGAGGTGGGTTTACCGTCTGCTTCTGGCTCTACCTCTCCAGCTCCGCGAGGCCTTCCTCTGTCATCCTCCATCAGGTCGGATTCCTTTCTCTCTCTCTCTCTCTCTCTCTCTTTATTTTACGTCTCCTGATGATTTCAACAAGGTATGGAAACCCATTTCGGGTTTTTTGGTTGATTTTAGGGATCGATTTCTTTTCTTTTTTTTTCATTTCGCGTGGGTGGGTGTTTTACTGATTGGATTTTTCGTCTGTGCAGGTAGCGGAAGGAGGTGGCGACAAGGTGCCATTTCTTGCATTGGGTGAAGGGAATAAACTGATTCTCTTCCCATTGCTGGGGTTTCACAGGGAAGCCCCTACTCCTGATAGTTCTTACCCATGGACTGACATAACCAATCTAACTGAAGTTAATGAGTGTCCCCTTGACAATTGGTTCCATGTCGGGTGTGAGGTATGCTCCAAATTCTCAACTATATCGATGGTACCATGTGCATTTTATCCATCTGCAATATCCTTTGCTCTGGTTGCCCAGATGAAAGTATGTAAAAATTATGCATCTGATACTTTCCCACGCTTGCAAAATGCGCACCCCTCCTGTATGTAAAAATTATGCATCTGATACTTTCCCACGCTTGCAAAATGCGCACCCCTCCTGCATTAAAAAGGAAATGCTTTCCCGCGCCTTTATTTCTTTTACACCTGTTCTTTTTCAGTTAGAGGTGGTATCTTCCGCATGTGTGAACACTTTGTTTCCTTCAGTTTCCAATTGCAGCCTTGCCTCTCTCTCTCTCTCTCTCTCTCTCTCGTTGAGAGCAATTTTTTTTCGCCATGTATATTAAGAGTAAGAAAGATTGTTGAGAGCAATTGAGTTGTTAATACTTTCTTGCACCTTTTTCAGGTTACCGAAAACATTATGCGTCTTCATATTGATGGCGACCTAGTTGCTGAAACTCATCTTCATTCGCTGTACAACGAACCAGACTATCAGGATGATGCAAACCAAATTAACTTACTAGGAAGCGAGGACAAGCTCGAAGGATATGTATATAACATGGAGTTGTCATGTATGCTAGGAAACATACAACAACAATTTGCAAAGGTGATGCAGCTTAGGATATCACGTTTTTCTCAGTGGATGTGCATTCTTTGTAATATTTTCTCATTGAATTGCAGAACCCACCATTTAAATTATCTATTGACTACTCATGCTCTGATGGAATCGAAGAGGGTGATGATGGTATTTGGAATATTGTGGGTGGGAAGGTAAACCAGATTCTGTTCTGTCAGGAAAAACAAAACATATGCTTATTTTAAATATTTTATGCTGAGCAAGAACACTCTCTGCTAACCAATATAAAAATAATTTGCAAATTATAGCCTGAGCAATTGCAGTTAAGTTGAAGTTGGAAAACACTACTAAATTATATTTGGTTACTCTATGTTAAGAAGATATGCTAATTATAAGTAATCATGAGCCACAATCCTTATGTGAGATCAATCGGTGCAGGCCTCTTGCCGGAGGAACTTCATTTTGGAAGTTATACTAGTAGATGCATTTGGTGAAGCAGCAAAGGATAGAGAGGTTTTCTGTTTTTCTTTTATTCAATTTTGTTATATTCAAGGGGCACCCTTCTGTATTTGTTTGCATATTATTCTTTATATTTATGCATCTTCCAGATCGTTGCTTCACTCGTCTATGCTGACAATGGAGCGTTAGTTGAAAAATCAAGAGATGATTCAGAACCTCCTTTGCTAATTAGTTGTGATGGAATTGAATACCCAGCTGTAAGCAGGCCTCTACCAATTATTCGTGGGCGTGCACTATTTAAACTCAAGATTTCTCAGGTGGGCTTTCGGAGATGCTATTATTTTGTCACATGTATTACCTACTTCAATCTGCATAGACAAAACACATACCATTATTTTCAGCTATCTGCATTCCCAAAATTTGTGGTATACATTAAACATCTTCCATGTTTAGGTGGTGAAACTTGGAAGCAGATTTTATAGTTTTAAATGGAGCTCTGCAGCAGCACTATAGAGTAGTAGAGTAGAGTCTGTAGCTACACATTTCAGCTATTGTGGCATGTATGTGGCATGCCTACTTGTGTCACTGAAGCAGGCTGGCAATTCGCCTGTACAAAGACAAATTCTTTACTACAGCTTGTCTCCATACCTTGTTTCAGCCTTTCAGGTAGTCCATTTTATGACTTCCAGTACAGCTGCACAATGGAGTGCGATCTAAAATACCATGTGTATCTCAAATTCTCTATATTTACAGCTCTTATATTTTTAAGTTATGGTCCTTCTTGGTTCATCTTTTTCAAATAAGATAACCGTCTGTTTGTTGCAGCTATCTTCTAAATGCGACAATAAGCTCTTCCGTATTTTTTTCTCTACACTTGGCATGAAAAGATATACTTTTTTGGAGGCGTATTCCAAACCTATTCGTTGTATATCTCGAAACCGCACCAGCCGCCCATTGGGTTCTGCAAAGCGGATAGGCTCTGCATCAATGGATGATATTAAATCAATCAATAATTGTGAAGGGTTTGGTCACAGTGGAAAAGCAAATGGTCGGTTGCAGACACACGACCCAAGTTCAGTGGTATGTTTCCATCCATCCAAGTTTTCCAAGATAGAAGATGATGTACAGAAAACATCATCACAGGTAATCAATAGGCTAGACTGTGTGCCTGTTAAGTTTTGCTTAATCTGTGACTTATTGATCATACCTTTTTTTTGTGTTGTATTGACAGAATAAACATGCAAAAAAGATGGTGCTAGACAAAGGAGCACAGGATGTCATGGTGTCTGATTCTACAGCATCAGATTACGACAGCATGGATGCAGGAAGTTCTTGGAGTTTATCAGATGGAGATGATGTTGAATCCTTTTCGGACGCTGAGATTTTCAGATATTGTTTAGATGGTACACATGAGCGGTCAAAGTTTCTCAGAGCTGCAGCTCCTTCTGTTAACGAAGATGACTTGATAAAACTTGCAAATCAGGTCTCTTTGTATAGTGGATGCACCCATCACAGGTAACTGACAGATTTTGGATTTTTTTTTTTTAAGGATTCACTATCTCCTTCTATTAACTTCTATATGCGATTCTTCTGTCTATTCAAGAAACCAAATATTAATATCAAAGCAACTGCTCCAAGAGGGTGCTGACATTTGGAGTATAATCTCAAAGAACAATGAACGTGCTCTTTGGTCATCTGCAGTTCCTGAAATGAAAGCAAAATTTTTGGAAATAGTCCATCCTTCCAACAGGGGTTTGTCGGAGCAGGTAAAACTGTTTTACTTGAACATAAGAGTGTTAAATCTTACCTAAAGCTCTAAGGTGCACTTTTGAAAATAGCACAAATCAAGATATTTAATTTCATGCAATATATTTTTTTCAGGATTTTGAGGTTTTAAGAGGAATTGCTGGTTGTGGTGATGACATTGGAAGAGACGAGTTTGATAAGCTATGGTCCTGGTTATACCCAGTTGCCATTGCTTTGTCAAAAGACAAAATAAACAGGCTATGGGATTTCACAGCACATAGATGGATAGAGGGATTGATTACATTACAGGAAACTGAGAATGCGCTAAGAAGTTCCAGGGACCGGCTTATGAAGCCAGGAACATTTGTCCTTAGATTTCCTACTACCCGAAGCTGGCCACATCCAGATGCCGGTAGCCTGGTTGTTACCTATGTTGGCTCCGATAACTCAATTCATCATAGACTTTTGTCTCTTGATGTCAGGTGCGCTCCCATTGCATTCTCATCATGTATAAACCGCAAAGTTACCTAATGCTGTTCTTGTTTTTCCTGGGCACAGTGATGCTAAGTCTGGCAACCTAGAAGATTTGTTGCTGAAGGAGCCTGAATTGTCCCAGCTAGGAAGGCAAGCACACCGTATTTTATTCTAACCTCGCAGAATAGTTAACACTGCTGTAATTCTCATTCCAACTCAATTTGATTGCAGGGTTGATCGCCTGCCATCCTCTATGCAGAGCTAAGAAAAGAAATGGATTGTGGTCTCATATATGAGAGCCAACACCAGCAACTCGAAGGTCACTACTAACCAGAACTCTGAATACAACAACCAGTTGCATGTTGGTGAACCTTTTTAGGCTGTAGCCATGTACAGTTTGTATGTAAATCTAGCGCTTTAGGGGAATAGATGATAGATAATATAGGCTAGCAGTGAACATGTAGCCATGTACATTATAGTTGTATTGGGTCTGGTGCCTTTGCTGGGGTTTTGCCTCTCTCACCAGTCTCATCCGAAATTTTAGTTCAAATTCTAGGCCCACATATGTGAATGGACCTGAATTGTGGCTCATCCAACCAAGGCATGTAGTGGGAGCCCATCAAAGCAAAGGAAGCTCCGGGGATTTTGTAGCGAATTATCAAAATTCAAAGGCCGCATCATGATGTATTGCTGCAAAATAATCCAAACAGATTGCCATGTCTCAACTTATCAAGAGACCTTACTGTTCTGAATTAGCAAACCATACACAGAATCTGCCAAATAGATAAGCAGAATGAGAATGGAATGTGACGTTTAGACTCAAGCCATGTCTCTCTGATTAACGTGCTACATGTTCTTCATGGCTCAATAATCAATAGTATGATCATATATATGCATCATAGCGTGACATGCGATCGACTTTTACATGGGTAAAAGGGGAGGAAAAAAAAAAGAAGAAAAACAAATCAACCTCAGATTACAATTGCATCCCGTGATGCTGTCGCTAGTGTACACTTAAAATTACACAGAATGACGTCGCCTATCATTCTCTCCTTCCATTAGCCTTTCCTCTCCAGAACCCAATTCAATCTGCAACGAAGCTCAGGGAGATGGTGAACCAACCATGCAGGGACGCACGCCTAAACAAACTGTGCATATACATCCACTGACTAGTTCTGGCCATCATCATCTTCATCTTCATCTTCATCTCGCCAAGAAATACGACAAGAATTGAAAAGAGGCTATTGGCAATGCAGCTACTATGATCCACTCTCACTTTGGTTACTGAATGGCAACCTGTCTACTCCCCTCTCAATGGCGTCTCTCCACAACCGATACCGGATACCAAGCTTGTCATATGATACTGGCCAGTTCCAGACATTTGCGCCATTGATCATCCGTTCTTGCTGCCCGAGCACGAGTCGAAGATCCTCATTCAAGACCTGCAGAAAGATCATACAAGATTATTATAGATGTTGTATAGAGGACAGTATGCAAAACAAAGGTAACCGCATACTATAGTCAGGTGCAAACTGTAATGACATGAGATGGACAACAGTTTAGTATGAAGTTGCTCTGAATTTTTCGGACTCACCTTCTCAGCAAAATGTGACCATAGTATATGCATGAAAGGGACATGCTTGATCCATGGAGCGAAGTCGAGAGACATCCGGTAGAGCAGCCTGGTTTTATTCCTAGAGGAGGGCAAACAGATATGGAGCTGGTGGAGATGCGTCGAACATTGCTTGGTGCTCTTCCCCTCTAGTTTTCCAGGCTTTGAGATGCCAATGGTTGACAACACCATGCATGGTGGTCGAAATTCCATGTCGATCGGGTATGGATCCCAGTATCCTTGAAGCCCAGATGAAGGTGTCAAGAACTTCACCAAGCTGGGAAATGAACATAGCATCAGCATGATGATTTCTGAAGACATTTCCACATGGCTATCCATTTTCTAAAAAAAAAAAAAAGAATTCCACATGGCTGTGAAAATATATGTATGTAAATACCTTGGAACACTCCAACCCTTGGCAAAGGTGGATGTATGAGTAAAAGGAGCATGAGCAAGATCTAATAGATTGTCCAGAAGAAGTCCATGCTCCACTGGTAGCTCCATCACTATCTGTTGATGATCAAGAACAATTCCATTACTTTTCAGTCCAGTAAAAATCTTGAAATGCACAGGACAGTTCCACATAGTATGGTTGCTGCAGCATGACATGATCTCCTTTTACCTCTGCGTGAATTGTAAATCCTGAAGGAGGCAGCAGAGAAGGGATAGTCGACTTCGGTGGGTCATTGCCAGGCCATATCCAAACCATTCCTTCTTGCTCAAAGCATGGTAATGACCGGATGCGCACGTTGAGCATCTTTGTGGATGGCATTTTCTCACATTTTCCATCAGTTGAATACTCCCAACCTGAAGGTTATGAAAACAAAAAAAAACTGAAATACTACTTTCGCAACTTCTCTCTGTTGGCAAATTTTCATCTGAAGACTTCAGAAATAAATGCGGAAGCATGCAGAAATGAAAGTTCATGTAAAGCTGTCTTTTCTTACCATGGTAAGGGCATTGGATTCTGCCCTCATTAACTGAGCCAAGATGAAGAGGGCAAGCTCTGTGAGCACATGTGTTCATAACACATCCAGGTCTCCCATCCTTTCCTCGGAAAATTACCCACTGCTCCTCAAAACAATCTATTGGCACCTGAGAATGCGCAAACCACATCAAATAAACATAAGTTTCTGCAACTGCTAACTCTGACCTCGTAAAAAAATGCCTGAATCGCACGTTGTTTTTACCATTGTATCGTCTTTTAGGTCACTGGAGAAAGCAACTGGGTACCAGAAGTTCTTCAGACTGGGATTGTATGGCTGCACTGGACCAGACACGTTCAGACTCCGGCGAGGAGGTTTCTTGTTTACAACACGGGACGCTGATGACGTGCTTGGAGCAAGGGAAGTGCACTCGGCTGTAGATGCGCTAGAGCCTCCATCTTGCAACAGTCTGTCGTTGACAAGGGTCTCCATTTGTGCCAACTTATCAAGGGCAGATGATACTCTAGTTTCCGACAGATGAACCTGGATTAGACATGTAAAACATCAGAATCCATATAATATTGAAGTTTTTCATTTGGCTCCTGTCTCCTGAAAGTACAATACCTGATTGTGAGCTTTTGCCAATTCTTCCTGTAATTCTGCAAGCTCTTTCCTCAAGGTTCCAATTGACTTGAACTCCCTTGCTAAAGGATTAAGAACCTCTACCACCTGCATTTCAATGTTCAAAAATTCATTTAAGTTAACCTATGTCAGTCATCCGAAACTTCAACCTCAAGCATTATTCAGTATGCAGTCCAATTTTGAATCCCATGATCTGTAAAATTCAGACTATGAAAGCTTTGACCTCTTCTCTGAACTTGTGACTTGTCCAATGCTTCCTACCTTGTTGTGAAGAACCATGATGGTGAGGAGGTCCTGCCGCGCCCTCCAATCGCAATACTGGATATCGAACCGGACCACCTCAAGAGCTTGGTTGACATCCAAGAACTTGCCTTTTGCAATTGGAACCCTTGGCCCCGGGTCATCGACATGGAACAAGGCCTCCCATGCGTTGTTCTTTGCATAGTCAGCTCCATCATCACCGAGCACCGCATACACCTTGATTCCTCCATATCTACCAACACCCTGTGTAGTTTCAATCAGCAAGGTCACCATCAATTTTCATCAACCTCACATGCACTCTATTTTAGCAGACAAACTAGTATCAAAGAGATTAGCAAAATCTAGTTAAATCAGTGTCAGAGATAAGCCTGTGGTTACTGGGGGAAAGCTGCACGCATTTGCTGGAAGAAAGAGATTGAATTGCATTCAGATTTGCAAAGAAAAATTGGCAACTAGGCTGTCCTTGATCAAGATTTGTTTTTTTGCTTACTTCAATACAACAGGTTTTAAGATATGGGGTCTGAAGAATCACAGAACCTTGAAACCATTGTCTGAACAAAAACATCAACCATCACAAAGAATCCAATCAGAAGAACAAAAATGGTAACTCCATTGCACTGCTCAAACTCAAACACTCAGTTTTTCATCAAGAATGGCCACCTGAACCCAAAAACCAAACAAGAAACATGGTTCCTCCCATCGCCAGATACCCCAAAACAAATTCAAGAATCGCCAAACAACAACAACAAAAACAGATTCAAGGAACAACAAGAAGAACTCACCTTTCTGGAGCAACACCTGAAGGAAGGCTTGATGAGCAAGTGCGGCAGCAAAGACAGCGATGCCACAGTGGTCATGGATGCTACGATCGAACAGTGCGACCCAAAAACAAAAATAAAAACGCACAAATACTCCCCATATTTTTCCTCAACCGAGGGTGGTTTTGTCTAATTTTTTTTTCTTTCTCCGCGAAAAGATATTTCGAAATCTCTAATCCGGAGAACGCAATCTGGGCCACGCGACGTGGCGCGCCACTCGCCGCGCGCCCCTTATCTCTCGACCCCGTCGCGACGCCCTGAACCCTTATCTGCTCGCGGCGCACCACGTGGCACGCAGGAACGCATCTCAGCCGTTGATCCCTCCTCCGTCCACCTCCGCGCCGTCCGATCCACGTCCCGTGGCTGCGTCGCCGGTTACAGTAATTTGTTTTGAAACGAATATTTGCGATCTCGGCTGAATTTTCTGTCCAAATTTGACCGGTTTGATGTGTTTTGCAAGTTTCGTTTACGAAAGTTTAGTGAATACAAATACTTGCGGGGTCTACGTAGATTGTTACGGTGACACGTGGCATGCTAATGGTGCTCGCTTAAGTAAGATCGTATAAATACGTGCGTATTATTAAAGGAAGGCGAAAAAAATAATAATTTTCGCGGGCGAGGTGGCCCTGTCGATAAGAGGCGGGGAGCTGCCCGCGATCTCCACGAGCCTTCCACGTGCTGCCACGTGGGATCGCTTCGAAGGCTCAAGCTCTGACGTGGCAGCCTCGAGAACCAAGCGTTTCAACTCTTGTACTTGTATGCAATGCGGTCCACGTCCAATGTGTACTTGCACGGAATATTTTTCAGATCGGTCCTCCAACCTGGTAATATTACGTTTGGCGGTACTCCCTCCGTTTTAAAATGTAAGTCATTCGCATTTCCCACATTCATATTAATGTTAATGAATCTAGACATATATATATATATATTTAGATTCATTAACATTAATATGAATATGAAAAATACTAAAATGACTTACATTGTGAAACGGATGAAGTAGAATTTTTCGGCACTTGCTGCTGTCCGCTACAAGAATTTCGGTAGCTTCAAAGCTATAGGTATGTTGAATATGGTACAACTGAACAAATGTCTTTGATTTAACTCTATGTTTACTTACATGCAAGATATTCCCTCTGCTCTCGACCCAAAACGAAATGGCTATAAATAAAATCTAGACATGACCAGTACTCGTTCATAACTATAGTTACAAATTGCTTTTTTTAACGAGGGAATGGACGATACTTCCTCATTTTATAACCCGCTTTGACTTTATTCATGTCAAACTTGTCCAGTCTAATTAAATTTATAGAAAATATAGCAATATTTTTAATATAAAATACATACTATACTATAAAAATATATTAAATGTTAATTATAATAAAATTATTTTTTAAAACACAATACAAACGCGTGTGGATATAAGATGTGCACACTCATCCTAGCACCACCAGAAGGCCGAGCTAGCATAACTTAATATTGATGAAGTCACCACAGGTGCCGTTTAAATGTGGGTGGGCTGATTCCAATGCAAGGAAACCTAACCAGTTGAGCTACGTCACTTCACTAATGAAACTAATTTGGTTTTAGAAATGTTATTAATTTTTCCATAAATTTAATCAAACTTAAGTTTATTGTAAGTTATTTTAATGCAGAAAGTTTGATTATGAAAAAAATTAAAGTGACTTATAATATGAAATAAATGTAGTAGTTTATTGTAAGTCATTTAACAAAGTTTGAGAAAAAACATAGAAACATATTGAACACGAACTTAGCTTAGTCAAGTCTTCGTTAAACATATTTTTACACAGTATATTTGTTTTGGTTAAAGATGATCGAGTAGATATTTCACAACTTTTTAGTGGTGATGGATAATTTGGTTTATAATTTATCGTAATATAAAATTTTATATTATATCAACTCATATAGCCGACATGCAGATGAGACAGGGCAAGACTACAAGTGGCGAGGCATCTCTTGCCATTTTCTGGGTTCCTCACCGTTCAACACGATCTACTTTCTTCATACGCAGTACTCTCTCCATATACATTTAATAAACATATTTCTAAATCTGAAAAATTTATTTTTAATAGTTATATTTCAATACAACCATCTATTATCTTAATGACTTTCTCGGATTTAATGCGTGACTTTTCATTCTTCCACACAAGATTGGCTACATGGGCATCGAGTAATGTAAATATTAATAAATCGCTTGTTTACGAGGAATAACTAGTAGTATGTTAAATGGATGATAAGTATAATTACTTAGAGCAAGTTTAATAATATAGCCTACTACTAGCTCCAAATCATCTATAGTCAATGTAATAGCCAATTTATACAATAGTTGCTTACTATATTATTAATATTTGGTCCCACCTGTCATACACATATTACGTATTGGAGTCCGTGCTGCAGCTAGCTACATATCTGTAGCCCGCTGCTCTTCTCTCTCTTCATTTATCTCATTAAAATATTTTATAGCTGGTTTATAACCTGCTATTGTACCTGCTCTTATTCTTAGTCATTTATGCCAAGATAAAATATGACTATTAAAAGTAGATGGAGGGTTATTACTTAGCACCGTTGACTACTACTTTAATCTCGACCACTTATATAATTTTGACCTCTATATTTTGATTTGCGGGCCGTTCTTACCATAGACGACTCGAGAATAACGGGCCTCCATTGCCAAAGGCCCTCCGCTATCTAAGCTAATGGGCCTCCACTGCTAATAGTCGTCCGCTATAAAACCTAACGGGCCATCACTGATAAAGGCCCATGTACATCGCGTAGAAGCCCAATACCTCAAGCCCAACATCCAGTAGGCCCAATCTCCATCCCCGCCACAGCTGACCACTCCGTTGCGGCGGCGGCAGCGGCGGCGCGAGAAAACACACAAAACCCCACGACGACGACGACGGCGGCCACCGCGAGGGTTTAGCTTTCCTTCTCCTCCCCGATGCCTCCGCCTCCGCCTCGCCGCGCGCTCCTCGCCCCCCTCCTCCGCCTCCGCGCCTTCTCCTCCTCCTCCTCCTCCCTCGCCCACCACCCCCCGTTGCCGCCTCCCCCGCGCCGCCACCAGTTCGTCGCCGCCGACGCCATCACCGGCCAGGGCGGCGGCGGCAATCCACTGGACCCGGCGCAGCTCCTCCGCGACGATCCGGTCGCCATAACCGCATCGCTGTGGGTCTCCTCCTTCCGCCCGCAGCCGACCGCCGCAGCGCCACCGCCGCCGTCGCTGTCGCCGTTCCTGTCGCGCCTCGAGCTCTGGGTGCTCGCGTACCAGAAGGCCTACGCCGACGAGACGGGCTCCTACCTGCCCCGCTCCTCCATCCCGGCCTCCACGCTCTCCTCCCTCCTCGCGCTCCGCAACGCCGTCCTCGACGCCCGCTTCCGCTTCGGCAACCGCCTCACCCCCTTCCTCCGCTCCCCGCGCGCCGCCGCCGCGGCGCAGGACCCCGCCACGCTCTCCAAGCGCAAGCTCCGCGCCCTCCTCACCACCCCGGGGCCGGCCCCGTTCCAGGACCGCGTCGTGCAGGAGCTCCTCCTCCTCCTGCTCGAGCCCGTCTACGAGGCGAGGTTCTCACCCAAGTCCTTCGCCTTTCGCCCCGGCCGATCTCCGCACGCCGCCATCCGCACCATCCGCCGCAGCTTCGCGCCCTACCTCTGGTACATCAAGGGTGACCTCTCCCCGCTCCTCCACTCCCCGGACCCTGCCCTGGTCGTCGGCGCGCTTATCCGCGATGTGCGCGACAAGAAGGTCGTTGATTTGGTTCGTTCGGCATTGCTCACCCCACCTGTGACCGCGAGGCCCGGCGATGAAGATGCGGCGAAGAAGAAGAAGAAGAGGAAGTACCAGAAGAAGAAGGTGCTTCCAGAGGGAGAGCCGAAGCCTGACCCCTACTGGTTACAGACATTCTTTGGGTTTGCGCCGGAGGAGGCACTCACCCAGCCTGATTGGGGGCATTGTGGAGTGCTGAGCCCATTGCTTGCCAATGTGTGCTTAGATGAGCTTGATAAATGGATGGAGGAGAAGATTAAGGAATTGTACAGGCCGTCCAAGTCGGATGTTGTGGGAGGGGAGGATGGAGTTGAGCAGGGGAACACTTCATGGCCAGAGTTTGTCCCCACGAGCGGCCCTGACAAAACGAGGAAGGTGGACTACATTCGATTCGGTGGCCATTTCTTAATCGGGGTGAGGGGTCCGAGGGCAGATGCAGCAGTGCTCCGAAAACAGCTTGTTGAATTCTGCGACCAGCGGTTCAGGATCAAGCTTGACAACGAGAGCCTCCCGATCGAGCATATCACTAAAGGGATCATGTTCCTTGATCATGTGCTGTGTCGTCGTGTTGTGTACCCGACTCTCCGTTACACAGCCACTGGAGGCAAGATCATCAGCGAGAAGGGGGTTGGGACTCTGCTCTCTGTGACAGCCAGTTTGAAGCAGTGCATCAAGCAGTTCCGGAAGCTTGAGTTTTTAAAGGGGGACCGTGAACCAGACCCACAACCGTGCTTCAGGATGTTCCATGCCACACAAGCTCACACAAACGCGCAGATGAATAAGCTCTTGCTGACAATGGCAGAATGGTATCGTTATGCTGATAACCGCAAGAAGGTTGTCAACTTCTGCTCATACATTATAAGGGGGTCCTTGGCAAAGTTATATGCTGCCAAATACAAATTGAGGTCGAGGGCAAAGGTCTACAAGATTGCTTCAAGGAATCTTAGTCGACCATTGAAGGATAAGAAAGGGCAGTCGCCGGAGTACCACAATCTGCTGAGAATGGGTCTTGTGGACTCAATTGATGGACTTCAGTATACACGGATGTCGATGGTTCCTGATCCTGATTACACACCATTACCAAGTGGATGGCGCCCTGACCATGAAAAGATTTTGCTGGAGTATATAAAGCTCACAGATCAACAAACCCTGGATGAGCAGCGAAGCTGCATTAGGGAGGAAGGACTTATAACTCCACAGGACTACATTTCAATGCTTGTATGGAGCTACAAGAAAAATGCAGTTTTACTACCTTCGTTCAAAGAGAATGATCACAAAGGATCCACAGAGGACTTGGGTTCAGATACAGATGAATTGGGTGATGAGGAAATAGGAAATCTGGACCATGTCGATTCCCCAAAGGTTGCTGAAATGCCATGAGTGTTGAATTGATGAAAATGACTACTACTCTCATACTCTGAAGGGGCAGTTAACAAGATAGCTGACTGATGCTGCTGGAGTTGCAAGAAATCAACTAACTCGTGGTGAACATAAACTATGGTATAGAGCTGTAATGTGCCTGTCAAATCTCTTGCAATCAGCTGGGCTGGTTCCTAAGTGCCTAACTAGATGTCTGATTCCTACTCAGGGACATCAAATTTTGTGCAGCTTCAACTTCAACAATATTTCTCAATACTCAGGATTATATTGGATGCTTGCTGCGGTGAGAAAGAAGCCAGAATGGACATTCAGAGGATCAAACTTTGCTGCCAGACTGTGCATCTGCATGCAGAACCAGCTGCTTACCGCCAAGCTTATATTTTAGTAAGACTAGCGGCCTTACCAATCCTATTTATACATCTCCAGCGCATTTGGAAAAATCACAGTGTACACATTCTGCCCAAACGTCCTGTTCGTGCAATTTTCTACTCATCTGTAGAATGTTTTACAGAAAGCAGAGGTCACAGAATTTACTTATAGATGATACTAAGTAGCATCCTTGCTTTTTGGTAGATTTGCTTATCTATTGCTTTTTATACCATATTGTGGTCTAATTAGGCTGATTGGATGCTTGGTCAGTTATTCTTAAAGATATGACTGGAAACTCTATCTAATAGAATTGTATTTGTTCTATCTGTTTGTTCTTATGTTTATAACATTTGTCTTTTTAAGCATGGAATACTATAGTCAACAGTATGTTGTTTGTAATTAGCTATAAATTTGGAAACTCCAAATGACAATTTCTTCAATGGTTCAGTAGAGAGTTAGCACTGAAAGTTTCACTCTGCTAACAATCATTTCACATTTTATTGCTTTTATTTGTTTCCATTGGGCATGTGTAATGTGGGATGCACCTTATGTTGGAAGACAGATATTAGCTTTGACTTCTGCACAGAAATTACAGTTACTTTAGTAAATTAACAGAGAGAAAATAAACAAACAGGCTTGTATGACACAGATAACGGCACTGATTGCTTCTGCTATGGTTTGATCTTTACATTTGACATGTTGCCTGACTGGTTCTCTCAACATATGACTTTTTATTTAGAGCATGATCTACATCTGTTTTTTTTTATAATATCACATTGCTTGTCCTCTGCATTCTTACCCCTGTTACATCTAATTTTGTGAAAATGTTTTCTATTGCATTAGAGGTCGGGCTGTATTTATAGTTGTAGTGCTGGATGCAACTGTAGCTACCCATCCTTGCATGTTTCTCTTCAGTTTTCATGATGAAGTTTGTGTTATTAATAACACCTTGCCGACTTTCCGTCAGCACAGAATAGATATGAACCATTTCTCCACCATGTTCTGAAACAAGGGAACCCAAGAGAAGTTGAAATCAAGCACATGATGTACAGCTAATGTTAAAGCTTCTTTTGCAATGATAGGTATACGTAAATTGAAATTTGTGTTTTTTCCTACCATAGATAGCTACCATAAACCTGTGAGCCTTGTACGTTACCTGGTTCTTTGTTGAGGGTCACATGATTACAACAGTGTACTGACAGCAAGGTTGGAGCTTTATTTCTTCAGTAGCTAACAATAGTGAATGCGAACAAGCAACTGCACTGTCTCTACTGTATGCAGATCTCCCTATTGAAGTCTTCCTGCTACATTAGGCACAGTAAGTTCTTGGTATGCCGTATGCATCAGCTTGTACTGAACAAACAATGACCCTTATTTAACAACAAAATGTTCTCTTGATCTCTTTGTATAGTGAACTTAATCTAGGTCAGAAATCTGGGGTTTTGTTGTACTTTCATTTATATAAATTACTCGTCGTTATTGTGTTGGGGTGATGGACATTTGGTGGCAAAAGCATGTTGCTGGAAGTGCACGTATGTGCCTATTTTTTTTTTTTTTAAAAAGAACATTTCTTATGCTTGACTTACATGTTTGATGTTTCTGCAAATATCAGCATGTAATGCTCAATAATCCTGATAGACTCCAAACACCTGGATTAAGCTAAGTGTAACTGAAGGACTATCAAGGAACTTACAGTCTCAGAAACTACTGTGCGTCCATTTTGTTTGAGGAATATAATAATCTATTATCATGGTTTTCTGGGATGATCCTGTTTCTCATTTCAGTTAGCTAGCGTTGTGGATATTAGGAATGAGGTGATGATGGAAAGACTTATTCCAAATGATCAGGAACTCTTTGATGCTAGCACCAACCTTTCCTCGAACCAAACTCTGTAGGTACACTGTAAGTGAACGATGGACTATATACTTTCTTTATTTGATATTTGTCAATTCTAGGCATTTCTGCATCAGTTTTAAGGGGACAAGCAACAACCATGTGCCTTTTGGTCATCTAAGGTCTATTGGAAATTAAAAAGCGTCATGTTTTTTTAATGGAAAATAAGCCCTATTTAACAACTCCCATTTTGTCTTATTCTGCATTCTGTGCTCAGGAACTGGTGCTTGTATGCCCTTGTTTGTGCTTTATGGTACCTTTTCTGCCAACCTATCGTAATGTTGTACGGTACTGAATTCGTTGCCTCCTTTCAGAAGTGTGGATCTGGATGTGAAACTTGGGTCCCATCGACCACAGTGAGGTATGCCAATCATTTAGCTCCACTAATTTTCTATGTGCCCATAGATGTAGTGAACATGAAGGCTCACAACAGTTGGGATGATTTTGTTTGCCACCATAGGCCGATGAGAAGCAATTGTGACCCACAGGCCACAAAGCTCAATGTCTTTGTAGACATCTCAATTTGGTGACCTGCTGTCACCTTTTCACAATTGTTTTGCTCAGTTCCTACAATCTTATCTGGTAATCTACTTCAGAGGTGAAAATTCTGAAGTAGATTACCAGATATATCACGGACATGTTCTACTGGTCATGTACTCATATTTAGCATTTGAACACAGTGAAGTTCTAGATTTTGTTTCTCACAAGTACTTTTGGGTTAGGTGCATCTTAGCGTCAAGCCGTCAACCAGAAGAAAAAGGCTTACCTTCCATTAGTATAGAGTTTTCAAATTTTCTGACATTGGAAAACTAGAGGAAACTCTCCCAAGATACACTACTGCATAAAATGTTGGAATCAGATTTGCTGCCTAATAAAGGACAAAGTGACAACATCAAGACGCTGTACTACTTTGACTAATTGTAGCATGATTCTCAATTTATCAGTAGAGCTTTGAGCACTTGATCACACTGCTTGCTTGATCACAGTCAGACTGCCACTGATAGATTAGCCCCCATACTAATGGTACTGATCAACACCGACTAGGCAATCTGGCTTTTGGCCTGGCACTTTCGCGTGAGAAGGAAGGTTGGTTACTTAAGTGGGATATGGCAATCAAATCAACTACTAATATTCTTTTTGACAAGATGCTCCCACTCATCCACTAGTCATTTCAGTCTCATAAAAATATTTCATTTCATAGTGTTTTTGGTTGGATGAATCCTTCATACTTCGTAGTTGGTAGAAAGGGAGCAAGTAGATGTGGATGGAAGTTTTTCCCACCCCCATTTTCCAGCATGCCATCGAGCACCAACCACTAGCAATTGTTCACAATGCATAGACACAATAGGGCCTCTACTGCTCGACGAAGTTTCTTTCAACGCCAAAAGCCGCGCGCTTGGCTGCTGCATTTCATACCTGGTGCACACTGTGTAGTTGACTTATACATACTCTGGGGTGACAAAAAACAATGAGAGCAAGTTGCAGGGTATTTCCCACCCATCTGTTTAGGGTGTTTCATAGACACAATATATAGAAAAGATGCGTTACACATTTGCTGTTGAATCTGACCTGTATTCACCAGTGATTAAACATAAGTATGACCAGATCATTTTGTGCTTTCAGGTGCTTTTTCCGACAGAGACAAGCCTATGTTCATGCTCTTGCAAGTCACAGAAGGAGAAGGCTGAGAAGCAAAAGAAGAGGGTGACAATGCATTGAGGAAACTGGACTGGTAGCTGTGTTGTCATCGTCATCGGACCACCTTGTTGCCATCTTTCGCACTGAAAGAAAGCCCCAGTTCAACTCCATACATGTATGACATGGCAAACAGGAGAGCTGAATTGCAAGGTGAATGAATGTCCTGCAAATTTGCAAATTCTGCAACCTAATTTGCTCAAAATTTACTAATGCAGGTAGGATACAACATCACTCGAAGATGTGGGGACTAGCTCAGGTGGGCTTCACTCGCTTAATTGGTAGGTAGTGCTGTGCTCGGCTAGACGTCTCCTTTACTGGTTGTTTCACATGATGAGCAGCAGTTCTGTTGGACCTACGGCTATACGTTGCCATCGACGAACGCATGCTCTACGTGCTGTGATTCATGTCGCCCTTGAAGGTTTCCCGCACGAAAATGTGGTGAAATTTCGCCCAATTCCTGAAGGAACAGGTAATGAAATTTTGCATGTAACCACTCACTAGTAGTTCCTTACCAGTTACTACTACTCCCTCCATCCTTATATAAATGCACTTATGACTGGATGTGACATTTCATATTACAACGAATCAGAACAGTTGTATTATGAAATATCACATTTAATCTCAGATGTATTTATAATGGAATGGAGTGAGTACTTACTGCTCTAGTAGTAGGATCGTAGTCTTTACTCATCCCGTGTGTGTACGCTGTTAAGCAAGACTGCCTTTGCTAACGTCTGAAAAGAGCTTTTGGCAGAAAAGCGACTGACGGGAATGCACTTTGGGGTAGGCAATTTGATGGATTTTGACCAAAAAAAAATTTAAGTTGGTGGCATGCATGCAAGGTCACGCGCCTCGGTCATGTGAGAAAGCGCGGTTCCTACAAGGAAAGGAAAGGCGTTTGTTCTGTGTAAAAAGACCAGAAAAGAGCACGTACATCGTGTGGTGTAGCAGAGCAGATCGTAGTTCATTGGTAAAGATGGAATTTGGCAGCCAATGACGCTTAAGGTGAAGAGAATCCTAGTGCAGTTTGCGATACAGTTACATACACATGTTCTTTATCCATGGGTAATTGAGTAGTAGGAGCAGAAATAGCTTTTTCATAGGTTTATAAGATATGGATTTTAGGAGATGAAATATGCCACGCGCGGCAAGGCGCCATGATCGCCCAAAGCATGCGTTCATCATCTCGTCTCAACGTGACTGATGCCATGGCTATTCCCCCGAGGTAGGCGATCGATCGATCGAGCACTAACCCAGCCGCCCATTGTTGGACCATCAAGCTCATCGAATCTTCGTTTCCGGCACATGTATAGCTCCTCATATTGTACGATTTCTATTGCGTTTCGCCACATATATAGCTCCATGTTGTCTCAAGAGCTAGAAATCAACTCTGTTTAATACACACTGCTCCAGGCTACCACTAGTAGCAGGTAAGCAGCTCACGGCTAAATAAACGCTGGGGTTTATTTTGGGACCATTTCCAGGAGAAGATAGTGCCGGTGTGGGTGGAAGTGTCACATCAATTTGGATCAGCCGCAACATGATTCAACAATTCACCAATTCACGGAAATCGACCGATCGGTGAATGTGTATCCCTTGTATATAAGCAGTGCCGTGCAGCTTAATTTAGCCACGACCTACCTCAGTTAATACCTGCTGTTAATTCGTAATTACTACATGGCCTGTATACGTGTAACGTAGCAATGGCCTGTAAACGTAGTACGTACTACAAACGTTTTGCATCGGCCAATCAATCGAGAGGTAGAGACGACACGAATTCAGCAGTTAATGATTCGATGAGGGAGGCGACAATGAAATTTATGGTCGATCACTATTCGAGACGATGAAACTGCCAGTGATACGGCGCATCTGATGTTTGGATCCTGCAGCTGCAAATCTAACCAATCAAACGACCAGAGAGAATGAAGGTTCTTGCTTGCAAATCGCATTTTCTTCCTCTTCGTAAACCGTAATACAGTAGTTAATAGTAACACTCACGCGTGTCTTTGTAGCACGTTTGGTTTTTCATCTACCTGCTGCTGCTACTACTTGAGGAGAATCTTGCAAGCTTCACATTTCGAACATTGCATCTTCTCTGTACTGAAGTGAAGAGCGGTTGTACACTAGTAATACAAACTAGAGAAATTAAGGATGCCATACGTACGTGTACTGTTGTCAATCGTATCCTGGTTTAACTGTTTGAAACGCGGCCAGATGTTTGAAATTTTGCACAGAAATACAAGAAATCAACCACCACTACTGAAGTCTGCAATACAACCATCATGAGCTGAGTCATCTACGCAACACACAACGAAATTGCTAATCAAATTGGGGGGGGGAGAAGAAGCCAAGCAAAGAACAAAACTGAGGTCGCAATTGAGGAGGTCAGAGAGAGCACACAGCTCAGCTAATTGATTTGTTTCATTCCTTTTTTTTTCCATTCACATGGTAGGGAGAGAAAATATATAAACATTTTGAAGGATTCTTCCCAATATCAATATTTGTATAGTATGCTACATTGCTGCTACTGCCTAACCATAAACAAACCCAAATTTCCACTGAATTTCTTTTTTCCATTTCTCTTCGCCTCTCGTCAACACGTAGCGGCAAACACTACCATTCATATCGTCACATCTCCTCCTCGAGAGTACCGAAATGTTTGGTCAAATTTTGTAGGAAAAAAAAATCAAAGATAAAATTGCCCCCGAAAAAAAAATGAAAAAGAAAAGGAGGGAAAAAAAAAGCGCGCGAGCGAGCGAAGATGGCGTCATCGGAACCTACCCATGTCGGCGAGCTTCCGGGAGGTGTTGCGGCCGAACGAGGCGGCGCCGCCGGCCGACAGGTTGCGCCGGTGGGTGTCGCCCAGGGGGGACGGATCCGGCGGCTGGCATCGCCGGCGTCCGCCGCCGCCGCCGGAGGTGGGCCGGACGAGCGGGCTGAGGCACACGGCGAACCCCGAGATCCCGTCCCCGCTGGCGCCCACGCCGGTGTGCCTGCGGCGGTGCTGCCTCGCCGGCGAGGGGGAAGGGAACCACCAGCTACTGGTGGTACTGCCTCCGGGGGAGTCGGGCGCCTCGTCCAGCGGCGGCGGCAGCGACTCCGCCGCCGTCGCCGCGGCCTCCGGCCGCCGCTTGCGTCGGACTATCGAGGAGAGCCAGGAGGTGGACCGTCGGGGAGGATCCTTCGCGCTCACGCCACCGCCGCGGACGACGTCGTCGTCGCCCCGGGCGTGTCGCCCCCTGCCGCCGCCGCCGAAGATCGCGGCGAGGAAGGACCTGCGGCGCGCGACCTTCTTGCCGCGCGGCTCGGGCTCATCGCCGCCACCCGCCGCGCGGGCGGGGCCGACCTGCGGCGTGCGGAAGAAGAGGAGGTTGGGGTGGTGGTGGTGGTGGTGGGCGGCGGCGGCCGAGGAGGAGGAGGATGACGCGTAGGCGCAGGCGTCGGAGCGGCGCGCCGCGGCGTAGGGGGAGACGGAGCGCGCGAAGAGGGATGAGGAGGCCCTGCTGCTGCTGCTGTGGTGGTGGTCGTCGGCTTCGGCGGCGTCGGCGGCGGCGTCGCGCTGGGCGGCGAGGTCGAGGAGGCGGTCGCGGAGGCAGGGGGCGCAGACGCCGACGGCGTTGGCGTAGGGGTGGAGCTTGCACCTCATCTCCGGCTCCGGCTCATCGGAGAGGATTCTGGCGCGGCGAGGCGAGGCGAGGCGGAGGATGGAAGAAGGGAAGGGGTGGGTGGTGGTGGTGGTGGCGTTAATGGCGGACGGATTTATTCGGGAGAGAGCGGTGGAAAGAAACGGTGCTCTGATGCTCCAGTCTACACGTAAGCCGGATTTCTAACTGCTAATTTTACTAGGGCTCCCTATTAGTATTTATTACTCCTACCTGAGTAATTTTCTTATCCTAAATTTATCTAGATTTCCTTTTAGGTCTGCTTTTGGGTTATCCAAAATTTAATTTGTGATTTTAAGGGGTTATTTGACTTAGTATATTTTTCGCCATTGTTTTTTTTACAGTAAAGATAGAGCTTTATTAATGACTGAACAAAGGATTACATTCCTGGTTGAACAAATTTAAAATTCTTGCCGGCGCACGTAATCCTCATTCTTGGCTAGATCTTCGACATCATCACCATTTGAGTAAAAGTAAACTACACTAACAATTCTTAAACTTATAAGGATGTTTCACAATTTATAAAGCGTGCATCGAGTTTATTGTATCATCTCGATCCAAAGCCTTATTTAATCATGGTCTTACCTACATAACATGCTATGTGAACGGTGACATGGCACATACCTACTAAAGAGATCGCTTGCCGGAGGGAGGAGGAAGAAGGGAGAAAAGAAAGAGAGGAAGAAGTGAGAAAATAAATAAATAAATAAAAATGTGTTGTGTCATTAATCACGATGCATGTCATGTAGGTAAGACATGCAAGTAAGACCACGGTCAAATGAGATTTTGGATCATGATGATACACTAAACTAAGTCAAGAGATCTTAATACGCGTTTTGCAAGATCGTGGATCTAGATGAAACCCCCTTACAAGTTTAAGAATCACTGATGTATTTTACTATTTGAATAATATCAGTCGTAAGTCAACTGATCGGAGCTTAGTTCTAGAGGAAATTCTATAAAATTACGATGTTTCACGGGAGACATTTATGTGAACGAAAGAGCGTGAGAAAATGGTTTATTGTGGTAATAAAATTTATCTGGTTCAAATTATATTGCTCACAAATCGAATGTAAATTAATGTGTTTTGTGTAAACTGAAGAATGAATTACTTTTTACGGAACAGATGGAACTCTTTCAGAGATCTTGTGTTCTAAGTGAGGGGTCTCATGTACTCTCCTTGTCCTCCATGCTAGCGATTAGAGAACCGGTACCCATGCTTGAGCCAACCCAGCTAAATGCAGTTAAGTACGCAATTAGTGCGTAATTAAGAAGGTATTAATGTGGACTAAGGTTAATAGAGGGAATAATGGCTAATAATTAAGAAAAGAAATATGAATGACCTCTTCAAATCTTCCTCCCAGACAGCCATACAAGAGTACTTACTAGTACACATCAATTTTGGATTGAACGAAACAATCCCAATTCTAGTTATGCAACTGGATATGATCAAAATTGTTTTTCAAAATAAACTACATATTGTAACGAGTAATAAACCTTATAGTTTTACTTTGCATCGGATATCTAATACAAACTTTTCACCTTTCACTCGGGTATGTTCAAATAACTTTCATTTTGCAGGCAACAAAACATTATCTGAAGACAGACTAGAACACCGGAGAGGAAGATAAACGTAAAAGCTCATACCACGACAATCGAATTCTATCCGATCCTTCTTCTAACACGAGACAAAATTTGCAGGCCTGATGCGAAGGTAGTACTAATTATCTAGATGGGTCCAATAATCAAACACAACGCCGATCACAAATTCACAATAGTACCACGAGATTTTCTTTTATTGCGCCCGGAGACGGATTCAATGCGTGCAGGTACAAACGTGTAGTCGCTGGGAAGGAAACCGGGGGCACCGGTTTTTTCACCTCTCGCTGTCTTTCCCTGGACGTCCTTTACGGGTTCCGGGTTCCCTGTTCCTGTTTTGGGGGTTAAAAACTTAAATTCGTTCGTGTGCTGGACAGCTAGCGTGGTGCTGACATGCTAATGCTACTGCTCGACAGTCAACAGTTCTAGGTAGGATCTAGTATGCAAATGCAATTGGGCATGGACTCAAGTCAAACCCACGAAACTGTAGTACTACGTCTCACAGGCCGTATGCAGCCAAGGGCGCCTCCTGCTATGCAATTACGCGCCACTGCTGGTACAGTTAGTTACAAAGATGGTTGATCCATTCCGGCACCAGAAATATCACAAGAGCAGTTGCCAATTTGCCATACGCGATAACAAGAACATGGTACACGCCTACACGGTGCAGTGAAAAGTTGCGCCACCAAACAGTCGGAGGGAGTTGCATACCGAAGCTTCTAGCGGCCAATTGGGATGTTGGCCAGAAAACACCATGCAACAACACACACACTCCTGCCTGATTTGACCGTGAACAAGAACGAGCCGGCGACGGCGAGAGGAAGAAGGATTCAATATTGGGAGGAAGGAGCGGATGACCGGGAGACGCCGACAGGCGACAGGGTCACACAGATCATCGATTCATGCCCTCCCTCCCCTGCACAGTGCAAACCGGCAACGCAACGCGACATGCGAACAACGACATCCGCGCGGCAGCATTGGAAGCGTGCGGGCATCTCATTCTCATCCCTGTGCCCGGCATGTGGCCAACACAAGGGCTCATCTCTCTCTCTCTCTCTCTCTCTCTCTCTCTCTCTCTCTCTCTCTCTCTGTGCTCATTTTAGCACAGGATCGCATGTGCAACAACTATAGTTTAAGATAATGTACTGTACTTGTTTATATGAGTTCAGGCCTTCCCGGAATGGTTGGCCTGCAATATACTGTATCCAGCATCCGTATAACAGCGCCGCAGCAGAAGCAGCAGCACACAACCAATGAACCAACAAACCATCACCAGCAAAACAAGATATTGAAAAAAAAAAGGGAACAGATTAACCAGAGATGCACAGGGAGTTGCTCTAATTTACCTACTCGCTGCTACTACTACTGGTACTTGTCGCTAGAGGCATCACATGCGAGTGACGTAGCAGTAAGGTCTGGGTTAGTTCCCAAATTTTTTCCCAAAAAAATATCACATCGAATCTTTGAACACATATGTAGAGTATTATCCGTGCATTAAATATAGATTAAAAAACTAATTACATAGTTAGGGAGAAATCGCGAGACGAATCTTTTAAGCCTAATTAGTCCATAATTAACCATAAATGCTACAGTAACCCGTATATGCTATGGGCAAGTACAACCGTGTAGACAGCTTGCTGTCTTTTTACACAAACAGACAGCTTATACAATGGGTTGTTGGTTTGGCTGTCTGTGAGTGTTTAATTCATCCTTTGACACAAATCATGATGATCTAGTGTATAATTGATCTTTGTAGTCATTTTGTTGCATACCTAAGACAATGCACAGTACATTTAAATATTCCGCATGACTTGTAAAATAAACATGTATATAATAATTATATATATTTATATATGAAATGATCTTAGAAGAAGGAGCTGCAGTCGGTGAAGGAGCTTGGTGGTGGACTAGCCGTGCCATATCCCGAACTCCGGTGCTCTGGCACACGCGCCGCCAACCCTGAACTGCTCTGCTCCGGCACCATCGACGCCGCCCGAGCTCCTCCCTCCCTGGGCCTTCCGCATCGGCGCCGCCGCATCCTTTCGAGATTGCAATGCAGCTGGCTTGCGCATCCAAGCCACATCCAACTTCAGCATATCTTGCGCCGCCGCCGCCGCCTCCTTCCGTGCCTGCCGCGACATGGTGGCCAGATCGAAATAGGGTTGGATGGGGAACGCAGGGGGGAGGGGGCTATTTCAACGCGCGCGAGAGAGATTTTGGCGGGCGAGGAAGGCGCGAACCTGTTCCGCGCGCGAGAGAGCTGATCCCGCGCCTCCGTCGCCTCCCCGCATCGCGTCGTACAACGGGCTTCATCGCCGTCGCGTCGCCTGGGAGCACGCGCTGGCCTCGTCGACGAACGAGACGACGGATGGGCCGAAGCGAGCGCCGTGGGGGAGAGGGGTTTCGCAAAAAAAACAGTGCATGTCGACGGGTCTCGCCGACCCGTTGTACTTGCCCTAATGACGGATTAATTAGGCTCAAAAGATTCGTCTCGTGGTTTCCAGGTGAGTTATAAAATTAATTTTTTTTATTGGTGTCCGAAAATCCTTTCCAACATCCGGTCAAGCATCCAATGCGATACCCAAAAATTTCTTTTTTCGAACTAAACAGGCTAAGTGATGGCCAACAGCCACCTGCCCCAGTTCTTTAGCTTCTAAAGTCCAAGGGGCCAGACGTTCTTGAGATCGTTCAGACATTACCATCATGACTATGACACATAGCATAACTAATTAATACTGGATGGAAATTTCTGCTCTACCAGTAGTATAACAGCAATGAATTAATTGGCAGATATGTCATGGAAGTATATGTGTAAGAGATATCAGACCAACCAATGATCCATTGCAATGTAGTGCTGCTCATAATGGACGGCAACTCTATGTTAGTAATACAACAGGACGGCTCGACGCCGATTTGGAACTTCTGAAAGCAGCCCATTTCTGTTTTAATTAGGAGGCAAGTGGATCAATCAATTGTTTATGTATGGTATTGTTAGTTTGTTAACGATGATACTGTACTTAGCATGATATATCCTATCAGATAATCATTATCTAAAAAAAATTTCTATCACTGAAGTCCATAACAATCAGAGGAAGACACGTCAGCATAGCAATTTGCACTATAAAGACCTGTTCTACGCAGGACACTCATCAAAGACCAACAGGAATGAAAAATCAGTTCTAGAAAGCGTGAATCTAATAGCACTAATTCAAGAATTCTAAGAGCTCGAACGAATCAAAGGTCAGTTCAACACAAGTAATGCAGAGTTGACAAAAAATACTCATGTATTGGGTCTTGTTGAACGTACGCAGATAATGCAAACGAACAAGCAAGAAATTGACCAAAGCTTATGCATAAGCTCGATACCTGGCTAACCTGATCCCTATCTTGGATGGTTATGCTTCTACGGTTCAGATAAAGCCAGGGACATGAGAAGTCATAACAATGGAAAACGCTACCTATAACAAAACTACTAGACTGCAGATGGATCTTGCAGGTCGAGTCACGCCAAGAATGTTCAAACGCACTATTGGTATTATTTATTGGGCGGCTCTTGTCTCGGCAACACCCAAAACGAAATAGTCACCGAACAACGGCCCTAATCTAGACAAGAATTTTAGTAGCTATTTGAATACAAATTACACAGACCAACATTATTTTAACTATGCAGAGTTTCAGTATGCAACTTATGCATAGTCAATGCAGTCAACCATATACTTATAGGGCTAGTTGAATAGGCCAACATTTCATTTCGAAAATAAGCAACAAAATGCAGTAATCTGGAATTCTAGATTCAATTTGTGAATACCATGGAATCTTAAACAAATATACAGACAGACTTCATTCATGCTTGTGCTTAAAAGTCTGCATACATATTATGAAAACACATTGCAATCAAGACTCATATATAGCACAACAATTAGTAATCAATCTCAAATGTTTGACACGAGAAGTGCAGATCAACTGGCTATTAATTCTGCATGTCAAATTGCAAAGCAAACAGAATGTTACCTTTAACGTGACCATGACACAGCATCGATCTCATCCCTGGCAGACTTGTATAACTCAAGCCTCTTAAAGCACTGCTGCCTTCGCTCCATAAGAGCAGGATCCTCATCAAGGAGTTGCGCAAGCTGCTTAGCCTACAAAGGAAAATGGTCATTGGGAGGACTGAATGAGTTAGCTTGTTACAAAACGAACTAAGTAACTCACATCTTTCCTGCCCACTTGGGTATAGAAATAGTTAAGCAAGGAACGCTTAGCTTCCCTGACTTGACAATGAACAACAGCTTTGGGGATAGTATTCTTCAATGTATCAGATACCATGCCAATGTATGAGGACACATTGGAAGCAATCCTCCTGAAGTGCGCGTCAGCATAACGATCAACAGAAGGAGTGGAAGGGTTCCCAGTTCCAGTCTTGTCCACTTCCTGTGGAAGCTTGCGGAAGAACTCCACTGTCAAGTATGCTGACTCCATATCAACCAGTCGTACAGTGGTTTTACGTCCATCTTCACGGAATCTCTCTAGGGCATGAAAGCATGCAGCCGCAAGCTCCGCTTGAAGAGTGGGAAACCTTTTCAATTCCTAACGATATATTAACATGTTTTGAAAAAAAAGAATTACTACATAGCAACAGGTGAGGAAGGTACAATGATGATTTGATATGGTGGTGCAAAATAGCCAACCTGGGTCTCACCGATGGATTTCCTTACCAGCTCTTTCAAAACATAATGCACCTGCAACAATGGTAAAAGAGATTTCAGAATAAATAAAATACCAGAGCAGGCAACCACAGTCCACAGGAGGAAGATTCTTAGTATATTACAGCATCTACAGAAGCTTCAGCTGGCCCTCTAAAATAATTGAGAGCAGATTCAATCAGTCGGCGGTACCCTTGCTCAGGAGCAATTAAATGAGGTTGATAACCATCAGCTTCTGAGATAACACGCTTAACATTTTGCAGAGAGAGGTAGCGGTCAAATGGAAGCTTCCGCAGAGCAGAGGGGAGTTGGTTATCAAAGACACCATAAATTCGATCACCTCCAGGCCGTCTGCGATTTTTATGCCAGCATTTCAGATCTCTAAAGCAAACATTGCATGGACACATAATGCAGGTAATAAAGAAGCCTAATAGCATATATGATATTTACCCTCCATCAAGATGTTCTCTAAATATTTTCTCAAATGCACGGCAAAGCTCCAACACGAGGTATAGTTGAGCCTGCACAAGCACATAAATTATGTTTGCTTTTTCCATTTGAATACAATGCAATTTACCATAAGGTTCATACCCCAGCATCAGAGGCAATAGGTCTACCAATGTGATCCATCTCAGATTCAAGTTCATCAATAGTTTTGTTGATCAGAGATGTAATGCTTGGAATACGTGCCCTGATCACAGCCTCTAAGTGCTAAGAGGTGGAAACAGCAATGCATCCGTTAACATTAATAACTTCAAAATAATTAAAAAAGAGAGAGAACACCAAATGGGTTTTCCAGAACCTGTGAAAGAAGTTTGGCAAGATATTCTGAACCCATCCTGCTTGATAAATGAGAATATTCAGGACTAGAAGCAAAGAACTCCTGTTCTTTTCGCCTGGCAATAATCATATCAATATTCTTATTGATATCTGCTTGTGAACGATTAACAATCCCGACCCATGGATGCTGCAGTCTGTACGATCTTCCTTCGAGAACCTTAATGAGAAGAACAAATATTGGGAGGATTAAAATTTACATAACCCAAATTGCATACAAAGTAAAGTAGTAAAGAGAAACATACATCAAGTGCATTTGTTCCCTTGTCCATCAAATCAAGCTTAGTCAACACACCAAATGTCCTTTCACCTGAACATAGATTATTCCACACGAAAGAAATTAGGATGGAATTGTCTCAGATTCTCCATGTGCAGAACATACTAATATGAGCTAGTTTTAGAAAATGAGACTAGAAGTCTAGAACCAGCAATCTAAGCCACCGGCTTCAATTTACATGTCTAACATCAACCATCAAAAGATACTGATGATTCCCAAGGGCTCTCTCGATTAATCCACTTTACTCTTGTAAGGTTGCTGGTTGTACTTGCACCCTCCCAAAAGGCCAAAATCCTATTTGGCGATGTACTTGGTATATATAGACCACTTCAAGTTGATCTAGTGGCTCAGATTTTATTTCTCATTCTCCTATTTTAAGGCTACCCCCTAGTTCATACCATATATCCCCCCTAGCAATTACAAGCAGCCAAGCAATCTCCAGGCATCCAAATATTGTGACTATTTTGGATAGATGTGAAGAAGAAATGTGTAGCACTAATGGTTATCACATTTTCATGGTGTACAATTGGTAGGCAACAGGATCTTCATTTATAAACTGGTTGGGAGCAGAGTTGTCTAAAATTAGTAGCAACTGGCAAAGTAAATTCCCTGCTACATAATTCATAGGAACTAATCCTTTATGGAATTATCAACTAGAGCAGGTGAACAGCTATCTCAAACCTCAGGAGATGGCCAGCACATGAGATATACTGAAATACAAATGAGGTTTCTCCAAAAACAAGAATATGTCACTATTTTGCTTGTCTACCACCCAATATCCAGACATATTCTAAGCAAATGGACCTAGCAAAGATTATCTAAGGAGTATACAATAAAGAAAAATAGAATCATTCACTGCCACAATTGACAGCAAAACACCAAATCGACAGTTAACAAAATTAAAATATCATAGTAAAGTAAGTGTATAACTTTGATCATACCAGTTGGATCAACATCTCGAGCAAGCTTAATAGCATCAGATGTTGCTATATCTTGATTGGCAGGAGATATAGCAAGTATGATGCAGTTTGGCTACAAAAGAAAATACAAAAATGTCACTGCATAAGGTACACACAAATGCACACTTCATAGTCTCCTGCAATGTTGTTAAGATATGGTCATCTTGGAGCTTTAGTTTGCAGTATAACTTAATGCAACATACAAAATAAAGCACTAGTGAATATAGGAATTAATTTCAACAAAGGAAAGGCACAATATAATCAGCACCACATATGTACTTCCGTTGGATGTAGAGGCTGGGTTTAATCCATTTTCTAAAAAAATAGCCCCATATTGGAGTACTTTTGTCTAACCCTGGAAAAAATATTATAGCCAACTAGCCCACTTGGAAAAGAATGGCTGTAAGAAATATGCTATAAACGGGCAGATCCAAGGAACTTGCTTACATTTTTTAAAATACTTTGTAGAAGGCATCCAAGCAAACAATATTAAATGCTAATGAGACCGTGAGACATGCAAAGGGTACTTAAATCTATCAGTCAGCATTAACTGCTAATGAGACTGTGAAATATAGGTGTGGGAGACCAATCAAGCTAGAATTGTATAAGTGAATATTGATACGAGGAAATATTGCACCCTTATTTTAACACCCCAGAGATGTAATAAGTCAAGTGGCACTGAATTTATTTTTAAGGCGCATCGAATAATTCATAAAATGAAAAAAATACCCAGTGGTAGTACTTTAATAAGAATGTGTAGGCCTATATTCTATACTGAAGTAATATACCTTGTCAACATATGAGCGCACCATATTTTCAATATCCTGGACAATGCTTTCAGGCTGTCCTTCTGAAAGGCAATGTAGTAAGTGAAAATTCTCTGGTTAACATTGCTTAAGTCCAAGTAAGTTCAAGCATGAAAATCGGTACACATTTCCATACCTACTGCAACTTTAGTTAGACCCGGCAGATCAATCAATGTCAAGTTGACCACTGCAATAGTTCATTGAATAGAGTTATGTTAAGTTAAGAATTCTGGAGTTACATGAAGCTGCGATGTACTGCATATAAGTAAAGTCTATGCCTGTGTGAGAAAAAAAGGAAATTAAAGGTTGCACAAGTATTGTTGCCAAACAGAAAACACAGTCTTATTTATATAAGATGAAACCGGAAAAATAAAATTTGACAAGTAAAAGCAGCTGTGATCCTTCATTAAAAAAAAAAAAGAAGCAGCATAAGTCAAGCAAAGGGTGTGAGTACCATGTGGTGAGTAAATGCTGAGATGAATTGGAACAGGTGATATTTGTTTAGTCTTCCCTGTCAGCCTATCAGTTTCATCTTGAATTTCCTTCCGCACAAGAGCTGCAGAAAACAAATATCACCATTCACCAGCATGTTTGTAAGAACTATCTGTTCAACTTCAGTCATTTCCAAGGTAACAAGACGCTGAAACCACACAGAATTCATTACAAGCAAATGTATCCTCTATATATTTTGCAACCATTTGCATTAGTTAAATAAAGTAATTTTAATATGTCTACAGCCCTAGTAATGACAACAGATTGCTTCTCCAGTTCTGCTTCTCTCGTGACAATTTATTGATCGTTTAAGTGAAAGTAAATTTATTGATCGTGACAATTTTATGGAGCATTACCTAGGCAGTGTTATACCTGTATAGCTGAAAAATTACTGCCGAATTTTGACATTAAACAAGAGGATACATATGTAGTAGCAGTGTAGAAACCGAACAATACAGCATCTGCTGCTAGCAACTGCTAATTGCAGGGTTAATTACACTAAACATGGCCAATTGTGCATTTCATTAAAGCAATTTGCCTACGGCCACTAAGTAAACCAGTTCAAAGCATAAACCCATAAAACCCCCCAAACAACTGCAAGACACTGAAAATGTCTGAGCGCGCGCGCCCATGCGTATAGAGAGAGTGAGTGAGAGCACTCACCAAAATCGTTGAACCGGCGCTTGGGCATATGCAAGAACTCAGCGTACTCCTGCACCCCGTCCTCCGTCTTGTGCAGCTGCAAAACCAGCGGCCTTCTCGTCACGATACCTGTAATCGAAGACACAAACCTCGTGGCCGTAAAAATCACAGCACGGGTACTCGAAAATTCGGACACAGGCGCAGAATTCCCGATCAAACCTGAGCCCCTAGGCAGGAAGTCGCGGCCCACGATGCTCTCCAGCACCGATGACTTGCCGGAACTCTGCACGCATGCAACCGGCGCAAATAAAATCGAGCGTTCACCTCCGAAATTGAGCAACGACGCGAAACCCTAGGTGGGGGAGCAGAGGCGGTATAGGGCGGGGGGGCGCACCTGGCCACCGACGACGGCGACGGAAGGGAGCGCCTCCCACAGCGTGGGGAGGGAGGCGGTGCCGTCGCCGCCGCCGTGGTCCCCGAGGACGGTGCAGGCTCGCTGGATGCGGTTCACGAGCACGATCACGTTCTCCATCGTCGCCATCTCCGGCGAGGCGGAGGGAGGCGGCACCTCCTTGCCCGGACGAGGAGCGGGAGTGGAAGGTTCTAGAAGGAGGCGGAAGGTTCGAGAGGGAGAAAGCACTGTGTCTCTGTGGGCGAAGCGAAGGGAGCAGAGAGGCGTCACTGTCGCGACGGCATCGGATAGGGACGAAAGCGTGCAACTGCTCCCATTTTACGGTTTTGCCCCTTGCGGCAAATTCCAATTTCCAAGTGGCCCGGCGGGAACAAGTTCCCCGAAATTCGAAATTCAAATATTCGTTTTACTTTTCGGATGAATTGAAATTTCAAAAGGATTTTCAGTATACCTTTTTACTCTTGAATTTCGTAAGAGATCCAAAGCAAATGCAAGCAAATTATTTCAGCAACTTGCAGCAGACAAGGTTTGGAGTAAGGGGCAGTTTGGGAATCAGAGGGTGGATAAGGGAGGTGGGCCAGAATGGACAGGACAGAATGGTTGGTTCAAATGTCTTTCAAAATTCCTCGCCCGGATTTCAAATTCTCTGGAATGGTGGGCCCCGGATGATGCGCGCACGCGCATATTCCTTCGTTGTATGCCGTTGGGCTATGGCCCATGAAAAATGGACCGGAAACATTGAGGCCCACTTAGGAAATGAAATTGGGATTAATTTAGGCCATTGTAGGTTGGAATAAGATCACTTTGACTCCCTCAACTGAGCACCGAATCTAAATCGTATCCCTCAACCACAATACCAAAAATCTTGACCCCCGAACTTACAAAACCGGTGCAATTTGACTCCCTTGGTGGTTTTGGAGGACAGTTTCGCTGACGTGGCGCACACGTGGCAGTGTTGACTTGGTATTTGTCCCACGTGGTATTGACGTGGTGCTTGTGTCATTAAAATAAAAATATATATGTGGGACCCATTTGTCATTCACACAAAAAAATGTGGGATCCACATGCCATCTTCTCTCTCACTACCCTTCTTCCTCCTCTCCCTTATTTCTCTCTCTCTCTCTCTCCCCTTCATATGAGCCGGCGGCAAGCGGGGGCTAGGTGGCGGCAGCAGCGGCGATGGCGGCCGGGTGGGTGCCGGAGCGGTGGCGGCGGTGGGCGGTGGACCTCGGGCGACGGGCGCGGGAGCAGCTCCGCTGCAACCACATCAGGCCGCCGCCGCCGCCCAGCAGCTCGTTCGTCGGGTGAAGGAGTCCGACCAGTGCCGTCTCCAGCACCGGCACGGCGAAGTTGATGTCGGGGAAGATCCGTCGGTCGGTGATGAACAGGATGAGCTGGTAGTTGTTTCCCTGAAAGTCCACCGCCTCTCTGCTGGCCAAGAACTGCTCCGGCCAGAACTCCTCCGACGAGTTCCATGCCGCGGGGTATCTCCCCATTGCCCACACGTTGATGAACAACGACGTCTTGGCCAGGATCTCTTAGCCTTGTACGACCGCCGTCGCCGTCGACTGGCGCGGGACAAGGATCGGGGCGGGACGGGCTTCCCGTCGGCCGCTCGACTGATCTCGTCCTGCAGCTTCGCCATCACCCGCGTGTTCGCCGTGAGCTCCGCCATGATCCATTCCAGCGTCTCTGTCCATCGCCCGCCGCCGCCGCCGCCGATCTGGACGCCGCTCCCCACGCACGAAGAAAGAGAGGGAGAGACAGCGAAGGGAGGAGAGGGAGGAGGAAGAGGATGACACATGGGACCCACATGTCAGTGGGTCCCATAATTTTTTTTTGTGTGAATGACAAATGGGTCTCGCATATATTTTTTTTATTTTAATGCCACATAAACGCCACGTCAATGCCACGTGGGACAAAGACTATGTCAACACTGCCACGTGTGCGACACGTCAGCGAATCCGCCCTCCAAAACCACTAAGGGAGTCAAATTGCACCGGTTTTGTAAGTTCGGGGAGTCAAGATTTCTGGTATTGCGGTTGAGGGATACTATTTAGATTCGGTGATCAGTTGAGGGAGTCAAAGTGATCTTATTCCTTGTAGGTTCACTGAGGCCCAGGATACTTGCAGCCTCGGCCGACAATATGGGTCTGTCTAATGGGCGTCGAAGTGTTGTACAGGCCCAAGCACCAAATTAGTCTGATTACTTGCATTCTAACCATTTTACTGTTGATCTCATCACCATCATCGTGGAAAACATTAGGATATCCGGCGCGTTGCTGCGGCGAATGGTAAAAACATTAAAGGTTAAAGGCATCCTCAATGTCTAAGATGCATAGAGGTTATAAGGTGAGACTCACCATTATATGGTCTTTGGCTAATAGCATATGCTACAATGTTTATAGTTTTTTTATCGACTTTACGGTTGGACCCACTCGAAAAAATTTTGTTTCACCCTTTTACATGCAGGATTCAAAGACCCACATCATGCTACAAAGGTATAACCATAGCAACATTCTCTTCTTTTATCTTCTCCCAATGCATAAAGCAATAACAAACATATTACTTTATTCCTTAATATCATATTTGCATGCACATTGTGGATGCCCTAACATGGAGTATGAAATTATATTCCTTTTAGGGGCATAGAAGTTTACATAAGATGCATTCTTCTAGTACGTAAGAAGAAACTTACAACTCTTCATACATGCATATATTCCACCATGCATCACATCAGGCCAGGCATATACTTCCTCCGTTTCACAATGTAAGAATTTCTAGCATTACCTACATTTATATAGATGTTATGTGAAACGGAGGGAGTAGCTAATAAGGCATTCCTTACCACCATATCTGAATCACTACCGCCGTTGCCGTTGTATAGGCTGTATGTTCATCTGTTTGTTTGGTTTTCCCTTTCACTTGTTTAATTCATTCTTAGCACAAAGAACCAACAAAAAAAAATAAGAAGCTCTCTTATCATTGTCCTGTTGGATATATCATCTCAGAATTTGACGCAGATGAGATCACAGCTAGTCTATTTGCATATAGCCCAAGAAGCAGACAGAACAATCTTTTTCCTGCTCCTCGAATTAGCTGTGCTCCAGAATCCGATTCTTTTTTTTGTTTGTTTTTGGTATGCAGATTCCGATTCGGACTATGCTATGTTACGTTCCGTTAATAAATATATGTGCACTATGCAATCTCGAGTTAAGCATCATTTGTTTGTGTGTTTGCTGCATGTAGGACGACACCATGAACATGAAGAAGAGGAAGAGGACGGTAGGACCAGCTGCAGCAGCAGCTACTTTTCCTGAGCTGCCGGAGGAGATTGTGATGGAGATTCTGGCTCGTCTGCCCGTCAAATCCCTGCTACGCTTCAAGTCCGTCTGCAGAGGGTGGCGTGCAATCATCTCCGAGCCCTCCTTCATCCCAGGGGCGGAGCTACAGTGATGCCTATGTATTCCCAGGAATACCCAACTTTTTTTATCAAAAAACAACTATACTTCAATATATACACATAACACATATACACATATTAGTTGTCCCCACTCCTCCAGAGTCCCTCGCTCGGCTCACGCCTCACCCTCACGCGCAAATGCGCTGCTCGCCCGCTCCCCAATTCCCCATTTGATTCCAAACCCTAGGTGGCGGCGTTCGGCGGCGGCGCGGCGGCGCGGCGACCGGCGGAAGCGGCAAGGCGTCCGGCGACCGGCGACGGGAGCAGGGAGCTAGACCAGCGGTGGCGCGGCGAGGCATTCGGCAGCGGCGCGACGCCGTGGCGAGGCATTCGGCGGCGGCGCGGCGAGGCCGCGAGACGGCAACCGACGGGCGACCGGTGACGGCGGGAGCGAGGCCACGAGGCCGAGGGGCAGGGGCGCGGCGGCGGCCGGCCAACAGCTGCAGCTCAGCGGGACAGCGCCCAGCGGCACTGCGGCAGGCACAATTTCAGGTGACAAATCAAGAGTTCAAGATTCAATCAGTCCTAAATCCACTCACTATGTGTCCATGTCTGATGTTTTTTTACCTTAGTCTCTGAGTAGTTTCTTTTTCCTGTACTTTTGTAGTTCTGTAGATTGAAGAACTCTCAAAATGAAGAAGAAATCGATTGATTTGAAGACTTTGTGGGATAGACATTCAAAGTCTAGGAAGGTAGGGTTAGGTTCTGGTTCTGGATCAACAACACAGCCAGTTAGAATTGACAGTGAAGTTGCTGTTCCTTCTGTTCAGCCGATTACAGATGCAAATGAGAGTCCAGTTCAGATTCAGATTACTGCAGTTGAGGTTGTGCCTGAGGTAGCAGCCAGTGATGCAGCAAGAGATGTGACAGAACCTGAAACAGAGGTAGCTAGCAATGATCCAGACATAGCAACAGCAGTGACACAGCAGGAGCAACCTTCCACTTGGTCTCCTATCAGAGATTGGTCTCCCATCAGAGATGGTGATGATGAAGAGACAGAGTATGACTCAAGTGATGAAGCTATTTATGACATTGATTTACTTTGTCATGATCCTGGAAGGCGAATTGCAATCAAAAATTATGATGTCAATGAACGGAATTCTGTGATAAGGGGATATATTGCATTAGGGCCATGCCAACCACGCAGCCACAGTTTTCCTATAAGGAAAATTGGAGGTAAGCCTCGGCGCTTCCTTCCTAGTTGGTATGACGAATTTAAATGGCTTGAATATAGTGTGGAACAAGATGCTGCATTCTGTTTTATTTGTTACTTATTCAAGCATAAAATTAATAATTCTGGTGGAGATGCATTTGTAAATAGGGGATTTAGGAATTGGCACATGAGAAAAAGGATTGCAAAACATGTTGGTGGTATGACTAGCTTTCACAATGTGGCACAAGATAAATACAATCACTTCCTTGCACCTAAAACAAATATTGTTGAGAGCTTTGCTGCCACCAATGAACAAGACAAGGCTAGATATATGGCTCGTTTAAACTATTCAATGAAGTGCTTGAAGTTTCTTTTAAGGCAAGGTTTGGCTGCCCGTGGACATTATGAAAGTGAAAAGTCACTTAATAAAGGAAATTTCCTTGAGATGTTGAGTATGCTAGCAGAAAACTTTGAAGAAGTTGGTAAGGTGGTTTTGAATAATGCTCCAAAGAATTGTAAGTTGACTGCTCCCGAAATACAAAAACAGATAGCTAATTGTTGTGCCAAAGAAACTACTAAGCTTATCATGGAAGACCTTGGTGATGAATATTTTGCAATACTTGCCGATGAATCTAGTGATGTGTACCAAAAAGAACAGTTGGCTCTTTGTTTGAGATATGTTGATAAAAAAGGAAGGGTAGTTGAGAGGTTCCTTGGTGTTGTTCATGTTGAAAATACTACTTCCTTGACACTTAAAGCTGCAATTGAATCATTGCTTATGGAGCATTCCTTGAGCTTGTCTAAGGTCCGTGGGCAAGGCTATGACGGTGCTAGTAACATGAAGGGTCATGCTAATGGACTAAAGAAATTGATTATGGATGAGTGCCCTTCTGCCTATTATGTCCATTGCTTTGCACATCAACTCCAATTAACACTTGTGGCTGTTGCTAAGGAAAACCCAGATTGTGTGTGGTTCTTTGAGCAACTTAGATTTTTGTTAAATCTTCTTGGGAATTCTTGTAAGAAGACAGAAATGCTTAGAGTTGCACAAGCTCAAAGAATTGTAGAAGAACTAGATTTGGGTGACATTGAAACTGGAAAGGGTTTGAATCAAGAAATGGGTTTGGGCAGGCCAGCAGATACTCGTTGGGGATCTCACTATAAAACTGTTATGCATGTCCTATCTTTGTATCCTTCAATTCAAAAAGTTCTTATAATGGTTGGCAAGGATCGCTCTTTTGGTGCAGAATGTGCAAATGCACAAACAGTGTTGACAATATTCCAATCATTTGAGTTTGTTTTTATGGCACACTTGATGCAAACAGTACTTGGGTTCACATCTGACTTGAATCATGCTTTGCAGAAGAGGGATCAAGACATTGTTAATGCAGTAGGACTGATTTTATTGACAAAGTTTCAATTGCAGCAATTACGCGAGGATCCTGGATGGGATGATTTTCTTCAAGAAGTGCAATCTTTTTGTGTGAAGCATAAGATCAAGATCCCTGATATGGACTCTTTCTATCGGCCGGTTGGAAGAGATAGGAGGTTCTTTATTAAAATCAAGAATATGCATCGCTTCCATGTTGACATGTTTCTAAGTGTCATTGATAGACAACTACAAGAGCTTAATGAACGGTTTGATGAGGTAAACACAGATTTGCTCCTTTGTATGGCTGCATTTAGTCCTATAGATAACTTTGCTAGTTGGGACAAAGATAAGTTGATTAAGCTTGCACGGTTTTATCCTAATGATTTCTCAAGCACAGAGATGAACCATCTTCCATCAGCATTGAAACTCTTCCTCACTGAGATGCGTATAGATGAAAGGTTTAGAAAAGTAAAAAATCTTGCTAATCTTTCCATTATGATTGTTGAAACAAAATTGCACAATAGACATGAGATTGTTTACAAGCTTCTCAAATTGGTTCTGGTACTTCCAGTAGCAACAGCTAGTGTTGAAAGAATATTTTCTGCCATGAATTATGTGAAGAATAAATTGAGAAACAGGATGGGGGATCAATACTTGAATGATTGCTTGGTCACATTTATTGAGCGTGAGATGTTTTTGAAAGTCAAGGAGTGTGATATTATAAACCGCTTTCAAGCCATGAAGGAACGCAGAATTAAAGCTACTCTTCCAAGCCACGAAGGAACCGAAATAGAAAATTAGAGGTACCATGTAATAATTTGTAATTTTATTTCTTAGATTATCGGTATTGACATACTGTGAACCATTGATTTTTTTTACTATGAATTTTTTTGTTAGACGGGAATACCCAACTTTCAAATCCTGGCTCCGCCACTGCTTCATCCGAACCCAACTCCAGTGCTCGGCTTCCAGACGGCAGCAGGAGCCATCCATCCTCATCAGCCCCCACTTCCGCCATGACCGGCCGACCAAATTCTCCACCCACATCAGCTTCTACCAGTGGGAGCAAGGTGCCTCCTCCCTTGCGAGGATCATGGATGCCAAGGACTTCCCTGTCGGCCACAAGTTCCGCTTAATCAGCCACTACACCCACTGTGATGGCCTAGTGCTCGCCCCGACTATCACCAAGCTCTACCTCTTCAACCCGGCAACAAGAGAAGCCATCACGTTGCCTGACGGCCATGGCCACAGCCACACCGCAGGGCTGGGGCTGGATCCTGGTACCGGCAGGTACAAGGTGGTTCGGTCCTTCTACCGCTCCCCCTCCATGGATCCTCCCGTCTCCATGGGGATGGAGGTGCTCACCGTCGGCGAGCCCGGCGCGCGGTGGAGGGAGACCGCCGTTGATCCTCCACACCCCATCACCCGATGGCGGACCGCCCTTGCCGTCAATGGTGGCTACCTGTTCTGGTACATGGACAGGCGCCGCTACCCCGACGATGCTCCCCGGGGACTCCTCCGGTTCAGCCTGCGAGACGAGGCGTTCGCCGTAACCCGTCTCCCGGAATCGATGGACCCGACGCTCGACGAGAACGTCTTGCCCGACGTGCTGCACGGGGAGCTGTGCGTCGTGCAAGCTCTGCCCGACAAGGCTGGGGTGCTTATCTGGACAATGTCGTCGTCGTCCATGGACAACGACGATGTCCACCTCGACGACGGGCCATGGGAACTGCGATATTGCATCTGTGTCAACGCCCTTTGCCATCCGTTGGGGGTTCTTCCTGATGGAGGAGGAATCTTGTTGTGGGCGAATCGCAGCGTCCATCGCTACGACTTCTCGGCTAGGAAGCTCGCTGGTGTGGTGTGTAACCTGGATCGCATCAGGTATCAGGGTGGTAGGCCAGCGAGATGGAAGAGTGTCGTCGACTTCACCTTGATGCCCTACACCGAGTCTCTCGTTAGAATTACCGCTGCTTAGCTTCTTCGGTCTTGCTACTTTTTATCCCATGAGAATCAGTTTGTATGCACTGCTTGTATTTCCCCCCCTCTGTTTATCACTACAAGTACTCCTGCAAATGACAAGGCTATTTATTTGAATGCTCTATTATTAATTTATTTTACTCCCTTCGTTTCATAATGCGGGGCAATTTTTTACTTTGCATTGTTTTAGTTTGATCACTCCTATTTTGTCAACTTAACAGAACCAGATAAATGTGAATGGAGTGCTGCGGAAAGATCATCCTGGGACTGCCTATTTATATGCAGGGGCAAGTTGTTGTCGTTCACCAGATGTGATATCATAAGATTACCTACAGTATAACACCTTTTTCGGCTTAGCGATTCACATTTCTTTCTTACTTCCTACTTATTTTAATTTTAATGTATGACGCCGTTGACTTTTTATCAACGTTTGACCATTCGTCTAATTTAATTTTTTTTGTGCAAATATAAAAATATTTATGTCATGCTTAAAGAACATTTGATGATAAATCAAGTCACAATAAAATAAATAATAATTACATTTTTTTTATAAGATGAATGGTCAAACGTTAGTAAAAAAAATCAACATCGCCATACATTAAAATATGGAGGGAATAGTACCGTGTAGTATGGACAATTCAGTAGAGAACAACCACTAGAGAACAATATCAATTATTGAATCAAAACTAAGGCCCAACTGACCGTACATACAGAACGATTAAGTCATTAGAAAACTTTGTTTCAGGCAAGACAATGCTTCCTCATGTTAAAATTGAGTGGGAAGTAAAACTGAAACTATATGCAGTATTTTCATTTCTTTTGTTGCATGGTGACTGATCACTGAGACTTCTATAATAAGTACAGAACACTATATTCTGCTGACAAAAGAGTAAGAATGTCTATACTAATTCTACACATAAAGAAGGAGAACATGCAGACAAAGAAAGGAAGAACTGCGGCAGTAAGTATATCTGTATATGAAGCATCTCTCTACAAAATAAAAGTGCACAATAAGCATTTCAAGGAGGGTATTGCCTTACAGGGAACCTTGATGCACCGATCTTGTCACACTTGCATGAGTGTTCGGTACAATATTGCCAGAACTTGCCTCTACACGATGCATTAGCAGTCAGGTAACTCTTTTGGAGTTTGGACCAGTTTTTCCCCTTTCAGGTCATCTGTTCATCAAGTCCTGTAAATCCAAAATGCTTTAGGAGATGGCTCATCTTAAAACAAGCCAAATAGGCATATGCTCGCTGCAATGCATCATCATTCATCAGCAAAACAGACGAACAGGTTGAGAAGTGTCATATTCTGGTGATGGAATTGCACAAAAAGCCTTCAAGTGAGAACATGACAAATATAACAAATATAAGAAGATTGATCGTCTCAGGCGTGCTTTCCTTTGGAAGGGAGACGACCTTGAAAATGTGAGTTCAGGCAGCAGTCTTTGTCAATTGGCAGAACGTTTACAAACTCAAATCTTTAGGTTGGCTTGGTATTCTTAACTTGGAAAAGTTCTCATGTGCATTGTGTCTGCGCTGGTTATGGTTCGGTTGGAAGGATGAAAACAGGCCTTGGCAAGAGATGGAACTTCCTTGTAATGAATTGGACCGAGTGTTGTTTAGAGCTGGATCAGTGATTACTCTGGGGGATGGAAGAAAATGCTCTTTTTGGTCTGATAACTGGCTTCTCGAAAATAATCATTAGTTTGCTATTCTAAACCCCATCACCTCTTTAGAGGAGATCGATGCTTTGGTGCGACTTGGAAGTTATTTACGGGCTTGTTCAGATTATAGCCAAAATAAACCTTACCAAATTTTGGCCAAAATTTTGGCATGATTTCTTATGTATTTAACAAATTTGCAACAAACTAAACGTAGACATTTTTTAGGCAACTTTGTCAAAAAAAAAAAAATGGTATGGTTGAAAATGGCATCAATGACAACCCTACAAGAAATTACACTCATAGAGCTTTCAAAACAGGCTAATGGCTAATTCTTCGCTAAGTCTTCCCAGTCGTCTTTCTTTTATTCTGTAATTGACGATCTGAACGGCTTACTCCCTCTAGACGTTGTTTTTACTTTTGCTCGCTGATTGTAACGGTTGGTGACCTTTATTCCTTCTAATATATCCGGCAGAGCTCCTGCCATTTAATGTTTTTTTAAAAAACAAATATAACAAAATGCGAAAAAATGTGGTGAGCTGGTGCAACTGCAACAGGAACTAAAGCAAGCACACATTATAAAATGAGATGGCAAATATAAATAAGCGCGTAAGCACATCTTCATAAATTAATTACTTGGGGGGTACAGATGCTGTTTCATCGCAAGGAACAACGATACAAGTGATGCCAAAGCAAAGGATGCAAGGTTCAGATTGCCACCGAACGACCACCGGATGATCCGCGAGCTTAGGCAAGATGATCGCCTATTCCCTGGATGCAGTGGGAGAGGCAGTTGACGAAGCTGTATGGCTGCTGCAACATCTGAAGAAAGATGCAGTCGAGGTGGCATGGCTCGCTGCTTCCATCTGCAACACTGTAACCGTCCTGCTGCGACATCTCACGGAAGATGGAGTCGAGGTGGCATGGCTCGCTACTCCCATCTGCAACATTGTAACCGTCGATTTCGTTCATCTGAGTCTTTTCACGACAATCGAATCCCAGGTAGAGAGTGTCAGCTGCGAGCCTCTGCAGGTAGTAGAGTGACGGAGCGGCACAGGCCCAAGAACACAGCTCGCCCGCCCAACCCCTTGACCGGGATCAAGTCCCCGGCGTCGAAATCCACCCTGTAAACATCATACTTCATCTCGTATTTCGCAGCACCTTGCCGCGATTCATCATCAACATTGCTCTGGCGGATCTTACGGTACACCAGCATCAAACTCCCCACCATTGTCCACAAGGTGAATAGTTCCTGACATCCGGGAGAAATGCAAGGGCTTGCTCGGCTGAGCGGTGGTGACCAGCCGCGGCCGCCCTCTATGATCTGATCTGAAGAAGGAGAGCTGTCCAGCACCATGACACTGCCGCCGATGGCGCAGTAGAAGCGCCCTGCGAAGGGCAAAGCCGAGTCAATGTAGGGGCGGTTCTTGTCGGCGACGACGACGGCCCAGCACTCATCGCCGGGTTTAGCGACGGCGATCAACTTGGGGCGGCAGAGGAAGAGAGCCACTGTGGTTGCGGATGCAAGACCGACGCCACGCGCCAATAGCGGATCGTCTTCTAACCCCCCATCCGAATGCCAAGATCGCAGTTGCTCCGGCGTGAGCAGCGCGGTGACCGGCGGGAGGTCGGTGAGGTGGCGGGTGAGGGGGTTGAGCAGGCGGAGGAGGAGGGTGCGCTGGTGGAGCAGCAGCAGGAGGCCCTCCGGGGCGAGCGCGACCAGGGTGTGGCTCTCGAGCTCCGGGAGATCCGTACGGATGCACTCGCCGGTGGAGAGGTAGAGGAAGCGGCGGCAGCGGGGGGGCGCCGCCTTGTCGAGCATGATCCACCGCCGGGGGAGGAAGCGGCAGTCCAGGGCGCGGGAGAGGGGATCCACCGAGCGCAGCCGCCACAGCCGGCACACGGCGCGGAAGCGGATGTAGTCGGCGACGTCGTTGGCGAGGACGCGCTCGGCGATGAGGCCGGCCGGCCCCTCCCCGCCAAGGTTCGACCAGTCCATCCTCCACCTCCTCCTTCCCCGCACGCTCCGCCGCCGCCACTTGAGCAGGGGGTCACGGAGATGCCGCCACCGATGGCGATGGGGAACTCGGCTCGCCGCCGCCGCCGCCGCCGGTGGGAGTTGGAGACTTGGAGTCGGAGTCGGCCGGTGGCCTTCTGATGGGCCAAGTTGCCAACCCTACCCATTTCGGCCCATCGAGACCTATGTCCGGGTAGGCCCACGAAGCCGTGATCCGCCCATCGAAGCTCGCCGCCACCGCCACTAGCTGTGCGTTGCTTACTTGGAATAAGTTCACTTTAGGTCCCCCACGGCCTAAGGCCGAAGCCCAAGAGAGTTTGATTAATTTTTTCCTGACATTTTATCTGTTGTCGATATCAAATAATCATCACCATCATTATGTGAATTCATTTGCATGATTGAAATGAGAACGAAACTCCATTTATCATTTGGTACCGGAAACCGGAAATCTGAAAATATAAGGAGTACACCTCTTTTCATGTGTATATATACTTATAAAATACACACATAAATAAAAAAAGTGAAAAACTTATAACATCCAATCATCCATAATTTTCTCAAAAGCATGTTGGTGTACAAAGTAGGTGAGGTTAGGACCGAAGAATGGAAAAAAAAAAACAGCCCATGCAACCTATATTACAGAACTAAACCTCAACAACTGGCGACTGGCGTACATTGAGTACACAATGCAACCCAAGACCTGTAGTGCAATATAGTAGTATACTACACCTCTGTATATCATGTGAAGTGTACATAATTTTTTTTTATAATAGAATGAAACATTTCGGATTTTGCTAAGAGCTACAGCTAATTATTAAAAGGTTCATATAGAAGCAAACTCACACAGTGAAGTGTATAGCTGCAGCTAAACATGTACGTATACGTGTGCCTGACGACGACGGCTCAGAGTTTAGCGTGTTTGACGTTTTGGTCGGACAGAATGCCCTCGATGGCATTCTTCCAGACCTTGCAGTGCATCTGACTGTCCAACAGCAGCTGTACCACACCAGCGGCCGTTCTGAGCACCAGCGGGAACAACACCATGCCGTCCACCACCACATCGCCGCCGTTGCTGGAGACGTCAAGCACCTCATCTGAACAGGGCGCAGGCAGAGCCAGCGGCCGACAAAAAATGAAGCCAGTGATCAATACAACCAGGTTGAGCCAAATCACAACAGTTAGCATATATGCAGCGATGCAAACAAATGTGATATGACCAGACCATTGTGTGGCTAAGCATGCAAGATCATCAAAGGGGCCAGGAGACAAGCGTAACGAAGCAAAAAGGCAGACACTTCAGGTGACATGATGCAGTACCGGACTGCAAGATCATCAAAGGGGCCAGGAGACAAGCGTAACGAAGCAAAAAGGCAGACACTTCAGGTGACATGATGCAGTACCGGACTTCCGGTGGTACTGTCTGTGGCACGATCGATCGAGACAAACAGTGTACTCATGCAAGTAGAGCAGAAGAATGTTACTGTGTATGATAACCATTGGCATTTCGTTAGACTGTGATAATCTCGATAATTGTAACTATTTTCAGGTGTTGCGCCCCAAAAAACTACTTTTAGATTTACTGTGTCGGAAGCAATAATTTTACTACGTTGTGAATATGTAAAACAAATTATAACCTCTTAATTTTTTGTTTATATAGTGACATAAAAAGAGCAAAACAACCACAGATTGAGCGCAAGTATATTGTGCCTACGAGTTGGGCGTGCTTCTTACAATTTTTGTAGGTTGAGAATGCCCCGTGCAGATGTTTCTTCCCCAGCCTCAGTACTACTCTGTCGCACTGTGGAAAGACAGCCACCTTCCTCAGTCGCACGCTCCCTGCATGACACCAAAACACCAATATTGTCATTGGTGCACTCTGCTCAGTGATAGATATTTGTGTTATCTTAATACTCCTCGTATTGATTATTTGATTTGATCACTCACCACAAGGCAGCCTAACCCTGAGAGTTGTGTCTTTGTGGATGCTAGTAGTGCTGGTGCCAACTGAGTTGTTGTTGCTACCGATTCCCCTGACGTCTGCCCTCAGTTTCAGTGCTGCAGCTCCTCTCAGACCTGATGAGAGTGCAAAACCAGAACAGAAAGAACCATTAACACCGGTTCAAGTGATTTTTCCTTCTTTACCTATAATTTGCAGGATTACATGTAGCAGCAGTGGCCGTGAGGGTGAGCAGTTCAGCAGAGGAGCAGCTCTCGACTCCAGTTTTCACGGCGGAAGTCACGCCGGACCTGTTGGTCCCAGCGAGCTCTGCAGCCTCTGCGCAGACGGTGGCCACCAGCGCAGCAGCGGAAGCAAGCACTGTGCCCATCTTCTTGCTGTCAGCAGCCTCGACATACTTCAGGTTGTCCGGCCTCAGTTCGCACACCGACACGAATGCCTGCGATTGCTGCGGCGAGCTGAGCAACCGAGACAGCCGCGCGGGCCTGTGCTGCGTGCAGCCTGAGCTCTTCTTTCCTCTTCTTTCGCTGGCGTCCAGTGACCGAAACAGCACTCAAGAAATGACCTCGAAGAATTGCTTTCATGTAGCCAGCGTTGAGTTGCTAATATCCAAGGAAAACAAAGCATTCATTAGCAAATCTGACAAGATACCAACTACTTCCTCCGTTTCACAATGCAAGACTTTCTAGCATTGCCCACATTTATTTAGATGTTAATAAATCTAGACATATGTATGTGTTTAGATTCTTTAACATCTATATGTATGTGGGCAATGCTAGAAAGTCTTACATTGTGAAACAGAGGGAGTATACTATACTGCAGTTACTGTGTAATTTGTACTATCCTGTGGATGTGCCATGTTATTGTTGTTATACTGCTTGTGTCGTGTCCTTACCCAAGTTGGTTGCTTTTAGCTTATGCTTGCGCTTATGGGGCTAGGCATCTCACTAGCTAGAACACGCTGTTAGACAAGCAAGAATTGAACATATATAGGAAGGCAACTCCTGTGTTGGCCGAGAGTTAAGAGTTAAGAGAGTCTGAGACCATTCACTGGCATACCCATGTCTGGTTGAAGAATTGGCTTTTGCCTCCACTGAAATTGACCGTGGACAGATGTCTCTCTTCATCTTTTTCTTCATTTCCCTCTTCGTCTTTGATTGCCTTCTCCGGCTGACGGTGTTCAGATGATGTTCTAAGGGTCTGTGTGCATAAAAACAAAACATAAAATATCTCCATGCTTAATGATTAAGCTTACGAAAGCACTTTTGTGCATGTGAGCTCTAAAATACTCCCTCCATTTTTTTTTAAAAAAATGACGTTGGCTAATTCAATCTCGATTTTCAAACTAACCAACGATACATAGAAAGATATGGAGATAATAATAGAGTAACTCTACAATTTAGTAAATGCTGACACCGCGTTGGTAAACGGAACTGAAACTGAGTGAGAATACTTGGAAGAAATCTGATGATGAGGGGCTCCATGTTCGAGAGAGGAACTCCATTGCCTGCTCAGGAATGATCGGCATATCTGCAGGATGGCAGCATTTTGAGCACCGTGATTCCTCTTTACACTGGATCACTGCCTTCCGCACATCAATCTGTGGGCGCTCTGCCTGTTTGAAAATTAAGTAATTTATCACGGTCACAGCACAAAATTAAGTATTCAACACAGAAGGGGCGTAAAACCATGTTAAAAGAGAGATGCAACGTCATGATGCAGAAATTTATAGGCACCTGGCCCTGATAACGACAAAATCAAACCTTTCTCAGAATTTGTCAGAATCTCTAACCATGCTAAACACAATAAGTAATACAAAAACTTCAGTTGAATATGGTTATAGTAGCCTTAGCCAAAACTATGCCTCGTTTCCTGCTTCTGTTCTATAAATCAAAGAGGAGTATGAATATGCAGAAGCATCACCATTTGACATGACAGTGAATGGCATCTTTGGATGGAAGGCATCCCGAGCACCACTCCTCTTGTGAAATGCTCCATAACCACCAACTTAATCAGGTTACGTTGAGAGATATATAACAGAACCAGATAAATGAATGGAGTGCTGCGGAAAGATCATCCTGGGACTGCCTATTTATATGCAAAGTCAAGTTGTTGTCGTCCACCAGATGTGGTATCATAAGACTACCTATAGTATAATACCTTTTTCTGTTTAGCGATTCGCATTTCTTACTATGGACAATTCAGTAGAAAACAACCACTAGAGAACAATATCAATTATTGAATCAAAACTAAGGCCCAACTGACTGTACATACAGAGTGATTAAGTAATTAGAAAACTTTGTTTCAGGCAAGACAATGCTTCCTCATGTTAAAATCGAGTGGGAAGTAAAACTGAAACTATATGCAGTATTTCTATTTCTTTTGTTGCATGGTGACTGATCACTGAGACTTCTATAATAAGTACAGAACACTATATTCTGCTGACAAAAGAGTAAGAATGTCTATACTAATTCTACACATAAAGAAGAAGGAGAAGATGCAGACAAAGAAAGGAAGTACTGCAGCAGTAAGTATATCTGTATATGAAGCCTCTCTCTCTACAAAAATAAAAGTGCACAATAAGCATTTCAAGGAGGATCTTGCTTGACAGGTAACCTTGATGCACTGATCTTGTCACACTTGCATGAGTGTTCGGTACAATATTGCCAGAACTTGCCTCCACACGATGCATTAGCAGTCAGGTAACTCTTTTTGGAGTTTGGACCAGTTTTTCCCCTTTCAGGTCATGTGTTCATCAAGTCCTGTAAATCCAAAATGCTTTAGGAGATGACTCATCTTAAAACAAGCCAAATAGGTATATGTTGTTGCATTCAAGGTCAAGGAGGTGGCTTTTATGATTGCCACACCTCAACCGGAATATATGCTGCAATTTGCATGTACGGAAAAAGAAAAAGGTGTATGTGATCATATGATAGATGGCAATTCGTCCACTAGCATGAACAAATAAAATTTACATGGCTGGAGAATTATCCTGATACCAGAAGAAAAGATTGGAACTGATTAATGACATGTTTGAATGGTTAGGCAAAACAAGATAAGAGCAAACCACAGGGAAGGGATAAATTGAAAGCTTAACTAGTACTACTTTCCAGCATGCTACATGCATGGATCACCAACACCAAGTGGGCAAATGTAGGGTCAAGCTTAGAAAGGCATTTCATTTGTAGCTTTGGTTCTTGGTTTGTGTTTCTAGTTGATGCACTCCCTAGTTGAAACTAGAAGGAAACAACACCATTACCTGCCAAGTTGTATAAGCGGAAACCGCCACTGCTACTATCGGTGTAAGGTCCACTATCTCCCTGGCGGTGGATTATGCTCGAAAATTCCCTCGCCAGCCCTGCATCCTTTGCTTCCTTAACGTGTGATGATTGCTGGCACAAGCCACCGCGTCATGGTTGCTTGGTGCCCCAGCCACGCTGAGCTGAGGAAACAATAACTATGCCAAGGTACCAAGCCGCTCGCTGCAATGTATCATCATTCATCAGCAAAACAGACGAACAGGTTGAGGAGTGTCATATTCTGGTGATGGAAGCGGAAGCAGCCGACGGCTTGGGGCGCCGCCTTGTCAAGCATCATCCACCGCCGGGGGAGGAAGCGGCCGTCCATGGCGCCGCTCTGCGAGCAGCGGGGATCCACCGAGCACAGCCGCCACGGCCGGCACACGGCGCGGAAGCGGATGTAGTCGGCGACGTCGTTGGCGAGGACGCGCTCGGCGATCAACCCGGCGGCCCCTCCCCACCAAGGTTCGACCAGTCCATCCTCCTCCTCCTCCTTCCCCGCACGCTCCGCCGCCACCACCGATGGGGAACTCGGCTCGCCGCCGTCGCCGCCGGTGGGAGTGGGAGTTAGAGTCGGCCGGTGGCCTTCTGATGGGCCAAGTTGCCACCCCTACCTATCTCGGCCCATCTAGGCCTCTGTCCACGAAGCCTCTGATGGGCCCATCTAGCCTTCTGATGGGCCCATGAAGCGTTTTTTTTTTTCCTCCTCGGCTCCTCGCGCCGCCGCCTAATGGATTCCCCAACTCCGATGCTTCTAGAACCTTCCGAGCCTCGCGCGCGCCGCCGCCGCCGCGGCCATGGTGCTGGCCTCCGACGAGTTCGGCTGGTCGATCTCGTTCACCATCCTCGAGGAGGAGGAGGAAGAAGGAGTAGAAGACGCGTCACGCGACTGTGGGGGCTCGACTCGACGCGCAGAAGGCGGGCCAATGTCGCCGCCGGCGAGGCCGTGGCGGCGCGCATCCTCCGCGCCTACCTCGACACCAAGGGAGATGGTCCAGTTCCCCTGACGGCGAAGCCACCATTAGTAACCACCTGCTAACCTCCTCTCCTGTCTTCCCTGTTTGGCTTGCTTCCTGTTTGTTGGGTGAGTTGCTTGCTTCCATGGGATCTGGAGTTCTGGACATTGCAAGCCGGTTTGCTTTTGAAGCTTAGTGCCTTTCCCTTAGATCAACATGCTTGTTTGATTGTTGATTCCACTGGAGTGTTCTGTGCGAGGTGTTAAGTGTAGCCCGTCGTTTCTGCAGTTGGGTTAATTGCCGCCCTAGTGAGGGAATGTGCACCCTAAAGATTAAGATCTGTTTGATGGATCAGTTCTTGTCATACATGTGTCTTTGTGGGGATCTGGGTTTGTGGTTTTAGCAGTTGATCGTGGGGTTATGCATATAGGTTACTTATCTGAATTGGTGTTTCTTCGTACAGTTGTTGACCCATTTACTGATTGAACACCTTTACCTATGAATTGCAGCAAATGCTGGAGCAATGATGCTGGACAGCTGGAGGCCTGGAGCAAATGGATGTTGATAACCAGATTGCTAAGCTGATGGTGGAGCTCTCCCGCATCAAGATTGTGAAATTGGGGATGGTACCACTGCGATGGTGGTCATGTTTGGATCACTTCTAGACCAAGCTGAGAAACTGTTAGAATATGGTATTCTTCCAATTAGGATTTCTGAAGGTTATGAGATGGCGTCAAGGATAGTTTTTGATTATCTCGAACACATCTCCCAAAAGTTTTAGTTCAGTGCTACAAATATAGAACCTGTTTTTTTGTACAAACCTGTACGATAATTGACAACCCTAACCCCATCATTATCTTCATATGCTTTGTTTGTTCAAGTTTTTATTTTGGGTACTTTCACCCCATCATTGGTGAATCTAACCAAGACACCTTGTGCTAGCTGTTAGCAGAATTTATCTGTAGGTGGTTTGAACATTCTGCATTGATTTTGCAGGAAACGAAATGATTATTGAGGAGACCAAGTGAAGTATTCATGATGCTCTGTGTGGCTAGGAATCTGATTCGCAAGAACTCTATTGTTTATGGTGGTGGCTCAGCTCAGATATCATGCTCAATCTATTATATTATTAAAGGAATAGAAAAAGGAGTCTCCACGTTCGCTCTCATGGCCTAGAAATTCTCACATTAATCGGAGAAAAAGAAAAAGCAGAGTCCATATAGAAATACAATTTAGAAAGAGCTGAAATTCGGAATTAAAAAAATAAGAAATATTAGAAGAGGAGACTAGAGTCCATATAGAAATACAATTTAGAAATAATTGAAATTCGGAATTAAAAATATAAGAAATATTAGAAGAAGAGACTAGAGTCCATATAGAAATACAATTAGGAAATAACTGAAATTCAAAATTAAAAATAAGGAATATTAGAAGTAGAGTATAGAGTCCATATAGAAATACAATTAGGAAACAATAGAAATTCGGAATTAAAAATAAGGAATATTAGAAGTAGAGTATAGAGTCCATATAAAAATACAATTAATACAATTAAGAAAAAAAATAGAAATACGGAATTAAAAAATAAGAAATATTAGAAGTAGAGTATAGAGTCCATATAAGAATTTAAAACTAACTAAAATTCGGAATAAACATAGTAAAATTAAAAGTAAAGTTTTGAGTCCGTATAAAAATACAATTTACAAATAACTAAAATTCGAAATTAAGAAAAACATGGGAAGAAGAGTTTAAAGTCAATATAGGAATACAATTTAGAAGTAACTGAAATTCGAAATTAAAAATTAAATAATATTGAGAGATGAGTTTAGAGTCCACATAGAAACACAATTAAAAATAATAAAAATTCAGAAATAAAAATAAATAATATTAGAAGAAGAGCCTAAAGTCTATATAGAAATACAATTTACAGAAAATTCGGAATTAAAAAAAGAAATATTAAAAGACGAGTCTAGAGTCCATATAGGAATATATATAATTTACAAATAACTAAAATTTGATATTAAAAATAATTACTAACCAACACGTATATAAAATACAATATGAATATTACTCATTTGTAGTTTCGTAAAGTTATTGCAAAATTTAAAATTATGATATCATTTTAATATATTTGAATAATATAATGAGAAAACATATATGCTATTATATGAGAGAAAATATAATGATGCTAGCCGAGCAATCTGCGCGGGTCACCATGCTAGTTGCTGTTAAAACTGCAGCAGATCAACAGCCTGGAGTTGACCAAGTAAGTACTGACATTGGACATTTAAGTTACAAAATGAAGCAATGTCTGCCTGTCTTCTGATTGTGTCTGTGTACCTGGAGTATGCTATCATTATCTGATACCTGAAAACTGTACGTGCAGATCTCCCTGAGACGTCTCTCCCACACATCGCTCATGCCATTTGAGGTGCATTGGATGGGATCCCACTAGCCCTAGCTGAAAACAGTGGTTTGCCCCCTTTTGATACGTCGACTGCAGTAAATCCTCAGCAAGTGAAGTTTTTTTTTTTTTTGGTAATCCTTAAACTTTATTCTGTTGCTTTAGTTATAGACTTATAGTTGACATTAATTGACTACATTTAGTCTGATTAGGTCGCCCCACTCCTAGTATGTTTTGGGCTCATAAAAAATGCTTCATATGCCATCAACTCAACCAGCACATACGCCTACTATCTGTTAGTTAATCTGGTGGATGCAAGAAAATATATAGAATGCTATATAATAGAGAACCCTCTAGTTATAGGATGATATGCTAAGGAACCTATGTTCTTTCTATTATATAGCATCCTCGCACATCAGTTATTTTGAAGCATTGTGTAATATTGTGGGTAACTTCCCAGCCTCCTGAACTACCTTTGCAAGATAGCAATCCTCATCATGGTATTGACTGCAATTGCATTCGAACAAACGGCATCAGAGAACAAAACAAGCAGCAGCAGATCGTGCTGACAACTCAGGTGGTGAAAATGATTCTCAAGATTGATGACATTATCACACAGTCTGACTGCTGAATGCTGATGACAACCTGCCCAGCTGGTGAATCCATTATTTCTTCCTTGCCTCTTTTTCTCAACATAAAATATGAAAAGGAAAAAGAAAGAACTGGTCTCTTGTTTTGTCTTGCTACCATCTGCCAAACCTTTGTTTCAGGCAAGCCTGTGCATCGCATGAAAACATAACAAGTCACATCTGAATTAGTGTAACTTTTTTTATGGAGAAGGACCTTTTGCTGTATTCTTTTCATATGATCGATGCTAGTGGGCTGCTTAGTATCATACTTTTACTGGTGAGCTGAAGTTAGGAACACGTTTGCTCTGTTTTGATTGTTTGTAATATTTTCTCTTCTCTTAGCGAGGAAGAAAGGGTTATCATAATGAGGAAGGTTTGGTTATCTGGTGAACATGGAAAGTGATGTTTAAAGAAATTATAATTTTATACTATACAGTTGTTTATGTTTTACCTGTATATTAAGAACTCACATCACATACATTGCATGTACAGGGGTGATGCAACATGGTAAGAAAAGCAAGGCAATTTTTCCTGGCTCTAATTAATCAGCATTTGGTGTGCTTGAGCTTTCGACCGGACAGCATGCTCTCGATGGAAGCCTTCCAGACCTTGCAGTGCATCTGGTTGTCCAGCAGCAGCTGCACCGTCCCTGCTGCCGTGCTCAGCGCCACGGGGAAGAACTTCCGACAATCCACCACCGCCTCGCCACCGCCAGAGACTGCCAACACCTCATCTGGACCAAGCACAAACAACAGGGTTCAGGCATCATCACCGACAAGCAGAACGAAGATCAATACACTAGTGGCAAGCAGTTCAGCTGGTTCATGCAGGTAAATTTTTTTAATTATTACAGTGCTGGTATGTTGTGAATGCTCCATGCAGGCGCTTCTTCCCCAGCCTCAGAGCCACCGTGCCGCACTCCGGGAAGACGGCCACCGTCCTCAGCCGCAACCTTCCTGTAATGCCACCCAAATACCCCAATATCATATTATCATTAGATTGCTTGCTGCACCATGCTCAATGCTAGATCCTAGGAGCTAGTACTACCTTCTTTCTTTATAACAGATAAAATATCCTAGGAGTACTATATATCTTCATTTTTAAGAAACAAAATCTCTTAGAATTACTATCTTTTTTTAATATTTTGGGGAAGGAAATATAATCTCTTAGGACTTAGGAGTAGTACTATCTTAGTACTCCTCATAGTCAGAGTCTTAGTACTTTGTACTAGGGCATAACAATGTAGTACTACTAGTAGTGATGCTATTTTTTAAGGTACTAATATCATTGGTTTGGTCTCTTACCACAAGGCAGGCAAACCCTGAGAATTGTGCCTTTCTGAATGCTAGCTGTATTGGTGCTCATCATCATCATGGAGTTGCTGGTGCTGCTGCTGATCCCTCTGCTGACGTCTGCTCTCAGCTTCAGCACAGCTGCTCCTCTCAGACCTGGAAAAAGCATACAAGAAGCTCAGCATCATAGCATCAGTGAGTTTGTAGCTTCGATCACTTGGTTGAGTTTCACCACTGAAGTGTTGATTACATGTGGCAGCGGTGGCGGTGAGGGTGAGCAGCTCGGCGGGGGAGCGGCTGTCGAGGCCGGCCTTCACGGCGGAGGTGACCCGGGACCTGTCGGCACCGGCAGACTCCGCGAACTCGGCACAGACGGTGGCCACCAGCGCGGCAGCCGAGGCAAGCACCGTGCTCAGCTTCCTGTCAGCCCCAGCACCCCCAGAGCTGCTCCTCAGCTCGCAAGCTGACACGACGCCGGCGATCGCAGCTGCGAGCTGGGCCACCGAGACGGCGGCGTGGGCCTGCGCCGTGTGCAGCCGGAGCTCGTCGCGCCTCTTCCTCCGACTCCCGGCGATGGGGATGCTGTCCATCAAGTATCCTCTCAGAATTGCCCTCATGTGTCCCATGTTCAGCTGCTCATTTTCAGTGGAAACCAAAAGCTTTCGTCAATTCACTTCACTGTGCCAGATCCGACAAAGCATGATGGCCTTGTCTTGAAATGAAAAATCTGACAAAATACTACTGCCACCGTCCTAAAAAGATTTTATTTCTGTCTATGCACCTGGACAAATATTTATTCATGTGCATAGCCAGAAATAAGATCTTTTTGGAATGGACTACAATACACTGCAACCAAACAGGGCCTTAGAGCAGGTACAATAGCAGGCTATAAGCCGGCTATAACCATATATCGAGAAGAAAAGAGAAGAGAGAGAAGAAAGCGGGCTACAGATTTATAGCCGGCTGCAACACATACTCCAAGATGTTATGTGTGTATGAGAGGTGGGACCGGGTATTAATGGTGTAGTATATTTTTATAGTTAACTATTATATAAATGAGCTATTAGATTGGCTATAGATGTTTTGGAGCCAGTAGTTGGCTATACTATTGACCTTACTCTTAGTGTTGTCACATCTCCCTGTGCTACATATGCCCTTACCCAGGTGGGTTGGTTCTTATGTTTGTGCTGTCCTGAGCTAGACTTCCCACTGGCTAGAATTCCCTGTCAAGGTAAAGCAAGAAATTGATCGTTCATAGGAAGATCAGAAAGATGTCTCTTGCATAAATAATAAGCTACATCATGTAGTGGCTGACACTTGGCTTACCCATGTCTGGTTGAACACTTGGCTTCTGCCTCCATCAAATCGAACCGTGTCCCCATGTACCTCAACGTCTTCGTCTCCGATCACCTCGTCTTCCTGACGGTTTACCGGTGATGTTCCCAGGCTCTATAGATTCAGGCAAAAGAAACATTAAAAAAAGAAGAATATAATTAATTTTAGCTGCTGCTGCTGTTGACAGAACTGAAATTGTAACCTGTATAAAACATGAAAATGGAAATGACATGTTGATAATTGAGTTGGAATATATTAATATGTATATGTCAACACCCTTGATTTTGTAGTTTGTAAAATGGAACTGAATCAATCATCGGTGTGGTCCAGAGCAGATGATGCATGTGTGCATATAAACATACACTGGGAGAGAGGATTTGGAAGAGATCCGAGGAGGAAGGGCTCCATGTCCGAGAGAGGAACTCCATTGCCTGCTCGGGGATGACCGGCATCTCTGCAGGATGGCAGCATTTCGGACGCCGTGATTTCTCCTTGCTACATCGGTTCCCCGTCTTCCGCTCGTCGATCTGCGTGCTCTCTGCCTGTTTGCACATTCAGCAAAACCACCATGGTAGCTAAGTCATGATACAAGCTGAATTATATATGTTGTTGAAGTTATATATAAGTTCAGTCACCAAGTTGATCACAGCAACAGCTGAGGTTTTCTCTGATTTTTCCTTTTTGTCATGGGATGTATATATATATGCAGATGGTTATGCCAAATTCATAGTACTAGCATTAGCCGACATGTATGGTCCATTTTGCATAAAAGTGAACAAGAAAAGAAATTTTTAGCGCGAAAGATTTGCAAAAAAAAAAAGCATCACCATTTGACACGACAGAGAATGGCATCTCTGCAGGGAGGCCACCCCAAACTCCACTCCTTTCTTGAGATGCTCCATTTACACACTGTTCAGATCAGATCAAATCAAATCAATCTGCGTTGAGAAATACTACTATGAAAGAATCAAGTGGTGCGATGAGAAGATGTTGTCATGGCATTGCCTTGCCTCAAGTATGTTTTTTAGAATGACAATGCCTATTTATAGTGATCTGATCTTTGAAGAAGAAGAAGAAGAAGAAGAAGAAAAAAATCATAGTGATGATCTCCCCCAAGTTCTTGTCGTCCACTAATTGTGACATCAAAAGCCTACCTACAGTATAACTCCGCAACTGTATAGCGATTCGTCTTTCTTACTATGGACAATACACTAGAGAACAACAGCTAGAGAACAATAGCAATTATTGGTTTTAAAGGCATCGCCCTATTGACTGTCCATGCTGAATGATTTCAGAACCTCGTTTCGTTTCAGGCGAGATGAACCACTCCACACATGAAAAAACAATACGTGGAAGCTCCAAAAAGCTACAGTTTGTGTTTTTGGCATTTTCATTCGCGATGCCTGACCATTGATCACTGAAGCTGTGCAAGTCTAAAACAACAGGCTCCAATAAACTGACACAGAGTTCTTTCTTCTCAATGCAAAGACATGCAAAGAAAGATAGCTAGACAAGAGAGAAAGAAGGAAAGCGAAGCTAGGGACATAGAGAAAAAAAACTAGAGTAGTTAGAACAAGAGAGAGTAAGTAGTAACTAGTCTGAAGATAAACACTTCAGAGAAAGAAAAGACTTTACCTTAGAAGGAAGTCCTGGATGCACTGATGTAGTGACACCTGCATGGGTAGAGGTCTTTATATGGAGGAAACATACCAAAAAAGCAGAAGCATGCGGCGTTTACAATGCATTCGCAGTCAGATCATCAATTCGGTATTATTATAATTCTGCTATCCCCACGCAATCTCTCCTCCTCTCTACTACTATATTCCGAATTGGTTTTCGTTTCGATATCGTCTTTTAGACTAGTCTTTCCTCTTCAGGAACTTGTGCTGCTCATGTTAGATTAGTAAACTGTGAGAAGGAGCAGGTGCACTATGCTGATTTGGAATGGATGGATCTTCTCAGAGATCACAAAATTGATGCGCTTGGATGAGCTCGAGGAGATGGTCCAGCTTCTAATTGCAATTTGGCATGGTTTATGATTACCACTTATGGCGCGTGAGTGTGCAAAATTTGCACTGCATCTTGCATATCTGAAAAAGAAAGTATCTAACAGATGGCAAAACGGTTTCTCTGAACAGTGAATTGGCCAACGTCAGAAATTACTTGCTAGACAGGAAGAGATAACAATGATTGTAATGCCGAAACAAAGAAAGGATTAGCAGTGATTGGGAATGAGTGTGTAGCCAAAAGATGAACAAAAGAGAGAGGGAGACCATAACGACAGCTTTGGCAGAAAGCAAACTGGTAGTACTTTCAAGTGTACTGATGCCGCTAACCCTGAGTGGAAGAGAAATGTACTGTCAATTTGACACTACATGTGCAATGGTTGATTCTTGAATTAGGGATCATCACATGCAGCTTATCCCTAATCGACACGTCGCTCATCACGAATCTCATGGTCAACATGTGCAGATTAGCATCTGCTCCTGATCGTCCATCTCTTCGTCAGAATGACAGTGGGTGGACAGACTTGATACAGAACGACAACGGCATCAGAGTTCAGAGAGAAGAAGAGATGAATCAGATGCTAACTTTTTCTTTGCTGTGAAATTGAGCTGAGCTGAGATGAACTCAGCTGAGACGATGCAAGCGGCAAGGCAGGGCCAGCAGACAGGTTGATCATTGACATTCATAAGGCGAATGCTAATAACAACAATAATTACTAATTGCTGTCTTAATCGCTGGATTTAAGGCACGTATTCCTGATGGCCGTTGCTGGGATAGTCAGAGACAGGGGCCCACATGGCCAGTACTACTGGACCGGTCTATTGTCATCTACCTCTACCTCTTTAGTTATGACTACTGAATACTGATCACTACCTGCTTGGGTGATCAAGGACAGATCATCCAGCAAGATTCAATTATCAATGACCCATACTAGTTTTTCTGTCAACTAGTTCATCCAAATGTTTAAGTCGAGGCGGTAAAATATATGATAATATACTTATCCGTGTATCCTTGTAGCAAGTATGTTTAGTACTACAGCCGGCCAGGGGCTCTGCTGCAGATCATGTGGTTACCAGAAATGGAAACAGTCAAACAAAAAAACGCATGATGTAACCATTGTACCCACATAGAACACCGAGGCTGGTTCGCCGAGTCCAAGGTTTCGGTCCATGGCGGCTTGCTGCAGCAAGGAATTCAGTTCGGCATGAAGAGGGAATATGCCTTTCAGGTCTCAGCAGCTTCATGCTTGTTATAAGCACAGTGGCATTGCGTTGAGATTGGCAATGTGGAGAACTGGACATTCTGGAGGCTCTGTTATTCTAGATTCCTGGGATGACGGATTCTCATGTTCTGTCTTTAAAGATTCAGAGCTCCAGAACACGCTCAAATTATCCATACTTTCAGGCCTTCTACTGCATAGTTTATGGCTTCAGGTTCTCAGGAGTCAGGATGAATCAAACAGCAGTACGGACATCTTTTGTATCGACCTAGCTGTGTTCAGTGTTTGTGTAAATCAATATTGGAATTGAAATTAACATCCTCTGTTGGAATTGGAGAACAATGAGCTGTGCTTGAAACACACTGCTAGTTCTGAAGCCGAATTGTTATGTTATCTTAGGAAAATTCAGAGTTTTCAGTGTATCCGCGGTAGCGTTGTGTTCAAGTGCCACAGAGTTTCCAAAGGACTAGGCGGGGAGACTCGTGGACCTGGCCCAGGAGGCAACTTGTTTAAGTTTAACCAAGTTTATAGAAAAATATAATAATATGTTCAACTTGAAACTAATTTGATATTTTAGATATTGTTAAATTTTTCTATAAACTTGGTCACATAACAAAGTTTGACTAGGAAAAAGTCAAATGATTTATAATATGAAACAGGGGAGTAGTAATAATTAGTATATGTGTCTATGGGTAGTTTGGTAATTTTCCATCTATTGTACACAAATATTTTGCTCTTTGAGCTCATCGCAATGCAAGAGTTCAATCCCCAATTTCTACATGTGTTCTCTAATCTTTTCAAGGAACTATCTATCCATTTGTCGTGTGATTTCTAACAAAAAAAATCACCCAGATTTTTTCTACCTTTATATTTACATCCAACGAAATATATATATATATATATATATATATATATATATATATACTTACACATTATTTTTATCAAAATTACAGTGCACTTACATGTTATATCAACTGAATTTACAAATGTAATTTTAGTTATATAGGACTGTAATTTTATATTTTAAAATGTAATTTTAGTTATATAAGACTGTAATTTTATATTTTAAAGAAAATAACAAATACATATTTACTTATACCAAAATTACAGTGCACTTACATGTCATATCAACTAAAATTACAAATGTAATTTTAGTTATATAGGACTGTAATTTTATATTTTAAAGAAAATAACAAATGCATATTTACTTACACATTATTTTTATCAAAAATTACAGTGCACTTACATGTCATATCAATTAAATTTACAAATGTAATTTTAGTTATATAGTATTGTAATTTATATTTCACGACGACGAGAGGGACGGTGTCGCTCGCCGAATAGCGTTGGCCGTACTGCCGGCGGCCGGCTCGCCGGTCAGAGGCCACCTTGCCACCGTGTTTCTCTATCATGGTGCACGCATGGGCTAGCTGACACAGGCCGTGAGCTGCAGCTCACATCACAAGTGGTGCATAGCGTGCGGCCAAAATAAAGTGTGAAATGCCATAGAAAAAATCACACGAGAGATGGATAGCAAAATCGTTCGTGAATAAGTAACAGAGAAACTATTCTAAACTCTCGAAAGGACGTCTACCTGTTGTTTGTATATCACTTAAGTAGTTACGAAAATGTTAAAAAAATTGACAAAACGTGTTAATACGTGGTATACTACTTCATAAACATGCAACTTAAAATTTAACTTTTACATATTACAATAAAAAAGACAAATTAAACTACAACCAATGATGTGAACCCGCTAGGGTTTGTGGCCCAATCTTTCGATGAGAGGTGGGGGATAACTCGATTGGATGAAGACGACGTTCACGGTCTGACTACAACCGTCCAAAGACACCGCGCCTTAGCAACCGATACACCGTCTCCAATGGTCACCGTGAACTTGTGGTGCGCGTCAACCCGGCCACGAGGGCACTCGTCCTGCAAGCAATCGAAGAACAAGCAAGAACAAGTAGAACAAGCACTGAATTGCTAGATGAAGATGAAAGTTTTCACAATCAAAAACACAATATGGTAGGGTTCTGATTACAAGCAGACGAGCGGTTTAGCCAACACGCGCGTTGCGAGCCGGTAGTAAGTAGCTAACTCCATCATCAAAACCCCGGTGTTCTTTACGGCGACTAGAGCTATAAGAAAAGGGGAAGAACAACACAGGGTCGTGCTCCAACCCTAAACGCGCCCCTAATGGGCCCAACTTGATACACAGCCCATTGGGCAAAGGAGGTGACGCAGCACCATGGACAGAAAGCAGTCGGGACTAAAATGATAATTGCGGCTGCTCCAGAACAGATACGGACATGTGGCTAGATCCATTTGAAAGTAGACTTGATAAGCTTTCCATGAAGTACTTGCATGCCTAAATCGGAGTTCGCATGAAGTTGTGGCGACCATTAGAAGTTGGTGCTGTCCACCGGTCCGAATCCAACCCGTGGAAATCCTCTCCCTTTTGGATCCTCTCCATCATCGTTCCTGAGTAAAACAAGAGTGCACGCGTCTCCGGGATATAAAGAAGAGGAAAATGAACTTAAGAAAGAACTCACATGATTATTGAGTTGACGTGCACGAGAGTGGGTAATAGGACCATGAAGTTGTACTTGTGGGGACGTGGATGTATTGATGGTATTGATGTCCTCATCAACCAATAAACGTATATTCACAATAAAATTAAACTAGCACGTGTGATGTGACACTAGCAAAGTGTTGGCTGCAAGTACTGTATGCACCTAGCATCTACGACGACGGCATGAACGTGAGGACGAGGAGCAAGAGGGAGAGGAAGCATATATATAGGAGTACGGCGTGCGGCGGCGGCCAACCTTCCGAGGGAGATGCCGAGATGGCCATGGAGATCCTGATCCGGCTGCTTGTCAAGTCGCTAGTACGGTTCAAATCCGTCTGCAGAGGGTGGCGAGCCTTCCTTCATCCGCGCGCATCTCCGGTGTTAAACCTCGCGTTGGCAGCATAGCCGTCCTTCCTTGTCGTCCTTCCACGCGGGCACGCGACGCGATCAGCCAGTCACAGAGCCGTACGGCGCCGCCAGGCGCCAGCCCACGCGCGACCCGGCGCCCGCGCCCCCACGCCCACGCCGCCGCGCGCGAGTCCCGCACTCCGCCGCCTTGGCCACTACTGTGCTGCGCTGCTCTGCAGTCCGGCTGCCACTGGTGCTGACCTGCTGTGCGTGTGCCGTCGCCGCGGGGAGCCGTCGTCGAGCCGATCAGCCGCCCGCGCCAACAAGACAACAATTTCTAGGTTTTCTACTTATCTATCTTTTTCAATTTTACTTAATTACTAATTTTATATATTTTAAGATATTTTGTTAATATATAATAGTAATTTGGTCTGTTCTATTATCTATACTTGGATTGTACTCTCTCCGTTTCTAAATATTTGGCACTATTAACTTTTTAGCACATGTTTGACCGTTCGTTTTATTCAAAAACTTTTGTGAAATATGTAAAACTATATGTATACATATAAGTATATTTAACAATGAATCAAATGATAGGAAAATAATTAATAATTACTTAAATTTTTTAAATAAGACAAACGGTCAAACATATTTAAAAAAGTCAACGGCGTCAAATATTTAGAAACGGAGGGAGTATATATTAGTATCGATAGATTTATTGTGTTTAGAAAAAAATAGATCGGATTATCCATATCCTAAATCCTAGATCCACCACTGCTCCCGCCACCGTCATGCGAGGTTTGTCATGGATACCAAAGCCTTGCTCGTCGGCGATGACGCGTCCTCCCGCTTCATCTCTGGCTCTAGCCTGCAAAGGGGGCGGAGCGGCCCATTAGATTCGCGGGCCGACCCTAAAAATTTGGCACCAAAAGTTTGTGGGTCGGCCCACATATTTTTAGGGAACAAAGGACCAGGTCACAATGAACCCTAGGGGTCCAAGTATGTGTGTTTGTGGGGTGAGTATGCATACATGTATATCAGCGTTTGCGTCTGTGTTAAATAAATGGAAAAAGTACACCGAAGGTCCCTCAACTTGTCATCGAATTACAAAATCGTCTCCCAACCACAAAACCAGAAATAGTATATCCCTAACCACTCACTTTAGGTCCTTCAGTGGTTTTGAACCCGGTTTTATCCTACGTGGCGGCTGAGTCAGCGCGGGACCCACGTGGGCCCCACATGTCAAGCTGCCACGTCATCTCTCCCCTCTGTCCTTATCTCTTTTTTTGCTTTTTTTTCTTTACTTCTCACGAGCGCGCAGCAGAGGGAGGATGCCGGAGACGCAGGTGATGGCCGGCGGCGGTGGGGAAGAGGCGGCCGGCAGCGTGGAAGGGGTAGAGCTTGGCGGCAGGGAGAGGGAGCCTGGTGGCGGCGCGGTTGCGTGCGGGAGGAGAGAGGCTGCGCGGCGCGGCGGCTTGGCAACGCGCGGCTGGGAGGCGGCACAGAGGGGAGGAATCGGGGCAGCGCCAGGCGGAGGAGGGAGGGGAGGGAGTGGCGCCAGGGGAGAAGGGAGCTGAGGGGTGGGGGGAGGAGCTGCGGGTGGCGGGGGAAGGAGCCGCTCGCGGGCGACGGAGGGGCGGCGCGCAGGTACCACACGATCTTTGCGGTGCTCCGGCAGCGGCGTGTCCCTCGCCGACACGGCATTCGACCTCCGGCGGGCGAGGGCAATGGCGGAGCGGCAGCTTCGGTGGGTGATCCTCGCGCTCCCCGTCGTGACGGTGACGCGCTCTTCTTCGCGTGCGTGACGTCGGCCTCAACTGCGGTGTTGTCCTCCCAGCAGAGGAGGTGGACGTGGAGGCCGGTGGCGGCGAAGAAAGAGCTCGAACTGGGGGCTCCCGAGCTCCGCAACGGTGGAGGCGCCGGCGGACAGCGTGGAGAGCGCGGAGACGGTGCGTCGCGGAGACAGCGTGGAGAGCGTGGAGACGCACACGCCGCAGTTCCTCGGGCTGAGTGCTCCGTCGCCACCGCCGCCACCGCAGGGGAAGCGGTGGTCGTCGTCATCCCACGGCGGCTCGGGAGCTGGCTCTGGCGTCATTGTCGGCGTGTTCCCAGACCACCTCTCCTTCAGCGACGCCGGCATGCCGCCGCCGCCAGCCAAGTGGAAGGGGTGCTGCGAGCCTGCGACTTCAATGGCACCGTGGATGCTCACCGTTGCCGCTAGCACCATGGACCGGTCGATACGCACGACGGTGCGCTTAGGGAACAACCTCTACTTCGACGGCGAGTCGTTGTACCAGCCGAACGACTCGCTGAACACCTTCTACCCACTGGTCTACGCCGGCGCGAGCGGGAAGCCGTTCGCCGAGTTCTGCGGCAATGGCTCGCTCGACGGCTTCGACGTCAGGGGCAAGATCGGGTAAACGCTGCCACGCTCGCCCGCTCCTTCCCCTGCTCCGCCGCCACCTCCACCGATCTGCCACCGTATATCATTCGCCCAAGCCCGCTCCTCCCGACGGGATCCTCTCCTCCTCGTCGGCGTCGTCGTCCCCCTCGTTCCCGCCGGATCCCGCCGCGGCGCGATGGCCGTCGTCCTGGTTGCCCGGCGGCCGCCGCCCTCCTCCTCCTACCACCGTGCTCGCCTTCGGCCCCGTGCCGCGCTGTTCCTCGTCTTTGATAGCCTCTCCCGCAACCACGACGACGCGCCGCGGCGGCGTTGGGGCAGACGGGCAGCTGGCCCTCCCCCTGCTCGGGCGCCGCCGCCGCCTGCTCTCCTGCCTTACCCTGCCGGCCCGCCAGCCACCTCACCACTTGCCGCCGCCCTGCCCAAATGAGATGAAGAGTGAGAGAGAGGAGGTGAGGAATATAGATGGCCATGTGGGCCGCCCGGCACGGCACGGCCCAGGCCCGGCCGTGCCTGGGCCGAGGCTTGTCGGGCCGGCACGGCCCGACCGACACACCGGGCCGTGCCGTGCCAGCCCACGTGCCGCACTCACAGCCCAGGCACGGCCCAACACGTCTCGGGCCGTGCCGGGCCGGCCCGAAGGCACGATGGGCCATCGTGCTTTTCCTCAGAATAAGTCTAAATTTTTTCCTTCCTATTGGGCTGTGACATTGTATAGCTAAAAAAGTCTATTTTACCTCCCTCTTCTTTGTGCTATGGTATATAAATAGCTAAAATAAGTCTATTTAAGGTCCCTATTCTTTAGACATTGACATTTATATGTCTATTTTTAGTCCCTATACTTTGTGTACCGGGTCTGGCCTGCCAGCCCATCGTGCCGGGCCGGCCCGACCGTGCCGGGCCAGCCCAGCGTGCTGGTGGGGAGGCCCAGGCACGACCCGACGGTCGGGCCGGGCCGGCATGGGCCCGACCCAAGTCGGGCCGTGCCGTGCTTGGGCCGGGCCAAAAAGGCGTGCCGTGGGCCGGGCCTTCGGGCCTCGGGCCTTATGGCCAACTATAGTGAGGAAACAATGGAAAGAGTGAGGTGATGACGCGGATAGTCTGACATGTGGGACCCACGTGGGTTCCACACTGACTCAGCCGTCACGTCAGACAAAACCGGGGTTAAAACCACCGAAAGACCTAAAATGAACGGTTTTGTAAGTTGAGGGATGTTCTATATCTGGTTTTGCGGTTGAAGGATAATTTTGTAATTCGATGACAAGTTGAGGGACCTTCGGTGTACTTTTTCCTAAAAAAAATCTCCTTTGATGGGCCTCGCTCTGGCCTCTTCCTTTAATGTCCTTTTTTTCTTTTTCTTTGCTTGCTTCTGGGCCAAACCTAGCCAATTAGTTTCGTTAATTTTATCATCACATACTTACTTCGTTGCTAGCAGAACATTTTAGTCATTCCCTTTATTGCTAGCAGAAATAAATATATTTTTTTCTTTTCGAAATAACCGACCAGCTGGTGTTCTCGTGAATAAAATATCTGTGTAGGGTGGGATTGGAATAAATACACAGTTCAAAGGTAAATAAGCTATACGAAAGAGCTTGTAACATAGTGGTTACAAGAGCCTCAGTAGCACCTGAGGTCCTAAGTTCGACTCCCTATGGGAGCGGATTTTTCTGGATTTAACGGCGTTGTGATTTCAGTGGTAGGCGACGTAATTCAATAAAAAAAGGTAAATGAGCTATAATTAAATTGCATTCACGTTACATTAACTTAGACTTTCAGTGGTAGGCGACCTAATTAAAAAAAGGTAAATGAGCTATAATTAAATTACATTCATGGTACATTAACTTAGATGTGGGTGTAATTTAGTACGAGAACTTAAAGAAGTAAGCATGCCGGTGGCACAATTTAATAGGTGGGTACAATTTAGTATAAAAACTCGAGAAGTAAGCATGCTAGTGCAACAATTTAATAGGTGGGTGAAATCTAGTATATGAACTTAATAAGTGAGCGCATGAATACAACAACTTGTAAGATGGGTGTGGTTTTGCTATAATAAATTAAGAAGTGATGCGCAACAACTTAATTATTTTGATTTTTTTATGTACTCATTTAGTTTTGACGTACTTATTTTGTCGATATATTTGCACAAATTTGTATAAGTATACTTAAAATTTGTCATTCTAGTAACTAAAAGTCAACTAAATTTTCTATAAATTTTGTATTTCGATTGAGATTTAAGAAGTTGAATAAGAAACTCCAAACTGATGGTGCAAATTGGATGAGCAACATAATTCTAGCCTATAGATTAAATCCAAGATGGTAAGGTAATATATATCCGCAAGATTATTATGTGATGGTATATTTGTTTCGTAAAAAATCTCACCAAACACTTATTAACCAAAACAAACATATCTAGCCAACTTGCTGCACCAAAATACAAAATTCTCAAGTTCTCATACTAGAACACATCCACTTATTAAGTTGTTGCACTTTGATGTTTGATTCTTAAGTTCTTTACTAAATCGCCCACCTACTAAGTTAGTAATACATTTTTTAAAGGAATAAGAATGATCATACAAACTTGTAAACAAAACATGAGAAACCAGCCAAGAAGAAAAAAAACAAATGCATCTCAGCCTCTTCAATATATGCATGATGCACATAGCCGTACATTATTACAAACTTGAAAACAAAACGTGACAAATCAAGCAACAACAAGAAGAAAAAAAAATCGAATGCCAAGTCATGGACAACATTGTTCAATCATCGATTCCCTCAATGAACCGCCACCCATGTCTAGTGAATATCTCCATAAGCGTGCTCTCCAATCGGCAAGATGGCATCTTAATTAACATGATGGCATTCCTCATCCTTGCGTATAATAGGATAGTTTACTTTGATATCTGGGAGAAATTAGAAACTAACAAATAAGGAAACCACAAGAGAAATCACTCGTATTTCACTACAATTTGAAACTGGCTACTGGACTCAAAAAGGCGCCTCTTGTTCTCACTCTTGAGATGCTTCAGTGCACGATGTAGTGCAAGGTTGCTCTCGTTACCCCAGAGCTGTACCTCTTTGAGGCTGGTCAGGTGCCTGATGCCAATAATCTTCTTCTCATCATTGTCAGTGAAGTTAACTAGCAGGTTCTCGAGCTTTGGCATGGTTCCATTCTCAAACCGAATAACATTGGGAAGCTTTGATCCAGAGGCTATTCTTAAAGTGATGAGCTCCGGAAACCTGTGTCTAGTGCGTGCAACTAGAACATTGCCCTCGTAGCAATAATTGTGAATGCAGATGGTCTCGAGGCTGGGCAACTCACACAGGACATCGAATAGCTGGTCACCAGCAACTTTCCCCCACGACATGTTGAACTGAACAAGGTATGTGAGCGACATGATCCAGCTGGGCAACCTATCGATGCCACCGGCGATCATAAGGTGCCGGAGAAGTTGTGGCGGCGAGGGGAGCTGGTCGAGAAAGTTCAGAGTCTTGCCGTAGCCCACGTCTCCGATGATGAGGCGCCGGAGTGAGTATAACTTGCTCAAAGAATTAGCGAACTCTGTGAGAACATTGTCGTCGAAGGTGATGTCGTCGACGTAGACAACCATCTCTTGAAGATGATCTAGCTCACCAACATCTTGTGCAACCTGGAGATGGTTTCCGAGGACTGAGAAGCCCACCTCTCGCAGCATCTTCATCTTCTTAAGCTCCAGGGGTAGCTTCCACATTAGATTGGCATCACCGTTATAGGAGATCTGTAGGCGCTCGAGTTTATACAGCTTCGTCACGGTATCTGGCAGCCCGCGAACTGACGTCTGACGTACATCAAGTGTCTGCAGATGTTCTAGCTTCCCGATTTCACTTGGAACCTCCTCGACTTCTATGCCCTTTAAGCTTAAGAAACTAAGCAGGTACAACCTGCAAATATAACCCATATGATCCTTAGTCAGGGCGCCCTTGAAACCTTCCAGGTCAAGTACCCTCAGCAGCCTGAATTTGCCAAGTTGATCGAGCAATTTCTTCCCTGTATGCTGAAACATGCTTAGTGATCGAACATGCTCCAAATCCAGTATCCCATCATCTACGCCTGCGGATGCTGCCGTATTTTTCCTAGGCTGCTCTGCATTCTCAAGCCTGTCATCATCGCCCTGAATGGAGAGGCGACGAATCCTATCATACGACATTGTTGCATACTGCCCTCCTAGCAGGCTAGCAAAATTAGATTCCAGGGACTTGGACACCATGACCTCAAGGAACATGTCATGGACACGGTACATCTGGGCCTTCCAATAGTACTCGATATCTTCACGCAATTGAATCATGTTCCTATTGACCAGGTCATCCAGATAGGACTCTGCAACCTCCATTAGGGACAAGCCCCGTTTCTCCGTAACCAATCCTTCGGCAATCCATCTCCACAAGAGCCGATTCTTGTTGACCTCATAATCCTCTGGGAAGATGCTAAAGTACATCATGCAACCCTTGAGCTCATGAGGCAGGTGGTTGTAGTTGAGTGCAAGTATTTGCCTCATCCCTTCAAGGGTTGGGTTGCTCTCCATATGAGAACCAATTGATTTGTAGATTGATTCCCATTTGTCCTTGCTTCCTGGTGACGTGTAACCTGCCAAAACGCTAGCAATGCTAACAATGGCCAATGGCAGGCCACCGCACCTCTTCAAAATATTCTCCATTACATCTTCCAGCTCCTCGGGACACTCCTTGTTGACAAATGTTCTGCTGAGGAACAACTTCTTGGAGTCTTCAAACTCGAGGGGTTGCGTATGATGAATATGGTGCCCACCAATAGCAGGACTGCATGCTTTGGCCACAGCCTCTATCCTAGTGGTCACGATTATTCTGCTGCCGCGGTTGTTATCGCACAACACGGATTGGATTGCCTCCCACGCTCGTATGGTCCATATGTCATCCACCATAATGAGGTACCTGCAGTTAACTAGTCGTATGCATTATTATACGAGTAATTTTACGGTCCTTGAGGAGATACGTGAGGTACCAAAAATTTAGTGTAAAATTTAGTACCTTCTAGTACTTAAGTACAAAGAGGTACCAAATTTACAATAGAAAAATGAGATTTGCTCTGGTCCAGCAAAAAGTACCTCGAGGTATCAGCACCTCACGGTACCAAATCATTTCCAATCATTGGATCTATAAATGTCCATCTTGTCTAGCTAAATCCAACGATCGTAAATGATTTGATACCGGGAGGTACCGGTACCTCGAGGTATTTTTTGTTGGACCGGAGCAAATCTCTAGAAAAAGTGGTACCTCATAGTACCTTCTCAAGGACCATAAAATTGCTCTTAGTATATATTGTATGTAGAGTATGTTTAGATTTGTTGTACATTCACTTAAAAATGATGCGTCGTATTAGATCCAAGATGAAATTGCCCCATTTAGTTTTTTATTAAAAAAAATGAAATTGTCCCTGAGTCCCCAAATGTGTGAGATGGTTTAGTAAGACATTTTCTATAAAAAAAACAGACCTGGTATTCAAAACATAATTTAGACATATACAAACTACTCCATCCGTTTCATATTATAGGACGTTTGACTTTTTTAAGTCAAATTTTTTTAGGTTTGACCAAGTTTATACACAAAAATATTAACATTTACAACACCAAATTAGTTTTATTAAATTTAACATTGAATATATTTTGATAATATATTTGTTTTGTATTGAAAATGTTAGTATATTTTTGTACAAACTGGTTAAACTTAAAGTTTAACTAAGAAAAACGTCAAACGGAGAGAGTAGTAATTAAGTGTCAAAGTTGTGAGACATTTTTCATTTTATTAAAAAAAGACCGACAACGTGAGAATTACCGTGGCTACGTACATTTACTACGTGCCCCCTCCTGCACCCTGATAGTAATTCTTTTACACTAACACACCCCCACGAGCTTTCCATCTTATATGTGGGAGCTATCTAAAAAAGTTAAGTAGTTCTTTTTTTACTATGAATTACACCATCTATATAAGTGTACAAAAAAATTAGTTGGGCAAAGGATCTGCTCATCGAGGCTATTGGAACCGACTAGACCGAGTAGATTACGATATGTTCATCGAGGCTATTGGAACCTACTAGACCGAGTAGATTTATCCGTGGAGAATTTTTAATTTTTGAGTCAATTTAGTGATTATTGATTCCCTGAAATCTTTAGAAAAAAACTTATTGTTTTATTTATTTTCTAAGTTTAGTCGATGCATGTGTAAAAAAATGTAACTTATGCTCTCATCCCGCATCATTTAGTTTTCATTCTTATTTCTTTTATACATTCGGATATGGTACTTAAAATTTTGGATTCGTCCTTTTAATGTTGGTGCATATGCGATATTACAATCTCATAGGTACGAATGTTGAGACTTGTACATTAAAGTTGTAACTTTTTCTATACATCTTATCGAGATCATGTTCGTGTGTGACACGAAGTCTGTGTCAAGATCGGATTTCAATTATTTTGTGTCACGGTCTTATACAAATAGAATAATTTATCTGGTGTAATGTGAAATAGGCTGTTATGAAAAAAGAATTTACCTGTTGTTTAGACCTTGACAAAAATTATGTGCGCGCGTAACATGAAGAATATATTCTCTTAAAAGGGCTTGGATCATGAAAATTATCATATATAATTTTAGTTTTCCGTAGCAACGTACAGGTATTTTCTCAAGTAAAGGATAGAAAATACAATTATTTTAGGATGGAGCGGTAGTAGTACCGTACGTACGTACGTACCTCTTGTCCTTGAGATAGGACCGGAGTTCCTTGTCCAGTTTCTCGTATTTCCAATCGTCGATTCCATCCAGGAGTTTCTTCATCTTGCCAGCATCGTCGTGGTTGAGTTGTTTGTTGGCTTCGGAGTATAGATGGCCATGTGGGCCGCCCGGCACGGCACGGCCCAGGTCCGGCCGTGCCTGGTCCGAGGCTTGTCGGGCCGGCACGGCCCGACCGACGCACCGGGCCGTGCCGTGCCAGCCCACGTGCCGCACTCACAGCCCAGGCATGGCCCAACAAGCCTCGGGCCGTGCCGGGCCGGCCCAAAGGCACGATGGGCCATCGTGCTTTTCCTCAGAATAAATCTAAATTTTCTCCCTCCTATTGGGCTGTGACATTGTATAGCTAAAAAAAGTCTATT